>NC_059215.1:31807242-32407242 GCF_020615455.1 Coregonus clupeaformis | reverse complement strand
GGATATGTGCATGCTGTGGATGTATACATGTACAGTGCATTCGGAAAGTATTCAGACCCCTTGACTTTTTCCACATTTTGTTACGTTACAGCCTTATTCTAAAATGGATTAAATAAACATATTTCCTCATCAATCTTCACACAATACCCCATAATGACAAATCGAAAACAGGTTTTTCGAAATGTTTGCAAAAAACAAAAGAAACAAAAACAGAAATACCTTATTTACATAAGTATTCAGACACTTTGCTATGAGACTCAAAATTGAGCTCAGGTGCATCCTGTTTCCATTGATCATCCTTGAGATGTTTCTACAACTTGATTGGAGTCCACCTGTGGTAAATTTAATTGATTGGACATGATTTGGAAAGGCACACAAATGTCCCACAGTTGACAGATTATGTCAGAGAAAAAACCAAGCCATGAGGTCAAAGGAATTGTCCGTAGAGCTCTGAGACAGGATTGTGTCGAGGCACAGATCTGGGGAAGAGTATCCAAAAAGTGTCTGCTGCATTGAAGGTGCTGCATTGAAGGTCCCCAAGAACACAGCGGCCTCCATCATTCTTAAATGGAAGAAGTTTGGAACCACCAAGACTCTTCCTAGAGCTGGCCGCCTGGCCAAACTGAGCAATCGGGGGAGAAGCGTCTTGGTCAGGGAGGTGACCAAGAACCCAATTGTCCCTCTGAAAGAGCTACAGAGTTCCTCTGTGGAGATGGGAGAACCTTCCAGAAGGACAACCATCTCTGCAGCACTCCACCAATCAGGCCTGTATCATAGAGCGGCCAGACGGAAGCCACTCCTCAGTAAAGGGCACATGACAGACCGCTAGGAGTTTGCCAAAAGGCACCTAAAGACTCTCAGACCATGAGAAAGAAGATTCTCTGGTCTGATGAAACCAAGATTGAACTCTTTGGCCTGAATGCCAAGAGTCACGTCTGCATGAAACCTGGCACCATCCCTACGGTGAAGCATGATGGTGGCAGCATCATGCTGTGGGGATGTTTTTCAGCGGCAGGGACTGGGAGACTAGTCAGGATTGAGGGAAAGATGAACAGAGCAAAGTACAGAGAGATCCTTGACGAAAACCTGCTCCAGAGCACTCAGGACCTCAAACTGGGGCGAAGGTTCACCTTCCAACAGGACAACGACCCTAAGCACACAGCCAAGACAACGCAGGAGTGGCTTCGGGACAAGTCTCTGAATGTCCTTGAGTGGCCCAGCCAGAGCCCGGACTTGAACCCAATCGAACATCTCTGGTCTAGAAAAAACAAATATGCATACACATATGGATACACATACTCTTTTGACTGTAAAAGACAGCTATATTTCTGAGTAAAACAAAGTACTCTATTTCTGCGAGCCAATCTGACAACTCTTTCAAATCTGCCAGCAATGCAACCGAAGTGTAATAAAAGGGTCGAAGGTCTTACGTGTAAGAAAAAATGACAAGGTTCTAAATGAATTAATGTTTGTGATAAAAAAAACTTTACAGAAGAAAATATGTATAATGGGAGTCTAGTGGTGTGTGGTAATTAACTGGAACAGAAGCCTAGAATACTCTCCCTCTCTTTCTCTCCCCTCCCTCTCGCTCTTCCGCTCTCTCTTTCCTCCTTCCCTTCGCTCTCCCTCTCATTTTCTCTCGTTCACTCTTTTGCTCTCTTTCCCCCTTCCCGTCGCTCTCCCCCTCTATCTCCCTCCCGTTCTTCCCGTCCCTCTCTCTTCTGCTTTCCCTCCCTTTTCTCATTGGGCTGCGATGATTGTGCACTTTGCCGCTCCATGCCTGCTTTGTTTCCGTGGTGATGGGTAGGGCAGAGGTAGATGCGGAGGGGGAGAATGGGCTTGCTGCTGCTCGGGGCTCAGTGAGCTGCAGCGCTGTGTTCAGTAAGGCGTTCAGGTCACTGAACACCAATGGTGTAGTGTTAATTCTATAGGGGCAGGAGAGACGTGATTTTTCACAGCATGATATGACCATCTGGAAGTAGATAGGTGATGACTGTCGTTTTACGTTAAGCAAAGAATGCAATACTCAATGTCCATATACCTTAGCCTAGAATTTGTAACAGAATTTGTTACATTTATATTGATCTGACACGGGACAATTGATTACCGTTTCTTATATACACTGAACAAAAATATAAACGCTACATGTAAAGTATTGGTCCCATGTTTCATGAGCTGAAATAAAATATCCCAGAAATGTTCCATATGCACAAAATGTTATTTCTCTCAAATTTTGTGCACAAATTTGTTTACATCCCTATTAGTGAGTATTTCTCCTTTGCCAAAATAATCCATCCACTTTACAGGTGTGGCATATCAAGAAGCTGATTAAACCATAAGAGTCTAAGCCCCGTCTAAGCCAGGGGAAGGGGGGGGGGTTCTACTAAGTTATATGGAATTGTTTTAAGAAGGTCATACCAAGGATCATTTTACTATTTGATTTTGAATTTTAAAGACCCCTTGAAGTATCAAAAAAATAAATAAAAAAAGTATTTGATGAAAAATGTTATTTGGCCTTACTGCTATTAGCCCACACAAAAGCATTGAATAACAGATTCACTACATGGAACAAGAGTCCCCTCAAAAAAATCTAAAGGAAGTTTGTTCTGAAGTGTCTGTCCTATATCTGAGAGATATAAGAAAGATCAGGAAACATGTTTAAAAAAAAATCATTTTTTTGTACATGTATTTAACCCCTTATTTTTGGCACTAAACAGTCTCCATATATACTTCCATTAATTTTAACCGGTAACGGGAGATGTTCAGACCAGTCTTGTGAGGCCTGTGGGTGTTCTAGAGCAAAACAATCGACATGTACGTGTTCGTGAGAGTCTCACCCTTCACAGGGGAAGTGTGTAGCCCAAACTGTTTGGACGCTACAGACAGAAGTTGGCAGATTGGCGGTACCGACTTCAGACGAGTCCCAAGACGCTTGTGTATGTCCTAAAGCTAATTAGATTTCCTCGGGGGCGCAGACATTGACATTAGGGGGTTAAACAGCATGATTATTACACAGGAGCACCTTGTGCTTGGGACATGCTGGCATGCTGACTGCAGGAATGTCCACCAGAGCTGTTGCCAGAGAATTTAATGTTCCCTTCTCTACCATAAGCCGCCTCCAACGTCGTTTTAGAGAATTTGGCAGTACGTCCAACCGGCCTCACAATTTTCATTGCAAGTTAAAGCGTACCGTTAGCTAGCTAGCAAACGTTAGCTTGCTGGTTCGCTAGCTAACGTTACGTGTATGATTTGTGTAGTAATATTATTCGAATCAGAAATCTATTTGCATTGCAAGATATATCCTAATGTTAGCTAGCTAACATTGGACCTAGTTGGTTAGCTTTAGCTACCTGCAGATTCATACTACAGCTATGACAATGTTTGTATTGGTAGTAGCATGAGTTGGGATTATGCCGGTTCATTGTTTAGCTAGCTAGCTAGCTAGCTAGCTATACGTCTAAAGAAAAAAGACTCCACCTCACCAGATGTTACATGACCCATCAAGTTAGCCAGGTGTGTCTGGGGGTGATTACGGCCATCTATTGTATTTCGTGAACATATGTACACTACTGTTCAAAGGTTTGGGGTCACTTAGAAATGTCCTTGTTTTCGAAAGAAAAACAATTTTTTTGTCCATTAAAATAACATCAAATTGATCAGAAATACAGTGTAGACATTGTTAATGAGTAAATGGCTATTGTAGCTGGAAACGGCTGATTTTTAATGGAATATCTACATAGGCGTACAGAGGCACATTATCAGCAACCATCAGTCCTGTGTTCCAATGGCACGTTGCGTTTGCTAATCCAAGTTTATCATTTTAAAAGGCTAATTGATAATCAGAAAACCCTTTTGCAATTATGTTAGCACAGCTGAAAACTGTTGTGCTGATTAAAGAAGCAATAAAACTGGCCTTCTTGAGGCTAGTTGAGTATCTGGAGCATCAGCAATTGTGGGTTCGATTACAGGCTCAAAATGGCCAGAAACAAATAACTTTCTTCTGAAACTCGTCAGTCTATTCTTGTTCTGAGAAATGAAGGCTATTCCATGCGAGAAAAGCCATATCTCAGACTGCCCATCTTAATCTTTTCTTTTTATTTATTTGAAGATAAAATATATTTGATTTGTTTAACACTTTTTTGGTTACTACATGATTCCGTATGTGTTAGTTCATAGTTTTGATGTCTTCACTATTATTCTACAATGTAGAAAATAGTAAAAAATTAAGAAAAACCCTGGAATGAGTAGGTGTGTCCAAAAATTTGACTGGTACTGTGTGTGTGTATATATATATATATATATATATATATATATATATATGCTACATTTGTGCACGCCGCAGATGACCATTAATCAGACCAGTGTAAATTGTATGTCGGCCCATGTGAGGAATATTCAGAGGTGTCGGGAGCTGGTGCTTTCGTCCCGACTCCTGATGACCGGTCTTTTGGAATCATCTGGTCCACTCTAGTTTGAAATCCAGTACTCACCATTTCTCCAGAGCGCGGCCTCTTCTTTGGCCTGGTGGGCAGTGTGTCCTCTTTAGGGTTGGTGTCTATAGCCCAGTAGGACCCCTGGAAACCACAACAAACCAGATATTACCACTACCCACTGGGCACAAACTGGTTGAATCAATGTTGTTTCAACGTAATTTGTCAACAAACTGTGACATGGAATCTACATGGAAAATACATTTGATTTGAAAAAGTCATCAACTGTTGTTTTGAGGGTGAAATCTCAACCACAGGATTTGTCATCATGAGCTAGGTTTCCATCCAGTTGGCGACAGATTTTCATGTGAATATTCTAAAATCTGCATGAAAACAATATGTGCATTTTCCCACCAGAGATGTGTTTCCATCAAATTGACTTGTTGCGGATAATAGGCTGTGCGTGATGACGTAGTGCACATAAAAATAACTTTTGTGGTTAAATTCCCATGTGTCGGATAAAAAATAGAAGTTAAATGGGTTTGTATCACATTTTCAACTCTACTGATGGTTTTCGCACAAGAAAATTTGCGTTATATAGCGAATGTGCCCCCTCTGGTCTTGGAATGTGCACTCTAGCCAAGAGCTCACAGATATACAATGCGGGTAGGCTAGCCTACATGATGAGATTATTATGGACAAAAGAGCAAGATTATTTTTTCGACGCCAGGACAATGGAGTCACTCACCACCTTCCGGAGACACTTGAAACCTCACCTCTTTAAGGAATACCTGGGATAGGATAAAAGTAATCCTTCTACCCCCCCCCCATTTTTAAAAAATATATTGTAAAGTGGCTGTCCCACTGGCTATCATAAGGTGAATGCACCAATTTGTATGTCGCTCTGGATAAGAGCGTCTGCTAAATGACGAAAATGTAATGTAAAAATGTAACCAGAATAAGACCCTCAATATTTATTGGAAAGGAGCATCAAGCTCATCACTGTGCACTTTCACCACCCTGTGAAGTTCATCATAATTTATTTAATCTGTAGACTAATAAACTGCATGCTTTCCGCGTCATTACATCATATCATCGCGGGACCACACAACATATAATTGTGTGACTCCAAGTTTACTTTGATATGATGGTTATTATATCAATATCTGTGCATAAAGGTGTTTCCACCGCCATCTCTCACATAATGAATTTAACCGACACAAAAAGATCCCACCTTGTCTAGCGTATTCTGTTTGTCGATATTTTGCAAGTTTATAGACAAATCTGCTGTTTCCATCTGGGCTGTCATTACATTTTTTATGTACTTTACTCGCAAAAAAAGGTTGGATGGAAACCTGGTTACAGTAACCAAATTTCAACACAGACAAACTTCATGTGGTCCTCTGTAGCTCAGCTGGTAGAGCACGGCGCTTGTAACGCCAAGGTAGTGGGTTCGATCCCCGGGACCACCCATACACAAAAATGTATGCACGCATGACTAAGTCGCTTTGGATAAAAGCGTCTGCTAAATGGCATATTATTATTAATATTATTATATAAAATATAGAGAGCTTGGGACTATAAGGTTCTATCTGCATTATTTTCTTTTATGTAGTTATTTACATAGCCTTGTTCTATTCAATGTTATCTACCTTTATATTACTCTAACTACCCCAATTCATGTTGTTAAGTTCAAAAGAATACAATATAAAAATAGCTGACACCATTCAAACCAACTAGAGTTCGGAACTTTAAAGCCAACTATCTCAGAATCATATTTTTGCCGATAGAACCTTATAGTCCCAAGCTCTCGATATGTTGAATTTGTACCTATAAAACGTCAGATTTTCAATGTTAGATCCAGCACAGAAAAAAAACAACCTGGGCAGCACCTCCTACTGGAGCATTGATCTATCTACAGCTACCCTGTGGTATCTCATCCAGGGTTTTAACCAAGCCCAGCCCTGCTTAGCTTTGATATTTGTCACTGACTATTACCAATGTGCTATCGTGAAAATGATTGTTGAGAGATTTGTTAAAAACTAAATAGATTCACTATTGAAGTCATGCCAAAGGATAGGTTTAACAAATGAAATGTGACCATACTTTTTCACTCGTACAGTGCCTTCAAAAAGTATTGACACCCCTTGACTTTTTCCAAAAATGGTTGTCTAGCATGATCAACAACCAATTTGACAGCACTTGAAGAATTTTGAAAAGAATAAATGAGCAAATGTTGCACAATCCGGGTGTGGAAAGCTCTTAGAGATTTACCCAGAAAGACTCACAGCTGTAATCACTGCCAAAAGTGAGTCTACAAAGTATTGACTTGGGGTGTGAATACTTATGTAAAATAGATATTTCTCTATTTCATTTTCCATACATTTGTAAAAGATTCTTCAAACATGTTTCATTTAGTCATTATGGGGTATTGTGTGTAGATGGGTGAGAGTTTTATTTATTTAATCCATTTTGAATTCAGGCTGTAACACAACAAAATGTGGAGTAAGTCAAGGGATATGAATACTTTCTGAAAGCACTGTACATCATCAATGATGCCATTGGGCGGCAGGTAGCTTAGTGGTTAAGAGCGTAGTGCCAGTAACCAAAAGGTCGCTGGTTCTAATCCCCGAGCCGACTAGGTGAAAAATCTGTCGATGTGCCCTTGAGCAAGGCACTTAACCCTAATTGCCCCTGTAAGTCGCTCTGGATAAGAACGTCTGCTAAATGACTAAAATGTAAAATGTAATTTAAGCCTATATACGTTACAGCCTTATTCTGAAATGGATTAAATTACATTTTTCCCCTCATCAATCTACACACACTACCCCATAATGACAAAGCGAAAACAGGTTTTTAGAAGTTTTAGCAAAGTTATTACAAATAAAAACCAGAAATACCTTATTTACATAAGTATTCAGACCCTTTGCTATGAGACTCAAAATTGAGCTCAGGTGCATCCTGTTTCCATTGATCATCCTTGAGATGTTTCTACAACTTGATTGGAGTCCACCTGTGGTCAATTTAATTGATTGGACATGATTTGGAAAGGCACACACCTGTCTATATAAGGCCCCACAGTTGACAGTGCATGTCAGAGCAAAAACCAAGCCATGAGGTCGAAGGAATTGTCCGTAGAGCTCCGAGACAGGATTGTGTCAAGGCACAGATCTGGGGAAGAGTCTCCAAAAAATGTCTGCAGCATTGAAGGTCCCCAAGAACACAGTGGCCTCCATCAGTCTTAAATGGTCTGATGAAACCAAGATTGAACTCTGTGGCCTGAATGTCAAGCATCACGTCTGGAAGAAACCAGGCACCGCTCATCACCTGGCCAACACCATCCCTACGGTGAAGCATGATGGTGGCAGCATCATGCTGTGGGGATGTTTTTCAGTGGCAGGGACTGGGAGACTAGTCAGGATCGAGGGAAAGATAAACGGAGCAAAGTACAGAGAGATCCTTGATGAAAACCTGCTCCAGAGTGCTTAGGACCTCAGACTGGGGCAAAGGTTCACCTTCCAACAGGACAACAACCCTAAGCACACAGCCAAAACAGCGCAGGAGTGGCTTTGGGACAAGTCTCTGAATGTCCTTGAGTGGCCCAGCCAGAGCCCGGACTTGAACCCGATCGAACATCTCTGGAGAGACCTGAAAATAGCTGTGCAGCGACACTCCCCATCCAACCTGACAGAGATGATCTGCAGAGAAGAATGGGAGAAACTTCCCAAATACAGGTGTGCTGAGCTTGTAGAGTCATACCCAAGAAGAAGAATCGCTGCCAAAGGTGCTTATGTAAATGTGATATGTTTTTGTGTACTATATTATGTACTATATTACGTATTGGATCACTAAAAAATATTCCATTTGATTTGGAACGGCACACCAGACAAAATTAAACGGGCCTATTTATATAATGATTATGAATTCGGAGGACAGAAATTATTAAATATTAAAGCATTAGACCTATCACTGAAGCTTTTAGTCATACAAAAGTTACACTTAAATCCAAACTGGTTCTCTAGAAAATTTGTAAAATTGTCTCACCCAATGTTCAAGAATGGCCTTTTCCCCTTTATTCAGATTACAACCTCTCACTTTAAATTATTTGAAAAGGAAATAATCTCCCAAATATCACTATTTCTAAAACAAGCCATAGAAAGTTAGTTGCAATTTCAATTTAATCCTCCAGAAACGACAGAACAAATAATGCAACAAATATTGTGGTTAAACTCAAATATACTAATTGATAGAAAACCTTTTTTTTTGACAAAATGTTTAAAAAAGGTATAATCTTCGTAAATGATATTATCGGTAGGACTGATGGAGTTATGTCAGACGTTTCTTGTAGTTGGCCACCAGGTTTGCACACATCTCAGGAGGGATTTTGTTCCACTCCTCTTTGCAGATCTTCTCCAAGTCATTAAGGTTTCGAGGCTGACGTTTGGCAACTCAAACCTTCAGCTCCCTCCACAGATTTTCTATGGGATTAATGTCTGGAGACTGGCTAGGCCACTCCAGGACCTTAATGTGCTTCTTCTTGAGCCACTCCTTTGTTGCCTTGGCCGTGTGTTTTGGGTCATTGTCATGCTGGAATACCCATCCACAACCCATTTTCAATGCCCTGGCTGAGGGAAGGAGGTTCTCACCCAAGATTTGACAGTACATGGCCCCATCCATCGTCCCTTTGATGCGGTGAAGTTGTCCTGTCCCCTTAGCAGAAAAACACCCCCAAAGCATAATGTTTCCACCTCCATGTTTGATGGTGGGGATGGTGTTCTTGGGGTCATAGGCAGCATTCCTCTTCCTCCAAACACGGCGAGTTGAGTTGATGCCAAAGAGCTCGATTTTGGTCTCATCTGACCACAACACTTTCACCCAGTTATAATAATAATAATAATAATAATAATAATAATAATATGCCATTTAGCAGACGCTTTTATCCAAAGCGACTTACAGTCAGGTGCGCATAAATGTTTACGTATGGGTGGTCCCGGGGATCGAACCCACTATCCTGGCGTTACAAGCGCCATGCTCTACCAATTGAGCTACAGAGGACCATTCAGATGTTCATTGGCAAACTTCAGACGGGCATGTATATGTGCTTTCTTGAGCAGGGGGACCTTGCGGGTGCTGCAGGATTTCAGTCCTTCACGGCGTAGTGTGTTACCAATTGTTTTCTTGGTGACTATGGTCCCAGCTGCCTTGAGATCATTGACAAGATCCTCCCGTGTAGTTCTGGGCTGTTTCCTCACCGTTCTCATGATCATTGCAACTCCACGAGGTAAGATCTTGCATGGAGCCCCAGGCCGAAGGAGATTGACAGTTCTTTTGTGTTTCTTCCATTTGCGAATAATCACACCAACTGTTGTCACCTTCTCACCAAGCTGCTTGGCGATGGTCTTGTAGCCCATTCCAGACTTGTGTAGGTCTACAATCTTGTCCCTGACATCCTTAGAGAGCTCTTTGGTCTTGGCCATGGTGGAGAGTTTGGAATCTGATTGATTGATTGCTTCTGTGGACAGGTGTCTTTTATACAGGTAACAAACTGGGATTAGGAGCACTCCCTTTAAGAGTGTGCTCCTAATCTCAGCTCGTTACCTGTATAAAAGACACCTGGGAGCCAGAAATCTTTCTGATTGAGAGGGGGTCAAATACTTATTTCCCTCATTAAAATGCAAATCAATTTATAACATTTTTGACATGAGTTATTCTGGATATTTTTGTAAGTTATTCTGTCTCTCACTGTTCAAATAAACCTACCATTAAAATTATAGACTGATCATTTCTTTGTTAGTGGGCAAACGTACAAAATCAGCAGGGGATCAAATACTTTGAGTTTGAAAGGATACAATGACAATGAGGGTGAAGTGCAGACTGTCAGCTTTAATTTGAGGGTATTCTCATACATAATGTTTAGACATTATAGAAGCTTTTGTACATGGTCCCCCCCATTTTCGGGCATCAAAAAACATTGGACAGTTTAACATAATGTAGAATAAAGTAATCATTGTTAATATTTGGTCGCATATCCTTTGCATGCAATGACTGCTTGAAGTCTGCGATGCATCGACATCACCAGACGCTGGGTATCTTCCCTGGTGATGCTCTACCAGGCCTGTATTGCAGCCATCTTCAGTTCCTGCTTGTTTCGGGGACTTATTGCCTTCAGTCTCCTCTTCAGCATGTAAAATCCATTTTCAATTGGATTCAGATCCGGTGATTGACTCGGCCAGTCAAGGATTTTCCACTTTTTGGCCATCAAAAACCCCTTCGTTGCTCTAGCAGTATGTTTAGGGTCATTGTCTTGTTGCATGATGAAGTGCCGTCCAATGAGTTTGGAGGCATTTGGTTTTATCTGAGCAGATAAAATATTTCTGTAGACTTCAGAATTCATTGTTCTACTTCTGTCTGCAGTCACATCATCGATGAAGACAAGTGAGCCTGTTCCACTGGCAGCCATACAGGCCCAAGCCATAACACCCCCTCCACCATGTTTCACGGATGAGGTGGTATGCTTTGGATCATGGGCATTTCTTTTTTTTCTCCACACTTTCCTCTTTCCATCACTCTGGTACATGTTAATCTTTGTCTCATCTGTCCACAATACTTTTTTCCAGAACTCTTGGGGCTCTTTTAGGTGCTTTTTAGCAAACTGTCATCTCGCCTTTCTGTTCTTCAGGCTTATCAGTGGTTTGCATCTTGTAGTGTACCCTCTGTAGTCCTGCTGGTGTAGTCTTCTACGTATGGTAGACTTTTACACATCTACACCTGCATCCAGGAGAGTGTATTTGATCTGTTGGGCTGATGTCAGGGGGATTTTCTTCACCATAGAGAGTATTCTCCGGTCATCCACTACAGTGGTCTTCCTCGGTCTACCGGGTAATTTTACATAATTGAGTTCACCGGTTGTTTTTTTCTTGTTAATGATGAACCAAACTGTTGACTTGGGCATGGCCAGGGTTTTTGCAATGTTCCTGATTGATTGATTTTCATTTCTGAGCCTTATGACGGCCAGCTTCATTTACATCGACACTGCTGTCTTCCTCATGTTGTCACACCCCAACAACAACCTCCAAAGGCAATAGCAAAGTCTAGAATCAATACTATTCATCAACAGCTCTCCTGCATTCACTAACGACACAAATGAATACACCTGCCTAACGACACACATCTGTGAAGCCAATATAACAAATACTTGTAGTACCTTAAAATGGGGGGACCATGTACAAAAGGTGCTGTCATTTCTAAACGGTTCATCCGATATGTCTGAAAATACCCACTAATTAAAGCTGACAGTCTGCACTTCACCCTCATTGTCATTTTATCCTTTCAAACTCAAAGTATAGAGTACAGAACCAAAATAACAAAAAAATGGTCACTGTCCAATGAATTATGGTGCTCACTGTATATGTATGTGTGTCTGCATCACTTCCAATACCCCATATGTTTTTTTTCTCGCAATATATATATACACATATATACATATACAGTGGGGAGAACAAGTATTTGATACACTGCCGATTTTGCAGGTTTTCCTACTTACAAAGCATGTAGAGGTCTGTAATTTTTATCATAGGTACACTTCAACTGTGAGAGACGGAATCTAAAACAAAAATCCAGAAAATCACATTGTATGATTTTTAAGTAATTAATTTGCATTTTATTGCATGACATAAGTATTATATACATCAGAAAAGCAGAACTTAATATTTGGTACAGAAACCTTTGTTTGCAATTACAGAGATCATACGTTTCCTGTAGGTCTTGACCAGGTTTGCACACACTGCAGCAGGGATTTTGGCCCACTCCTCCATACAGATCATCTCCAGATCCTTCAGGTTTCGGGGCTGTCGCTGGGCAATACGGACTTTCAGCTCCCTCCAAAGATTTTCTATTGGGTTCAGGTCTGGAGACTGGCTAGGCCACTCCAGGACCTTGAGATGCTTCTTACGCAGCCACTCCTTAGTTGCCCTGGCTGTGTGTTTCGGGTCGTTGTCATGCTGGAAGACCCAGCCACGACCCATCTTCAATGCTCTTACTGAGGGAAGGAGGTTGTTGGCCAAGATCTCGCGATACATGGCCCCATCCATCCTCCCCTCAATACGGTGCAGTCGTCCTGTCCCCTTTGCAGAAAAGCATCCCCAAAGAATGATGTTTCCACCTCCATGCTTCACGGTTGGGATGGTGTTCTTGGGGTTGTACTCATCCTTCTTCTTCCTCCAAACACGGCGAGTGGAGTTTAGACCAAAAAGCTCTATTTTTGTCTCATCAGACCACATGACCTTCTCCCATTCCTCTTCTGGATCATCCAGATGGTCATTGGCAAACTTCAGATGGGCCTGGACATGCGCTGGCTTGAGCAGGGGGACCTTGTGTGCGTTGCAGGATTTTAATCCATGACGGCGTAGTGTGCTACTAATGGTTTTCTTTGAGACTGTGGTCCCAGCTCTCTTCAGGTCATTGACCAGGTCCTGCCGTGTAGTTCTGGGCTGATCCCTCACCTTCCTCATGATCATTGATGCCCCACAAGGTGAGATCTTGCATGGAGCCCCAGACCGAGGGTGATTGACCGTCATCTTGAAATTCTTCCATTTTCTAATAATTGCGCCAACAGTTGTTGCCTTCTCACCAAGCTGCTTGCCTATTGTCCTGTAGCCCATCCCAGCCTTGTGGCAGGTCTACAATTTTATCCCTGATGTCCTTACACAGCTCTCTGGTCTTGGCCATTGTGGAGAGGTTGGAGTCTGTTTGATTGAGTAAGTGGACAGGTGTCTTTTATACAGGTAACGAGTTCAAACAGGTGCAGTTAATACAGGTAATGAGTGGAGAACAGGAGTGCTTCTTAAAGAAAAACTAACAGGCCTGTGAGAGCCGGAATTCTTATTGGTTGGTAGGTGATCAAATACTTATGTCATGCAATAAAATGTAAATTAATTACTTAAAAATCATACAATGTGGTTTTCTGGATTTTTGTTTTATATTCCGTCTCTCACAGTTGAAGTGTACCTATGATAAAAATGACAGACCTCTACATGCTTTGTAAGTAGGAAAACCTGCAAAATCGGCAGTGTACCAAATACCTGTTTTCCCCACTGTATATATATATATATATATATATATTGCGAGAAAAAAAAAACATATGGGGGATTGGAAGTGATGCAGACAATTACATTGATGGAAGTTACAATCTCTCTGAAATATTAAAGCTGATCTACCCCCTGAAAAATAAAAAAAATTATTATAATAATTGCATAATAGTAAACCTAGAGATGTGCATCTTATAGTATTCCGAAGGGTGACGCAAGGCTCGCAACCTTGGCTATACCCACTGGATACAACTATGGGCCTATAGCATTCACATAATAATGGAGTCAGATTGATAAATGTAGTTTATTATTATTCAACATAATTTTTTTGACATCTACATAATGGAGACCCCTCATCCTCAGTTGATGGGGATTTCCACCTTGGCGATGGTCTTGTAGCCCATTCCAGCCTTGTGTAGGTCTACAATCTTGTCCCTGACATCCTTGGAGAGCTCTTTGGTCTTGGCCATGGTGGAGAATTTGGAATCTGATTGACTGATTGCTTCTGTGGACAGGTGTCTTTTATACAGTTAACAAGCTAAGATTAGGAGCACTCCCTTTAAGAGTGTGCTCCTAATCTCAGCTCGTTACATGTATAAAAGACACCTGGGAGCCAGAAATCTTTCTGATTGAGAGGGGGTCAAATACTTATTTCCCTCATTAAAATGCAAATCAATTTATAACATTTTTGACATGCGTTATTCTGGATATTTTTGTTGTTATTCTGTCTCCCACTGTTCAAATAAACCTACCATTAAAATCATAGACTGATAATTTCTTTGTCAGTGGGCAAACGTACAAAATCAGCAGGGGATCAAATACTTTTTTCCCTCACTGTAGGTAGAACATTTTTTGCAATATTCTTACATACACTCGGCACATCACGGTATTCACGAGTGCAGATACAGTACACTTAATAATATTACAAAATTATGTTAACTTAAAAAAGGGCTTCACTAATTGTTTGTGTTTTTACATTTAGTCTAATCAACAATTTTAAACCTCATTGGTAGGCAATTTGATATGAAACACACTTGACTCTGCTTTCTCCTACCAAAACAGGTGGTCATTCAAAGTTAACATCGGAACCATGAAAAACAGTCATTTGGACAGCTCATGAATAAATTAATAAATAAATATATTACTCTGCACATTTCCCCCCTCTGTCCTTGTCGGAGTTATAATGAGTTTTAGGAGGGCATGTCATTTTTTGAATGGTTTTCCACGGTTGCCCATCCTTCTCCCGACAGTAGGGACTGTTCCCCTCCTTCTCCCGGTGCCATGCCCAGTTGATAATCACCCCAAGGTGCCGTGCACAGTTGATAATCACCCTGATAATTGCCTCGAAACTGAACCTAAACTATACCCAAACTAATTTCACACATTTAACAGATGAAATAAATGAAGGAAAGTATGATGGGGAGAAAAAGGGGGAATATGGGTGAGTTGATGAGCGAGGGGAGGCGAATGAAACATAATTATGTAATCACCAATTGTGAATGAAGAACAGGGCGTCCCATTATATTGTATTGATCTATTCTAATTCTAATTTCAAAATGGTATACCCTATATCTGTCGACCGAATCCAAGCAGTCCTATCTGTCTACTCTGGCCTACTTGGGAGTACACAGTGAGAGCGTGCGTAATTTACAATGGCAAGAAGACCAAGATTAATGGATGCACATGCTATGTTAGCGATGCTATAAAACCTGAATGAAAACGACTCAGATGGTGGGGAAGAAATGAATCATGACATCTATGATGATTATTCTTCTAATTCTGAGCCTCAGCCTGAATCTGCAGTGCCTTCAGAAAGTATTCATACCCCTTGACTTATTCCACATTTTGTTGTGTTACAGCCTGAATTCAAAATGGATTAAATACCCCATAATGACAAAGTGAAAAAATGTTTTTAGAAAATTTTGCTAATGTATTGAAAATGAAATACAGAAATATTTAACTTACATAAGTATTCACACCCCTGATTCAATACTTTGTAGAAGCACCTTCGGCAGCAATTACAGCTTTGAGTCATCTGTATCAGCTTTGCACATCTGGATTTGAAAATGTCCTTCCATTCTTTGCTGCAGATTTTCTCAAGCTCTGTTAAGTCAGATGGGGAGTGGCAGTGAGCAGCAATATTTAAGTCTTTCCACAGATTTTCAATGGGATTCAAGTCTGGGCCACTCATGGACTTTCACATTCTTGTTTTAAAGCTTTCCAGCGTTGCTTTGGCTATATGCTTGGGGTCATTGTCCTGTTGGAAAGTAAATCTTTGCCCCAGTCTAAGGTCGTTTGCACTCTGAAGCAGGTTCTCATCAGGGATTTACCTGTATTTTTCTCCATTCATTGTTCCCTCTATCATTTTACATTTACATTTTAGTCATTTAGCAGACGCTCTTATCCAGAGCGACTTACAGTTAGTGCATTCTATCCTTACCAGTCTCACAGTCCCTGCCGCTGAAAAGCATCCCTATAGCACGATGCTGCCACCACCATGCTTCACGGTAGGGATAGTGTTAGACGGGTGATGAGCTGTGCCTGGTTTCTACAGACATAGCACTTTGCATTCAGGCCAAAGAGTTACATTTTTGTCTCATCAGACCACAAAATCTTTTACCTTATGCTCTCAGAGTCTTTCACATGCCTTTTGCAAACTCCAGGCATGCTGTCATGTGCCTTTTTCTCAGGAGTGGCTTCCGTCTGGCCACTCTCCCATAAACCCCAGATTGGTGAAGTGCTGTAGAGACTGTTGTCCTTCTGGCAGGTTCTCCCATCTCAGCCAATGAACTCTGTAGTTCTGTCAGAGTGGTCATTGGGTTCTTGATCACCTCCCTGACCAAGGTCCTTCTTGCCTGGTATTGCTCAGCTTGGTCAGCTCTAGGCAGAGTCTGGGTAGTTCCATATTTTTTCCATTTCCCAATGATGTGCTCTTGGAAACTTTCAACACTCCACAAATTGTTTTATACCCTTCCCCAGATATATGCCTCATCACAATTCTATTTCGGAGATCTACGGATAGTTCCTTGGACTTCATGGTATAGTTTCTGCTCTGATATGCACTGTCAACTGTGGGACCTTATATGTGACTTGTTTCAGGAAACAAGGAGAGCCATTTTAATGCAAACTTTTATTGATTTATCAAAATGCATTTTTTGGCAGAAATGCCTTCTGGAACATGTGAACTTTCATGTGCCTTAATAACAAAACGTGTATGCCATCTGTAAATACGAATAACATTGTTAAATTACGAGCCTAGTTGGTTAAGCCACATAAAAAGACAGCAATCTTCCCACTAGCCATGATTGGCTGAGAAAATGAGTGGGCTGGACATGCCGAGAGAGGAGTTCGGATTGGTCTGCCATATAGAAGGCTTCTGTCTATTTGAGCTGATCAGTATGTGTAAGTAATCCTGTCTAACGCAGCTTTTTTTTATGTATCGTGTAGTGGAGCTGCATAAGTGTTGCTCTTCACTTTCTGGAGGATCGAGTTTTGAAATCAGTGGAATTAGAGTATGATAGCTAAAGAGATGGAGAAAACACCTGTCTCCGGATTACATCTTCAAACTAAGGGCAACCATGGCATCCGTGACAGGGAGACGCGTCCATCATGCATGATGTATACGGGTAAGATAGTCTAGCTAGCTACATTTCCAGATATTACACGTTTCTAATTTTGACAGAAAGTGGTTTCATTTCAAGTTAAAGTGTACTGTTAGCTAGCTAGCTAACGTTATGTGTATGATGTTATTATTCGCATCTCAGAGCCATTTGCTTGGCTAGTTAGAGCCTAATGTTAGCTAGCTAACATTGAACCTGGTTGGTTAGCTACCAGCAGATTCATGCAGGGTAGTAACGACATGAGTTGACACTATGGTTCAATATTTAACTAGCTAATATTAGCGGGCTGGCTCGCTAGCTAACGTTACGTGACATGAATGATCTTACACGTTGTTTACCTAGCTAGATTCATTGTTTACCTAGCTAGCTAGCTACATGTCTTAACAAAAGACTCCACTATGCAAGTAACCATTTCAGGTGCGTTCGTAAATTCAGTCTGAGTATGCCAGAGCGCAGAATAACTGATGAATTTACAAATGCACAACACCCATTGAATATGGCCGGTGTCAGTAAATGTCGGCAAAAAAAGCGTAATTAAATTGTTGCCAGCAGAGCTGGTTAGGCTGTTTTCATGTTATCCAGAGGTAAACAATGAACCATAATCCCAATTTTGTGTCTGAAAGTAAATAGCAAGCTCGCCAATGTTAGCCAGTTAGCTTGGGTGATTGACTGCCGTTGTGAGGTCAGAACGCTTGGATCAACCCTACTCATCGGCCAGAGCATCAAGTGTGCGCTCTGAACGCTCCGAGAGCGAAACGAGATCGGTGGGGCTAAAGCTTTAGAGGGTGTGAACGATCCTGAATGGTTGTGGACAAAGAAGAGCTCTTCACTAGGTACCAAAACATTCAAAGGCCAATTTCTCAAAAGTGAGATTACAAGTTTATCAACTTTCAAAGCAGAATTACTTTCCCATTGTTCCCTTAAATGCAGTGTATGATATAGCATGGTGTAGCTCTGTGTCTCTGCTTTTATCCAATGTAAAAAACACAATTTCAAATGTTGCTACTTTAGACCGAATCAAGGCGGTCAGTCACATATAGACAGGTTTCTTTCTAAATCATGTCCAAACAATTGAATTGGACACAGGTGGACTCCAATGAAGTTGTAGGATGATCAAAGGAAATTGGATGCACCTGAGCTCAATGTGGAGTGTCATCGCAAAGGGGTGTAAATACCTATGTATATTTGATATTTCTTTATTTGATTTTCAATAAATATGGCCAAAATTCTAAAAACCTGTTTTCACTTTGTCATTATGGGGTACTGTGTGTAGATGGGTGATTTAAAAAATCAATTTAATCAATTTTGAATTCAGACTGTAATGCAACAAAATGTGGAATAAGTCAAGGGGTATGAATACTTTCTGAAGGCACTGTACACCCCCGAGGCCTTAGCGCAACAAAGCCAGAATGGTGCGCACTGTGCAGGTGCCAGCGCCACCACCAAATGAAATGGTGAGACAGGAGAGAGGAAGGGATGGCCCTGTTTGGATAGAACAAGCCGGTGACAATGCTACGGCCGATTATCAGCACAAAATGCTATCACTGAGAGAGCAGGCCCTACATCTCAAGCAAAAAACAACATCAGTGACACACTCACCAGCTTTTGTTGTTTATGTGACATAGACATGCTCCAACTGATGCCATTGTGTGAAGACGCACACCATGTAGAGCTGAAGTCGGAAGTTTACATACACTTAGGTTGGAGTCATTCAAACTATTTGCTTGACATCATGGGAAAATCAAAAGAAATCAGCCAAGACTTCAGAAAAAATATTGTAGACCACCACAAGTCTGGTTCATCCTTGGGAAAAATTTCCAAACGCCTGAAGGTACCACATTCATCTGTACAAACAATAGTATGCAAGTATAAACACCATGGGACCACGCAGCCGTCATACCGCTCAGGAAGGAGACGCGTTCTGTCTCCTAGAGATGAACGTACTTTGGTGCGAAAAGAGCAAATCAATCCCAGAACAACAGCAAAGGACCTTGTGAAGATGCTGAAGAAAACAGGTACAATATAATCTATATCCACAGTAAAACGAGTCCTATATCGACATAACCTGAAAGCGCGCTCAGCAAGGAAGAAGCCACTGCTCCAAAACCGCCATAAAAAAGCCAGACTACGGTTTGCAACTGCACATGGGGACAAAGATCGTACTTTTTGGAGAAATGTCCTCTGGTCTGATGAAACAAAAATATAACTGTTGGGCCATAATTACCATCGTTATGTTTGGAGGAAAAGGGGGTGCCTTGCAAGCCGAAGAACACCATCCCAACCGTGAAGCACGAGGGTGGCAGCATCATGCTGTGGGGGTGCTTTGCTGCAGGAGGGACTGGTGCACTTCACAAAATAGATGGCATCATGAGGAAGGAAAATTATGTGGATATATTGAAGCAACATCTCAAGACATCAGTCAGGAAGTTAAAGCTTGGTCGCAAATGGGTCTTCCAAATGGTCAATGACCCCAAGCATACTTCCAATGTTGTGGCAAAATGGCTTAAGGACAACAAAGTCAAGGTATTGGAGTGGCCATCACAAAGCCCTGACCTCAATCCTATAGAAAATGTGTGGGCAGAACTGAAAAAGCGTGTGCGAGCAAGGAGGCCTACAAACCTGACTCAGTTACACCAGCTCTGTCAGGAGGAATGGGCCAAAATTCACCAAACTTATTGTGGGAAGCTTGTGGAAGGCTACCCGAAACGTTTGACCCAAGTTAAACAATTTAAAGGCAATGCTACCAAATACGAATTGAGTGTATGTAAACTTCTGACCCACTGGGAATGTGATAAAAGAAATAAAAGCTGAAATAAATCATTCGCTCTACTATTATTAAGACATTTCACATTCTTAAAATAAAGTGGTGATCCTAACTGACCTAAGACAGGGAATTTTTACTAGGATTAAATGTCAGGAATTGTGAAAAACTGAGTTTAAATGTATTTGGCCAAGGTGTATGTAAACTCCTTACTTCAACTGTAAGCACGAGCTGGCAATAATTGACAATTTTTGACTGCTGTCATATCGACACTTAAAGTATGTTCATTATGCCACCATTATTGATTTTGTGCTGATTTTCACTATTTAACAAGCAGACTTGGTGCTTGATTTTTAGGCTACTGGTGTTTTCATCATTTGACCGCGCGTCTTGATGACCGTGCATCTTGATGGTTAGGGTATTTTTTAAATGTCGTCTTTATAAAAAGAAGCTGTTAGAACGTTCCAACACATATGCTTTCTGTTTCATAGTTGTAACAAAGGCACTCCACGAATAACATTGATTGAACACTTGAAATTATTATAGATTTTTTTACATATAGCCTACAGTAACATAAACTAATGAAAATGCTATTGTGTTATTTGAAATACATATTTTTCTATTCTAATATTACCTAAGGCCTTCATAAACACAACCAAATTATAATTTTTGCGTAGCATATATGAAATGTATTAATTACACTGTTAGAATGTTGCAGTCAGAATGACTGCTCATTAGCTTGAAGGGGGGTCCCTCATGGCCAAGCGGTTCTAGTGTTAAATATGTACTCATAGACTATAATGGTCAGGGAATACTTACTTTTCCAGGGTCATCTTTAGAGCGAGGCACTTTGAGAAAACACTTGTTTAGGGACAGATTATGCCGTATTGAGTTCTGGGAGAAAAGAGAGAGAAGAGGGGAGATAGAGAGGAGAGAAAAGGGGGGGCTGTTAGACATGTTTTCATTAACAGAATCATGACAGCATAGAAAATAATATATGTTTTTTCAATACATAAAAAGAAGAGGACGAGTAGCTTTTCACTTGGTCTGCATGAGTAAGATTAACTATTATACTTTTGCGCAAACTACCAGCCAATCATACCCTCCCAGGCACCTGTTAGCAAGAAGAAGATGATACAGTCAGTACCTGGATCATCTATTATTTCACCATGCTCTATTGTTTTACAGTTCAAGAAAAGTTGAATGGCCGGTTTGCCGGATACAGACTATGCCTCCATTTAAAACTGCATTTTTGCCCAAGACTAGGCTTAATCTGGGTCTGGAAAAAACGGTCCAGAACTGTATTAGGTGGTTAATTATGCAATGGAGACATTTGTGATATGTGATATAACAGTCTTAAACAAACATCATTCCATGGCTAGCAGCACTAAGTAATGGTATAGTGGAAACCCATGGAGATAAGAGCCTCTCCCAGCCTGTCTGTCTGTAGCTCCTGTACCATATAGTAAAGCTCCAGTACGCTTGGCCTGACATGAACCGTGTTCCCCCTCAGGGCTCCTCCACTCATCTGGAGCTCCTAATTAATACCACTGGGGAGGGGAGAAGACAGAGTCCTGCTCTCTCGCTCTTCCTTTCTCCTTCTCTCTATCCCTCTCTCTCTCTATCCCTTACTCTCTCACAACCCCTTTCTCTATCCCTTTCTCCCTCTCTCTATCCATGCCCTTCTCTCTCTCAATATTTCTCTCTTCATTCGCTCCTCACCCTCTCCATCCTCTCTCCTACATCTCTTCACCGTTCTCCCTCTTTTTCTACACATTTCAATCTATCTTGTGAGCTCATAGCCCATGGTCAGAATATGGAGAAATTAAGTCAATGTGTGTTCTTATACTTGAGAATAAAGCAAGCTAATGCAGAGTCATTACCTGACAAATACATCAATAATTCATTTATGCACATGGCATCCTATGCTAGACCGTTTTTCAAAAAGAGCCCAAACCATAAACCAAAAACACACATGCCACAAACCCACACCGAACACAGACACACACGTGCGCGCACACACACACACACCGAACACCACAACCCCCCTCCCCCCATCATTGGTCCCCCAGAAGACAGATGTAGACAGCTGAAGACTGAGCACATCGCTCCACAATGAGGACACTTCACCAGTTACTATAGTAAGCCCTGAAAGCTGTACCGGGCCATAAACCAACGGAGAGCCGTTACCACGGCGAGAGACAGTGCCTTTCTCACTGAATGGGCTGATTTTATCATAGCCCGATGCGGTGGCATTGACAATAATGCACTGAGTGGCTGCGACGTGAACGGAGCTAATGCGATTCGCTCCCGCGTCTGCCCACTCGTTTGATGGCATTGGATGATTAACGAGCTTATTGGGCACAGCTGGGGCTTTGCTGCTGCCCAGTGCTAAATTAATCTCGGTGGAAGGCGGCATACGGTGGAAAGGAGGTTGTCAAATTTTACTTCCTAGTTCTTGGAAGATTTGGGGGATTTGAAATTAGACGGTTTACGTTGCCTTAAGGCATTTTTTATATAATCATCGTAGCTATTATTAGTAAGTGCTCTGCTTTAGTAATATCTACAGTATGATGTGTAATATGGCGCAGGCCTACGCTGAATAAGCATGACATGAGCCAGTTTAAAAAATCTGGGGTTTTAGAAATGCATAGAAAAAGAGAGGGATATAGCGAATGAAAGAGATAGAGAGGTTATGTCTGCAGATGGCTAGAGGATATAGGCCGGAAGGTGACCTAACCATGCTGGAGATATTAGCTCAGACTGCAATCTGTGAGAGTGCTGTTGGGGAAGATATAGGACAGAGTAAGACATATGGATAATGTTGAGGAATATATAGGACAGGGTAATGGTTAATGTTGAAGTAGATATATGCCAGAGTAACACGTGTGGATAATGTTAAAGCTATGGGTGCAACAGAAATTACGTGGGTCAGAGTGAGGTCAGAAGGTGAGGTGTCTGTCAGGTGAGGCCTGCTGAGAGAGGGGGGACTGAGGGGTGGTGTGATAGGGTGTGTATGGAGAACGGCAGGGCTCCCACACAGACAGCCCTAGTCAGAAGCAATACTGAGGAGTGTTTGTTGTTCCACTAACTCTCCTGGAGTTTCAGCAGATTTGTCCTGGGGCTCCCAGGCGTCGCTGCAACACTGTCACAGGGAGAGAGAGAGAGAGAGAAAGAAACAGAGAAAGAGAGAGAGAGAGGGGGGGGGAACAGAGCGAGTGAGAGAAGCACAGAGAGAGAGAGCGAGAGATGGTAAACAAATGGTTACGCGAGAGGATGAGGACACAGGCAGAGAGAGATAGATAAGGATAGTGTGGTGGGGGGAGAAGGGTAGGGAGTCTGGGGACGGGGAGATGCATTGTCACATCTAAATATCTCATGGGATCTAGAGACAACACTGGGACACCTTAACTACAGGTCTAAGCAGAGACAGTGATAGACACATCCTGTATGAGGAGGGGGTTGAATACGAGTCACTGCTTCAAATGCAACCAAATACATTATCATTCCATTTGATGGAGCACCACCCCACCCCCTTAGTGGAGAATGGGAAGTCTGCCGTAACTGGAGCCCACTGTGTGAGTGATGGGCACAAAGAGATTTCAGGAGACTGAGCTGCCACTGTCCCTGGGGACATAGCGAGGATCCGTGCGCATGCTGCATACATCTCTATACAGACAAAACAGACACTATAGTGCAGCAAAGCATGTGCCGTTTTTCAGTGGAAATCTTTGTTTGTTGGTTTGATTTGAATGTATCGGCTGGATTAACCTGACTGGGATTGGAAGGGAATTGATCCCAACTTTGGTTTTTCCAATATAGTAGAAACTGGAAATTGAATAGGGAAAGGGGCCAGCGGCAGGCCATGGCGACTGGCTCCTTCTAGTGCATATCAGACTGCAGCAAAGTGCTGCAGCAAAGTGACAGGTCTTGTCAGTACCGGGTTTCTCTGTGGAGAATGGGGACAGGGACAGGGGCACGAAGTGTTGCCCAAGCACATGGCTGTGTCCCAACAGTCTAAAATAGTAGGAGGTGTATATTTAACCGGCAGAATGGAAACTTAAGGTAAGGTATAGGGGTTGAAATTAATTAAGGTTACGGTAGGGCTCCAAACTAACATTTACCCTGGTGCATTAGTGTCACTAACATTTTAATTTGGTGGCACCAGCCCATGATTTGGCCGCACCAACATTTTGCCATGGCGTCACACAATAAGAAAAAATTTGCAATCATCTTATTAAATCATTCACAGTGCTACTGAGATAGTATGGTTAAATAAGTTGTTTCATATAACATGCAGCAGGAATGGATAATTCAAGATATTGTGATGTGCAACCTAAATCAGTGATTGTCATACATTTTGGGTTGACAATTAGGCTATTGTTGCTATATCAAAATAGGGCTCCAGAATTTCAAACTCTTTTGTTCAATACAGATTAATTTGTTTACATCTTTTTGTTTGTACTAATATCAGAAAGGCTAATTCATTTGGGGCTAATTCACCATCTGAGGAAGTGAAAACTCAAAACTCTTCAGCTAGATCGCTAAATATAAAATACTGCTAGTTAGCAGTGTAATTGATTAATTTAACACCAAATTGAATGTCCTAAATAACCTCTGCTACTACCCAATGATGACTATATTAGCCTATGCAATCACTGCCAATGGCAGTCACGTGCTTCCCGTGCTCCGTATCTCAAAGCCATACAAATTACTTTGGTTGTAAAACTGTGGTAGAACGCTCAATATTGAGAGTTGATAAATAAATAAAATGTGCAGTAAAATTGCAAGAGTTAATTCACCTCCTATGAAGTCAAATGTAACACTATTTTGGGTTTTATATGGTCCCACACCCATTTTGTGTTAAAACTACTCTGGTCATGGTGTTGATATTTTTGGAGTTAAAACGACACTATCCAACTCTCAGAGAGTTGCTTAAATCTAACTCCAAATGCAATTTATTCTTTTCAGTATCATTTTTAATCCACTCCCTTGCCATTTTACACTTTTCTGTGTTGTTTTGAATTAAGAACAAACTACAGCAGAGTACACTTCACTTTCAATTTACTTCCTTTGAGTTAATAGGGTGTAAAGCCTCATTTGAATATTTCTTAAGGTTTTACTTTTGGTGGTTTTCAATTTGATTTGCAATCTATGTTGGATGCCAATCTACAGTGAGGGAAAACAGTATTTGATCCCCTGCTGATTTTGTACGTTTGCCCACTGACAAAGAAATGATCAGTCTATAATTTTAATGGTAGGTTTATTTGAACAGTGAGAGACAGAATAACAACAAAATAATCCAGAAAAACTCATGTCAAAAATGGTATAAATTGATTTGCATTTTAATGAGGGAAATAAGTATTTGACCCCCTCTCAATCAGAAAGATTTCTGGCTCCCAGGTGTCTTTTATACAGGTAACGAGCTGAGATTAGGAGCACACTCTTAAAGGGAGTGCTTCTAATCTCAGCTTGTTACCTGTATAAAAGACACCTGTCCACAGAAGCAATCAATCAATCAGATTCCAAACTCTCCACCATGGCCAAGACCAAAGAGCTCTCCAAGGATGTCAGGGACAAGATTGTAGACCTACACAAGGCTGGAATGGGCTACAAGACCATCGCCAAGCAGCTTGGTGAGAAGGTGACAACAGTTGGTGCGATTATTCGCAAATGGAAGAAACACAAAAGAACTGTCAATCTCCTTCGGCCTGGGGCTCCATGCAAGATCTTACCTCGTGGAGTTGCAATGATCATGAGAACGGTGAGGAATCAGCCCAGAACTACACGGGAGGATCTTGTCAATCATCTCAAGGCAGCTGGGACCATAGTCACCAAGAAAACAATTGGTAACACACTATGCCGTGAAGGACTGAAATCCTGCAGTGCCCGCAAGATCCCCCTGCTCAAGAAAGCACATATACATGCCCATCTGAAGTTTGCCAATGAACATCTGAATGATTCAGAGGAGAACTGGGTGAAAGTGTTGTGGTCAGATGAGACCAAAATCGAGCTCTTTGGCATCAACTCAACTCGCCGTGTTTGGAGGTGGAGGAATGCTGCCTATGACCCCAAGAACACCATCCCCACCGTCAAACATGGAGGTGGAAACATTATGCTTTGGGGGTGTTTTTCTGCTAAGGGGACAGGACAACTTCACCGCATCAAAGGGACGATGGACGGGGCCATGTACCGTCAAATCTTGGGTGAGAACCTCCTTCCCTCAGCCAGGGCATTGAAAATGGGTCGTGGATGGGTATTCCTGCATGACAATGACCAAAAACACACGGCCAAGGCAACAAAGGAGTGGCTCAAGAAGAAGCACATTAAGGTCCTGGAGTGGCCTAGCCAGTCTCCAGACCTTAATCACATAGAAAATCTGTGGAGGGAGCTGAATGTCAGCCTCGAAACCTTAATGACTTGGAGAAGATCTGCAAAGAGGAGTGGGACAAAATCCCTCCTGAGATGTGTGCAAACCTGGTGGCCAACTACAAGAAACGTCTGACCTCTGTGATTGCCAACAAGGGTTTTGCCACCAAGTACTAAGTCATGTTTTGCAGAGGGGTCAAATACTTATTTCCCTCATTAAAATGCAAATCAATTTATAACATTTTTGACATGAGTTTTTCTGGATTTTTTTGTTGTTATTCTGTCTCTCACTGTTCAAATAAACCTACCATTAAAATTATAGACTGATCATTTCTTTGTCAGTGGGCAAACGTACAACATCAGCAGGGGATCAAATACTGTACATGGAAAAGAAATCCAGCACTTTTAAATCATTGCTCACAACTTGCATTTAGAATGCCTGTCAGAGTAGGGTAGAAAATAAACTACATGAAGACTACCTACACCATGTAAACTGGAACAACTTTAACTAATGGTTGCTATAAATCCAACTACTTACAGACTGGATTAGTATAGAAAAATATATGTTACTTATTTTTGTGTAGCATAAGATCAAAACCAATCAATGTACATGCGAAAACACAGACATTGAAAAAAAATAAAAGAATCTGTCTGCAACAGAGCATGCTGGGAAATATGACAATGAGGCTCCTCCCACATCTGTGGATAACTCCATAGATTTAACTCCCTGTCTGTGGTTACTTTTAATGTAGTTAAAAGTACTCCGTCCCAATGAACTCCAGTTATCAACACTAACTTGCGGGAGCGTATCACTCTCAAGTGTTAAGATAACTCCCAGTAGAGTCAATTTAACCCAACATTTTTTAACACTGTGATTTCAACTATACTTGATTTACTGAGTACGTACAGAAAGCTGAGTTCCGCCGCTCTTTAACTGTAACCACAGTTGAAAAAAGTACATTTTTCCCGCTATTTGAAATGCTGCCAATCAGAACAAATTTTTTCAGAAGTGATTCATATTTTCCTTCAACTTTCTCAAGAGGCAATGACGCAGCGTTTGTCTACCACTTTGTGTAGTCGTTAGCAATGATGCTAATGACAACCATTTTCTGGTAGATGGAAAGGCTTTCCCAAAAACTCCTCAATTAAATGTTAACTACAAAGTAGTCTATCCCTACCTGGCAGAATGATATCATGATTATTTGCATCAATCCAGCTGTGATTTGTTAAGCAAACTCTGCCATCACCTGTGTTCTACTTAAAGTCTCTTGCTGGTGCACACTTGAATTAAAGGGTATCTACACCCAAAAATGAACATGTTTTTTTTTTTTTAAGTGTAATTTTGAGAGCGAAAACCTGAAAAACTGGGAAATATCTGAGTATGAAAGATGTATGCACTCACTAACTGAAAGTTGCTCTGGATAAGAGCGTCTGCTAAATGACTAAAATGTAAAAAAATGTAAAATGTAAAAACAAAATGGAGAAAACGTAACTTAATTTGGAAGAAAAAAAACTAAACGGAGTTGGTAAAAAAAATATATAAATATACAATGCTTAAATAGTATATTTTCATTAACTCCTTTTTCCAAGTGACTTTGTCTACCCAGTCGTCTCACCTATCAGTGGTTGTACATTCATGTTTTAATTAATCAGATCCTACTACCTAAACTCCTCTGTGCTGCATCATGTATTTCAATACCCTAACGTCACATCCAGACAAACATATCCTTCGTACCTCCTAACAAAACGAAGACCCAACTTACTGATGTCACTGTCATCAGAATAATATTCAATTCAACTTAATCTAATTAAATTAAAAACCCTTATTCACCTTGCAATGCAGTGTCGTTAACATTGCACAGGTATGACATCCTGTATACTCTATCAACTATGCCAAATCCAAGATGCAGCCTTGTAATTGTTGCATTCCAGCCCTTTTGAAATCAACACCACCCCTATTATTAGACGTATCACAGAATAACAACCCTAGGTGAATAATGAAAGAAATATGATATTGGACGTGTGCCTTTGCTCCTGTGAATAGAACCAGGGAAATACCTCACACTTTTAATTACAACATAAATACAGACTGATAATACTGATTAGTATCAAATATTTGGGAGTGAAATCCGGGCACATAGAGAGGGACAGATTTAACAAACAGTGCTTTTAAGGCCGCTATTCAACAAGAGTTATGGTGGTCATAACATCGCAATGATTATACGTTGTGCGGCATATCTGTCAAGCACATAAACCTAACATTTGGCAAATCTGACCATAACTCTATCCTCCTAATTCCTGCTTATAAGCAAAAACTAAAGTATTGCCAGGTCGCAGTTGTAAATGAGAACTTGTTCTGAACTGGCTTACCTGGTTAAATAAAGGTAAAAATTTTTTAAAAAATAATAAATAAATGCAGGAAGCACAAGTGACTCGGTTAATAAAAAAGTGGTCAGATGACGCAGATGCTAAGCTACAGGACTGTTTTGCTAGCACAGATTGGAATATGTTCCGGGATTCTTCAGATAGCATTGAGGAGTACACCACATCAGTCACTGGCTTCATCAATAAGTGCATCGATGATGTCGTCCCCACAGTGACCGTACGTACATACCCCAACCAGAAGCCATGGATTACAGGCAACATCCACTTCTGAGCTAAAGGGTAGAGCTGCCGCTTTCAAGGAGCGGGACTCTAACCCGGAAGCTTATAAGGAATCCCGCTATGCCCTCCGACGAACCATCAAACAGGCAAAGAGTCAGTACAGGACTAAGATTGAATCGTACTACACCGGCTCTGACGCTCGTCGGATGTGGCAGGGCTTGAAAACTATTACAGACTACAAAGGGAAGCACAGCCGCGAACTGCCCAGTGACACAAGCCTACCAGACGAGCTAAATCACTTCTCTGCTCGCTTCGAGGCAAGCAACACTGAAGCATGCATGAGAGCATCAGCTGTTCCGGATGACTATGTGATCACGCTCTCCGTAGCCGATGTGAGTAAGACTTTTAAGCAGGTCAACATTCACAAGGCCGCAGGGCCAGACGGATTACCAGGACGTGTACTCCGAGCATGTGCTGACCAACTGGCAAGTGTCTTTACTGACATTTTCAACATGTCCCTGACTGAGTCTGTAATACTAACATGTTTCAAGCAGACCACCATAGTCCCTGTGCCCAAGGACACTAAGATAACCTGCCTAAATGACTACTGACCCATAGCACTCACGTCTGTAGCCATGAAGTGCTTTGAAAGGCTGGTCATGGCTCACATCAACACCATTATCCCAGAAACCCTAGACCCACTACAATTTGCATACCGCCCCAACAGATCCACAGATGATGCAATCTCTATTGCACTCCACACTGCCCTTTCCCACCTGGACAAGAGGAACACCTACGTGAGAATGCTATTCATTGACTACAGCTCAGCGTTCAACACCATAGTGCCCTCAAAGCTCATCACTAAGCTAAGGATCCTGGGACTAAATACCTCCCACTGCAACTGGATCCTGGACTTCCTGATGGGCCGCCCCCAGGTGGTAAGGGTAGGTAACAACATGTCTGCCACGCTGATCCTCAACACGGGGGCCCCTCAGGGGTGCGTGCTCAGTCCCCTTCTGTACTCCCTGTTCACCCATGACTACATGGCCAGGCACGACTCCAACACCATCATTAAGTTTGCTGACGACACAACAGTGGTAGGCCTGATCACCGGCAACAATGAGACAGCCTATAGGGAGGAGGTCAGAGACCTGGCCGTGTGGTGCCAGGATAACAACCTTTCCCTCAACGTGATCAAGACAAAGGAGATGATTATGGACTACAGGAAAAAAAAGAGGACTGAGCACGCCCCCATTCCATTCGATGGGGCTGTAGTGGAACAGGTTGAGAGCTTCAAGTTCCTTGGTGTCCACATCACCAACAAACTATCATGGTCCAAACACACCAAGACAGTCGTGAAGAGGGCACGACAAACCCTATTCCCCCTCAGGAGACTGAAAAGATTTGGCATGGGTCCTCAGATCCTCAAAAAGTTATACAGCTGCACCATCGAGAGCATCCTGACTGGTTGCATCACCGCCTGGTATGGCAACTGCTCAGCCTCCGACCGCAAGGACCAGTACATCACTGGGGTCAAGCTTCCTGCCATCCAGGACCTCTATACCTAGTCATAGACTGTTCTCTCTGCTACCGCACGGCAAGCGATACCTGAGCACCAAGTCTAGGTCCAAAAGGCTTCTCAACAGCTTCTACCCCCAAGCCATAAGACTCCTGAACAGCTAATCATGGCTACCCGGACTATTTGCACCCCCCCACCCCATCCACCTATTTTACGCTGCTGCTACTCTGTTTACTATTTATGCATAGTCACTTTAACTCTACCCACATGTACATATGACCTCAATTACCTCGACTAGCCGGTGCCCCCGCACATCGACTCTGTACCGGTACCCCCCTATATATAGCCTCCCTACTGCTATTTTATTTTACTGCTGCTCTTTAGCTATTTGCTTTTATTTTTTATTTTTCTTAATTAACATTTTTTTTTTTTTTTTACTTTTATTTTTTTTAACTGCATGGTTGGTTAAGGGCTTGTAAGTAAGCATTTCACTGTAATGTCTACACCTGTTGTATTCGGCACATGTGGCAAATAAAATATGATTTGAACATATGTAAATCAGGAACCACCACAAATCCATCCTCATCCACAATAAAAAATCTTACAGCTAGTTCAGAGAGCAGAGAATATGTTCTCATCTAAGTTCTAATAATGTGTGCAAATGTGTCTACTATACAGGAGATCATCTGCAGTAGTCTGTATAGTCAAAAAAGGTTGATAGTCGAGCCTAAGGAACAGGTGCGTGGACACACATCTGGCTGGCAGACAGGACAGGCGTAACATGTTAACAGGGGATGCTGGGATGCATGTAACAGGCTACAACTATGTCTGCGTTGCCAGGCAACAGAGAGTAAACATGAAGAAAGAGAAAAACACTATAAAATATCCATATAGACTATTCTGTCACCTACAAAATATGTATTTTAGACAGTTCAATTGAAACACACTCAGTCACACACGCGTGAGGACACAAAATCAAGGATCAATCAAAGACGACGTTTTTACTGTACCGTCCTTCGCCCCAGACCCAAAAAGTAGTTCCATGAGCGCAAAATCACTGATGCATCCATCCCCATTATTCTAAGACCAACCGTTGAAAAAATATACAGAAATAACCCATGACCCTTGCTCATTTTATATCATTGGGTGTGACACGTGGCGTCCGTCGAAAGGCCAAAGGCCATTACAGAGCAGCCTTTTGCACCGTCACATTAGGGGCGCTAATTCAGAGCCAATTATCTGGCTGGAAGGGCAGGCAGCAGGACTGGTAGCAGGACCACAGGGGCAGGCACAGCAGCATTACATCTAGATTTACATATGGATACCATTATCAAGTCAGCCTGTAGGCAAACTTGTGTTGTTAAATTTTCAATTCAAACTTAAGGTTAGTATTTGATGCTTATTCGTTTTCAGCCTAGTCCCTTCAGTAGGGTTTCATGCCCGCTGATGATAATAATGGTAAGAGAAACACTAATATCGACTAGTGAGAAGAGAGGAAATGCCTGTGGTGCATTCCACTGGCAGCAATGCACTGATTACGGGTTCTGGTGAAGAGGGCCTAGGCTCTATGGGGTGGAAGGACACAATGGTGTGAAAGGGCTGCAAGGGCAGAGTACAGGGCATGAGGAAGTAGAGCCAGGCACTGTGGAATCTAAAGGAGGACGGGGCTGAGAGAAAAGACATGAGAGAAATCGGGCGGCGAAGACTGTGCCCCAATATGTTATCTAGAAGGAACACCAGGGGCAAATAAGAAATATGAGACATTCTGCGTGGGAGCTACAAGTTCAGTTCATAAGATGCCACTTAATGACAACTGAATAGCAAAATAACGAGCAAAAAAAATGCGACGTAGCCTAACAGTAATTGAAACATTGCATAGTAATCAGATGTAGGCTAAAACTGATTGAAACATTGCATAGTCAAATCCGATTTCTCGATTTTCTAACGGGATGCATCACTGATCATATGCTTTTCAATTGATGAGCATATGAGCACTTCATAAAAGGTTTCAAAGAGAAAAGACCAGACAACAGTTTATGACTCAAAACCACTTTCAGAGGTTTATAAAAGCTCTGTAAAACACAGTACATATGTGGGTATGCATGTAAACACATATTATATCATAGCTCAATGTGACATAAAACACACATTTATATTAGACCTACTGCTTATAAAGCAGAGCACCTCTTTCCATAACAGCTGGTATCAGAATAGCACTTGGGATGTCAAATTAGAGGTTGACACGGGAGTGAAAATGTATTCCTGTCCCGTCTTGTCCTGTAAAAAAAAATCCCCGTACAGTCCTGATCCCGCAAACAGTTTTATAACCCCAGAAATGTTCCTGTCCCATCCTGATAAAAATCCCTCACGTGCCCATTTTTACACGTGGAAATCAGAAATAACTTCCTCCGTTAGCTGCTGTCTGTTTGTCCCGGTCATCACTAGTTACCACAGTCACAAAGTCATAACCCCCGCCTAACTTTAACCCTAACCTTAATCACACTGCCTAACCCTAACCTAAAAGTTCATTTTAGTTTTCGTGCATTTTTACGATATAGACAATTTTGACTTTGTGGCTGTGCCATCTAGTGGAAATCGTCTGTCTCCCGCTTGGGCTGTGAGTAGCCATAGCAACTGCTTCATTTAGCTGCTGCTCAGTGCTCATGAGACCGTTGCCTGCACACACAGCTAATAACAACCACATTACGAGATTTTGGCAATGAAGGCAGCCCTTCCTCTTACCCAGAGTCGGATGAACTCATGGATATGGGCATGTGTAATTGTGGGTCTCCGCGTGCATAAGCTAAAGTAGTGTCTGGCTACAACTGGAGCGAGGCACGAGAGTGAGCTGACGGAAGGGGGAAATTACCATTTATTTTTTTATAATTGTTCTTATTATTTTAAATAAACTACACTGAGTTTACAAAACATTAGGAACAACTTCCTAATATTGAGTTGCACCCCCTTTTGCCCTCAGAACAGCCTCAATTCGTCAGGGCATGGACTCTAACAAGGTGTCGAAAGCGTTTTACAGGGATGCTGGCCCATGTTGACTCCAATGCTTCCCACAGTTGTGTCAAGTTGGCTGGTAGTGGATCTCTACTCCAAATAGCTTGTTCCATCTTATTCACAGATGCTCAATTGGATTGAGATCTGGTGACTGGGCAGGCCACTGCAGTAAGCTGAATTCACTGTCATGTTCGTCGAACCATTCCTGGAAAACCCTAGCCTTGTGGCATGGGGCATTATCCTGCTGAAATGTGCAGATCAATACACTGCTGCCATGAAGGGATGCACCTAATTGGCATTTATGATGGGGCCCAATGTGTGCCATGAAAACACACCTCAATGGCACACATACACAATCAATGTCTCAATTGTCTCAAGGCTTAAAAATCCTTCTTTAACCTGTCTCCTCCCCTTCATCTACACTGATTGAAGTGGATTTAACAAGTGACATCAATAAGGAATCCTGTCCTGTTCTGAACTTGACTCTAGAAATTCTTTCCCATTCCTGCCGGAATCAACCTGTCAACCTCTAGTCCAAACAACACCCTATTGCCTTTATAGCACACACATTTTGACTAGGGCCCTTGTCCAAATTGGCACCCTATTCATTTTTTGACCAGAGGCCCTTTTCCTTTTGTAGAACACCACTTTTGACCAGAGCCCTATGTGTATGAGAAATGCTGTTATCGACCAATGAGAGTGAGAGAGGTTAATGTGGGCCTGGGTCAAAAGTAGTGCACTATAAAGGGAATAGGGTACCATTTGGGATGCATCCCACGTCCTGCTCCCTCATACCATGCGGACGTGTTATGACCTTGACGAGTTATCTGATTACACTCAGTGTATCCTGTGGCTAATGCGCTTGTGTTCAAAATGGGAGAGGGGTTAGCATTGGCCTGGTTTCAACCTGGCCTCTCTCATGCCTGTGCATCCACATTATCATACAGAGCAGACGCGTGCGTGTGCTGGGTAGTAAACTCACCACTACCCATCTCCTCTGGCTGAGCCGCCCTACTGTAATCTGTAGACTGCACACGTATGCCTACCTGAGTGGGAGTCTCTTACTCACACACTCACTCGTGTGTGTGTGGACTGTGTGTGTGTGTGTGTGGACTGTGTGTGTGTGTGTGTGTGCGCTTACGTGTCTTTGTGAGTGTGCGTGCGTGAAGTACAAGCTATTTTACTTGTGCATCAACAGTATATTCTCCAAATCAAGGAATCCAGACACTGCTTGGGCTCCATGTCTGTCTCCCACTGTGTGCAGCTGACAGTAATCACCTTGACTGTAATGAATTCGCTCACGTTCCCTTTGATGCAGATCACCGTTTCAACCACAACATCTCCGCACTGGGCCAGGTACATCCGGGAGTAAATGTTTACAGCTTGAGGCTGAGCCATGTATGCAGTGGGCCTATTAGACCTCAACAGTCCTCGTGCCAGATTATACTGTGCATCTCATCATCTGGAGTATTCCTAGGATGTCGAACGTAGTTTGGTCTTGAGGAAATTAAAGGCTAAATCCTCAAGATGGATCTTACGTTTATGGTGGATATATCGTTAGCCTTTTTACAGGCCAGTAATCTTGTTACTTTTCCAACCCCTTTTAGAATCATCTTTGAGATGAGATGATGTCCATACACATGTAAGTACATGTGTGATTATTCTAGCTTGTCAATGCAAGGACAATTATAATACCCAAGAGGGCCAATGTACTGAAAAAGTGTTTTTCTAATTAAAATCAAATAAAAAATCTAATTGTACTTGTCATATGCACGAAATACAACGGGTGGAGACAACTGTGAAATGCTTGCTTACGAGCCCTTCCCAACAATAATAATACAAATAAAAATCTTTGATCAATAGATTCAGTTTGGTATTGATGTCTGTATTAACGTCCCTGATACCAGGGCTGTCCCTGAATCACAATTTTGAGGTTCGAATCAGATTTGGCATTTATACAGCATTAACAAATATCCGTCAAATCCACAATTCACAAACGTTAGCTAAGTAGCGATGGTTGCTAACGTTAGCTAGCATTAGATCGCTGTCCCTGTGCCAAAACTCAGTTATTTCTCATAGAATCGGAATAGAAAATAATATATGGGGTCAAACCTACTTATTACTGTGGTGTGGAAGACTTTGAATAAGTACATCAGAGAAAGCTTACAGATCTTAAACATCTGCAGTACTATACGTATTAATGAGGGCATTATGCCTATCCTATTTAAGATCAATCAATCAAATGTATTTATAAAGCCCTTTTTACATCAGCAGATGTCACAAAGCGCTATACAGAAACCCAGCCTAAAACCCCAAACAGTTATATTGCCCATATGACGGGGTAACTGCCTGAACAGAGAGAAACCATTGACAATTCAAGAAAAAACGAATCACAATGCCTGAAAGGTCTAGAAAATCTATTTATCTTGGTTTTCTGTGAACAAATGAAAGAAGAAATCTACAGAACATATCTCATGACCACGCCAACAAGCTTGGAACCCTACCAAAACAAACTGACTTTTATCGCAAACCATTTTGAGCTGCTGGCATGCAATTTAGCTCAGGAAGATTAAATCCTGAGAATAAACATAGGTTTGTGAACGGAGCATGGAGAGGGAAGATATTTTCACTCACTGAGGAAATCAGAGATTAAATGGAGATTGTTGTGGATGTGTCCCAAATGTCATTCTATTCCCTATATAGTGTGCTACTTTTGACCAGGACCCATAGGGAATAGGGTGCTATTTGGGACACATCTACAGTGGGGGAAAAAAGAATTTAGTCAGCCACCAATTGTGCAAGTTCTCCCACTTAAAAAGATGAGAGAGGCCTGTAATTTTCATCATAGGTACACGTCAACTATGACAGACAAAATGAGGAAAAAATTTCCAGAAAATCATATTGTAGGATTTTTAATGAATTTATTTGCAAATTATGGTGGAAAATAAGTATTTGGTCAATAACAAAAGTTTCTCAATACTTTGTTATATACCCTTTGTTGGCAATGACACAGGTCAAACGTTTTCTGTAAGTCTTCACAAGGTTTTCACACACTGTTGCTGGTATTTTGGCCCATTCCTCCATGCAGATCTCCTCTAGAGCAGTCATGTTTTGGGGCTGTCGCTGGGCAACACAGACTTTCAACTCCCTCCAAAGATTTTCTATGGGGTTGAGATCTGGAGACTGGCTAGGCCACTCCAGGACCTTGAAATGCTTCTTATGAAGCCACTCATTCGTTGCCCGGGCGGTGTGTTTGGGATCATTGTCATGCTGAAAGACACAGCCACGTTTCATCTTCAATGCCCTTGCTGATGGAAGGAGGTTTTCACTCAAAATCTCATGATACATGGCCCCATTCATTCTTTCCTTTACACGGATCAGTCGTCCTGGTCCCTTTGCAGAAAAACAGCCCCAAAGCATGATGTTTCCCACCCCCATGCTTCACAGTAGGTATGGTGTTCTTTGGATGCAACTAAGCATTCTTTGTCCTCCAAACACGACCGAGTTGAGTTTTTACCAAAAAGTTCTATTTTGGTTTCATCTGACCATATGACATTCTCCCAATCCTCTTCTGGATCATCCAAATGCACTCTAGCAAACTTCAGACGGGCCTGGACATGTACTGGCTTAAGCAGGGGGACATGTCTGGCACTGCAGGATTTGAGTCCCTGGCGCGTAGTGTGTTACTGACGGTAGGCTTTGTTACTTTGGTCCCAGCTCTCTGCAGGTCATTCACTAGGTCCCCCCGTGTGGTTCTGGGATTTTTGCTCACCGTTCTTGTGATCATTTTGACCCCACAGGGTGAGATCTTGCGTGGAGCCCCAGATCGAGGGAGATTATCAGTGGTCTTGTATGTCTTCCATTTCCTAATAATTGCTCCCACAGTTGATTTCTTCAAACCAAGCTGCTTACCTATTGCAGATTCAGTCTTCCCAGCCTGGTGCAGGTCTACAATTTTGTTTCTGGTGTCCTTTGACAGCTCTTTGGTCTTGGCCATAGTGGAGTTTGGAGTGTGACTGTTTGAAGTTGTGGACAGGTGTCTTTTATACTGATAACAAGTTCAAACAGGTGCCATTAATACAGGTAACGAGTGGAGGACAGAGGAGCCTCTTAAAGAAGAAGTTACAGGTCTGTGAGAGCCAGAAATCTTGCTTGTTTGTAGGTGACCAAATACTTATTTTCCACAATAATTTGCAAATAAATTCATTAAAAATCCTACAATGTGATTTTCTGGAATTTCTTTTCTCAATTTGTCTGTCATAGTTGACGTGTACCTATGATGAAAATTACAGGCCTCTCTCATCTTTTTAAGTGGGAGAACTTGCACAATTGGTGGCTGACTAAATACTTTTTTCCCCCACTGTACTGGGGACATTGTAGCCAGGCAGCCTCATCAGACAAAGCACAGCCTCTGTCATGTGATTAATAAGGGTAAGTATTCCCTAGACTAAACCAAAGGATTCCAGATCATTCTACTCATCTCTCAAGTAAAAGAAGCATGTTGTGTCATTTGTCTGGATTTATACAATACTATTTACATGAAAGCTGCAATCCGCATATAATTAATTTTAAAGTTAAAAAAAAAAGATTGATGTACAAATCGCAGATCGCACCATTAAGGATTTGTTAATGCCACCTGAATGGAACGTGCGCTCTGTCACTCACTGCCGTACTCCTTCACAAAGCAATGACTGACCGTCACCAGTAATATTTCCTCATACTTCCGAGACATGTTGCAAAGTCAAGAGCAGCGCAGCAATTAAATATGAAACAAACGTTCAAACAAATGTCAATACTGGTTCACACTTATTCAATGTATTTTTTAATCAAATTTAAATCTCTATTTAAGCAATAAGGCCCGAGGAGGTGTGGTATATGGCCAATATACCACGAATAAGGGCTGTTCTTAGCACGACACAACGCGGAGTGCCTGGATACAGCCCTTAGCCATGGTACAGTATATTGGCCATATACCAGAAACCCCCGAGGTGCCTTACTGCGATTATAAACTGGTTAACAAAGTAATTAGAACAGTAAAAAATATACCTGTGGTATATTGTCTGATATACCACAGCTTTCAGCCAATCAGCATCCAGGACCCAAACTTCCCAGATTATAATATACATTATACTGAATTTACTGGAGTGTCAGAAGGCGATAAACAGTGGACTATGTCAGCCTAAGTCTGCTAATTGAACTTGTAAGATCCTGCTCCTCACAACAAGACACATTACTGCAACAGGTATAAATGTATCTGAAGGGATAGTTGACCAAAAACTAAGTTTATCGGACATTTGTATCCCTCAAAAGTGGGTTACGTAGATCCCACATCATGCAATCAGAAAAATATGCAGACCTCAATCCCAAACGAATAGGAAAGATGAGCGCCACCTAATTCCATTAGTATAACAAACTGAATCTGAAGTGAACCATCCCTTTAATGCACACAAAATGCCCCTTCCCCCCATCCCTCTTTCATTCTTCCATTTCCACCTCCTACCTTCCAGCCGCTCCCTGCCTCCCGGTAGTAGGGGAAGTTGTCACAGATCCATTGGTATATCTCGCTGAGGGTCATCCTCTTGTTAGGCGAGCCGTTGATGGCGAAGGTGATAAGGCTGGCGTAGCTGTAGGGTGGCTTGCCATCCCTGTGCTGGGCCACCTCCTCCTGGTCCAGCGTGTTGCCCTGGTCCAGCGGGGCACTCTTCTTTCCCGGCTCGTGGCCATGATGCCCGTGGGGGTACCCGTGAGTGTGGTGTTGGTGCCCGGCATTGGACTTCTGGATGGCCGCCCGCATGGTAAGCTGGGGAAGCCAGTCCATGGAAGTCAGGCTGCTCCCTAGTTCAGAGGTCATGGCGGTGGTGGTGAGGGGTTGGGGGACTCAGGGGCAGGGTGGGGAGATGCTCTCCTTTGGCACTGGCTGAATTCTAGAAGAAAAGTAGGATGTTTGCTAAACAACTGAAACACTCGGAAGAAATGTACAGATATGATACGGTATGCACTGCAGCTGACTGGACTACGGATCAATAGAAGTGTCAGGAGATGATAGTGTGTGTGTGTGTGTGTGTGTGTGTGTGTGTGTGTGTGTGATCAGATTTGGTCAGGAGATGGATTTGGTGCTCTTGATTCTTTTCATGGAATGGTCCAGATTTCAGCACAGCAAATACTGTGTCTGTCATAGCCTCCCTCAATATCAAACAAATATTTTACATAGCAACTGTTTCCTCTAAGTTTCAACTTCACTCCAAGCTGTACATTTAACCATCAGCAAACAAAGTAATTTGAGCAAATTCTTACTTTTTTCGTTTCTTTACATCTCTCCTCTGGCCCAAGCTTCTGTGGAATGTACTGAACCGATAGGTAGAGTAGTCCTTCTATGGTGCATGTTCATACGCTCCTCATTCATGCGCCAATGCTGTAACACAGAAAGCACACGCAAAGGTGAGTTTGTCAAGTCCTGGCTGACAACACTCATTAGCGACAAAAAATGACAATCGTAAAGCCACCCACTACAACAGCAAAACTGTCTGAGTTCTGGCTTGCTTCTGTCATTCTCACTCCAACAAAGTGGAAATGGCAACTCGATCTGCATAGTGACTAAAAGCTGGGGAATTCTTTTCACAACTGCCTGCCAAATGGGGGAACAGCACGGGAGGAATTCCAACTCTCCAGAGGAACCCGAAACCCCAGAATCTCCAATGATCTCTGTCGATGTGCCCCACTCTGCTGTCAAGTCCAGGCCCACCTCTCAGTTTCAGACCTGAAGGTAGTAGAGCTTCTGCCACAAACAACCAGAGTGCTTCAGAAGAGAAGGCTCTACATTTAATTAGTTTTCAGCCATTTTTGTGAGACTCAGATCCACACAGAACCATAATCCACAAAGGTATGTAGAAGAACACAAGCAGGGCTAAATGTTGCTGTACACAAATAACATAAAATAACAGTTAATATATTAATAAAAGCCAGTTAATACGATCTAAAATATATAATTTCAGAGTATAGGATCATTTCAGTGTGGACCAATGTCCTGCTTGAACCCTGAAAATACAATTTCCAGGCTACAACCTGGTCAGTAGTAAAGCTAAGCCTCCAAAAGATACCTGCACATCTCTGAGCCCATACAACCTTCAAGTGTCCTTAAACAGAGACAAACACACCAGCCCACGCAATCACACACACACACACTGCATCATGTCCTGAAACTTCTAAGGCGGTCTACCAGGAATACAAAACTCTCGGTTTCTGCAGATCCCCCTCGAGAGCAACATACAAGAGGAGAAAACGAAGACAATACTCTGCCCGCAAACCAGTTTAATTACAAGTTGAAAAAACAAATGTTTAACGCATATTCATCTAGCCAAACATGCTGGGAAAAATAAAGGGAAGTGGGAAAATGCCGGGTGAGCTTTTATACCGCCACCCCCGTCTCTTCCTGAAGGCCCTTGACAGTGGCACTGTGAGAGAAAGCAGAGCCAGACCCCCAATCCCAGGAAGCCATCTTAATTAGTCCACCTTTTTGCTGCAGGGGGGTGGGTAAGGAAAAAAAACACAAGTTCTTATTTTCCCCTCATTAAGAGTAGGCTTTAGCTGCAAATCAGGCTGCCACAAGCCCCGACCTGCTGTGCTGCTGCTGCTGCTGCTGCTGCTGTTGTTGTTGCAGTTTAGAGCGTGGGCTTGACTGTTGTGATGGCATAGTGTTAGCATAGCGAGGCACTAGGATGAGTAATATGCTAGAACAGAGAGGGTGCATGACACTGCTTCTGGGGAAAGGGGGGCCGAACACCCAAAGACAGTGATTACCCAGTCAACAAGTCCCACAGTGACTGCCCTAACCCATATTCCTGGAAGCGCTCCGCCTATTGTATCTGAAGCGAGTGTGCCGTTACAGTTCATTTGTTTTCCTTCAAGTCTGCAGAGGCAAGCCTTACTGCGCTTTCCAAAGTAAAACAGTTAAATATGCTAGCTGTTGTGAAGCATTGAGTTCCGTAGCACAGGCTCAATTGGTACACAGGGTTCAGAGCTTGTCTGCGATTTGTGGTTGTGTGTTAATACCATCACTGAGGTATTTAGCTTCTGTAACCACGGCACAGCCATGATGAAGCAAGCTCCAAAATCAAATCTCTGAATGTAACCACAACTTGTACCACAGCCATCCATATAATAATTGCCTGTCAAGAGAGTGACTTGACACATAGTAATTACAGGCAAAAACAGGAAGACTTGTGGGAACCCTGATACCTTGGATAGAAGGGGCTTGTGCCAAGTCTGCAAATGGATTCATTAAAGATGCAATCAGGTAGGTAGACTAGTGGTTAAGAGCGCTGTGCCAGTAACCGAAAGGCAGCTGGTTTGAATCCCTGAGCCGACAACGTGAAAAATCTGCCCATGTGCCCTTGAGCAAGGCACTTAACCCTAATTGCGCCTGTAAGTCGCTCTGGATATGAGCATCTGCTAAAATGACAAATGTAAACAAACATCTAATAAAATGCATTGATATTTAATGTCACATATTTAATAACTACCTCCAATGAATTTCACACCAGAGGGATTCTCTGTCTCCTTGAAGCAGGGCTGTGAGTAAGGAACCTTTCAAATGCATTATAGTGTGGTGACAGCAATGACACCAATACAATCACAGGCATAGCCGTGGCAAGTAGGGGTGCTGAGGGGGCTGCAGCACCCCCTGAAAAATCTAAACAAAATACAAATCGGAATTATTTTTTCTATTGTTTTTGGAATAAACATTTTTTCTCACAAAAGTAGTGCACTGGGCCTTTACTAGCCTTGTATTAGCTGACCGATATAGCTGACTGTAGCGTGGGAAAAAACAATGTTTGGCTATGATCACAGGACTCACATCTAAAGACCCCATGCTTCCTTATATTTTTTGAAAAGATACAACAATTATTGCCATTCTAGAAGCCATTGCCTATGCCTCTGCCTGACCGCTGAAGCATCATTGAAACTCTGGGCAGAGAGAAAGAGGGTTGATCCCAAAAATGATTAGATTAGCAGGAGTTTGGTAATTGCATTGATTCCTATTATTCCTTATTATCCTGAATTTCTTTATTTTATAATTTGCCTGAAACTAAAACAGATATGCATATTTTGGTGAATGAGATTAGGCCCTGAAATATGTTATTTCCAGCGCTCAAAATATAGTGACGAAAGCCTGTCTGCCACACAGGTCAGGTGTCTTCAAGAGGGAATAGTGCGCAATAGGGCCATTTTAGCCTACACCTAAAAGACACATGAGCAGTAACAGAATATGATGGGGTAAAAAATTGGTTTTCAGTGACTGTAAACATTATTTGAACATCTTTCAAAAAACCCTAAAAGTAGCACAACCCTGTGAACTGGTTATGAGGCTTTCATAACTGGGCATATTGTCCCTTTAAAAGAGTTTGGGCCTGTATGTGATTGAATGTATTCACCCATTAGACTTTTGTGGCTGGGATGCACTCAGCTGAATGCATCGCTAACAGCCCCCCGCTGCTCGCCAGGCTTTTAGACCGAAAGCGGCTTTACACTTCTGCATTTTAATAGGGACTCTGAATGGAGAGAGTGAGAAGGAGGAATCGAAATATTTTCGGAAGAAGGCGAAGTATTGGAAGTAATGACAAAATCCCCCCCTCCTCCCCATCTCCCGGAGTGTGATGAGCTGACGGGGTTTCCGGGGAGGACTGTGTTGTGTGTCTATGCTAATGTGTCAAAAGGAGCCTGTAGGCAGGCCAATAACTGTCATGTCTGGGAGTACTGGGCATTGGAAAGAGGGAGAAAAAGGTCAAAAAAGGCAAATCCAACTTCGTAATTACTTTCCGACACGATGCCAGACGACATACCACTGAAAAAGGTTCAATTATAAGATACTGAGGCAAAGCTGATGCCTTCATTTGCGGGTTCTTGCTCATCTTTCAACAAAATTGAGTTAAGCCCCATGTTTAACTCCAGGAGAAGCGAGCTTGATAATTACATCTCTAAGATCTGTGGGCGTGGTTAGCTGTCATTTCACATTGATATATAATATCATTCATTTCAGCCTTCTGATCTGGTTGGATTTATTGTTAATGCTCATTTTATGCATTGTCTCTTCATGGGGAACACTTAACCTATGGGTTTTCCTTACATCCGGGATTCATATTCACTATCATAAATTTTTACTATGGCTGTTTGCTAAACATCATATTGTCTTGTGTCATAAACTTTATTTTGCAGGGAGTGCACAGTTATTTCCAAATATACAGTAGCTATCCTCTGCAGGGACAAGGGTGCATACAGTATATGCTGCTAGTAGTGGCTCGCAAGTATAATTCGTGATCAGCCTATATTTATCTGATGATATTCATCGTTACTCATTGCCACTTCATGGAATGCATAGGCATAGTCATTATAATATAGCCTTCATTGTAGCGGCTATCGTGCCTGCACAAATCAATACAATCAAATTGTATTGTCATTTCTTGAGGTTAGGCAATCATATTCACTCATCATGGGGCTATGACATTTGTATCATGTCATGTTGATCTAGCACGGCTCTAGCGCAGGTTTGCAGTCTAGGCTTTATGTTTGGTTTCAGGTGTGTAGCCCACGGGCCTACTGTTTCCCCTTAACGTGTTGTGCCCTTTATTCTCCACTCGCTATCGCTCTCTCCTCTCTACTAATTCTATTAGAATGTACGGAACGGCAGATAACACCGGCGCATCTTTCATGGTTGTGCCCTGCCGGCTGTGAGAACTCCCGTCCACAGGCCGATTGCTTTGTGCTGTTCACTGCTACACTGAGTATACAAAACATTTCCATGACATAGACTGACTAGGTGAATCCAGGTGAAAGCTATGATCCCTTATTGATGTCACTTGTTAAATCCACTTCAATCAGTGTAGATGAAGGGAGGAGACAGGTTAAAGAAGGATTTTTAAGCGTTGAGACAATTGAGACATGGATTGTGTATGTGTGCCATTCAGAGTGCGAATGGGCAAGACAAAATATTTCAGTGTCTTTGAACGGGGTATTGGTAGTAGGTCAAGAACTGCAACGCTGCTGGGTTTTTCACGTTCAAGAGTTCCCCGTGTGTATTAAGAATGGTACACCACCCAAAGAAAATCCAGCCAACTTGACACAACTGTGGGAAGCATTGGAGTCAACATTGGCCAGCATCCCTGTGGAACACTTGACACCTTGTACAGTTCATGTCGTTTTGGAACTAAACTAAATTATAGGTCTAATGAATGTCATTTGACCCAATATTATGGCCATAGATTAGCAAATTAACCCTGATATGTATCAAATTACATTTTTAAACAGTTTACATGTAATTGTACAATTATTTTGTATGCTCTGAGTCTCCAATATGGTTTTGCAAGAAATTGAATATAGAATATAATATATTATATTAGTTATTGTATGTGTTCTACCAGTAATCAACATATTGTTCAATGTAAAAAAAGAAAGGCCTGTGCTTATTCTGTTACTTTAGCTAATATGCTTTTTTTTGTTGTTGCCAGGAGCATACCACCCTGCATCCCACTGCTGGCTTACCTCTGAAGCTAAGCAGCGTTGGTCCTGGTCGGTCCCTGGATGGGAGACAAGATGCTGCTGGAAGTGGTGTTGGAGGGTAGTCGGAGGCACTCTTTCCTCTGGTATTTTTTTATTTATATATCCCAATACGCCAGGGCAGAGATGGGGGACAATGCCCTGTGTAGGGTGCGTCTTTCAGATGGGATGTTAAATGGGTGTCCTGACTCTCTGTGGTCACTAAAGATCCTATGGCACTTATCGTAAGAGTAAGGGTGTTAACCCCGGTGCCCTGGCTAAATTCCCAATCTGGCCCTCATACCATCATGGCCACCTAATCATCCCCAGCTTCCAATTGGCTTATTCATCCCCCTCCTCTACCCTGTATTTATTCCCCAGGCTGTTGCTGTAAATGAGAATGTGTTCTCAGTCAACTTACCTGGTTAAATAAATAACATTATTTTGCTGCGGTATCGAGTATCGTTTTGGTATTGTGTATCGTGATAATAAACCGGGTAACGGTATCGAAGTCAAAAATCTGATATCGTGACAACACTACTCGGTACTGGTAAGTTATTATTTATCGCTCTACATTTTTGGGAAGGGCCCGTAAGTAAGCATTTCAATGTTTGTCTACACCTAACATCTGCAAAGACTTGGGAGTTTTTCAGGATGAAAAGAAACAGGATGGAGCCAAGCACAGGCAAAATCCTAGAGGAAAACCTGCTTTAGTCTGCTTTACACCAGACACTGGGAGAGGAATTTACCTTTAAGCAGGACAATAACCTACAACACAAAGCCAAATCTACATTGGAGTTGTTTACCAAAAAGATAGTGAATGTTCCTGAGTGGCCAAGTTACAGTTTTGACTTAAATCTGCTTGAAAATCTATAGCAAGACTTGTGAATTGCTGTCTAGCCATGATCCCCAACATCTTGACAGAGCTTGAGAGTTTTTAAAAGAATAATGGGCAAATATTGCACAGTACAGGTGTGCAAAGCTCTTATGAGACTTACCCTAGAAGACTCACAGCTGTAATCGCTGCCAAAGGTGTTTCTAATATGTACTGACTCAGGGGGGTGAATACTTATCTAATCAAGGTATATTAGTGTTTTATTTTTCATTAATCTTCCACTTTGACATTAGAGTATTTCGTGTAGATCGTTGACAATAAATGATAATTCAATCCATTTTAATCCCACTTTATAACACAATAAAATCTGAAGAAATCCAAGGGGGGTGTAGACTTTCTATAGGCACTGATAAAGTGACTAGGCAATAGGATAGATAATGAACAGTAGCTGTAGCGTATGTGAGGAGTCAAAAGGGTAATTGCAGATAGTCCGGGTAGCTACTTGGTTAACTATTTACATTTTAGTCATTTAGCAGACGCTCTTATCCAGAGCAATTTACAGTAGTGAGGGCATACATTTTCGTACTGGTCCCCTGTGGGAATTGAACACTCAACCCTGGTGTTGCAAGCGCCATGCTCTACCAACTGAGCCACATGGGACTACGATGATCAAAGTGAGCCGCTGCTGTTGGGAAGTCAAAACTGTCCAACTTCTTGGAGCAGCTTGCGATGGTCATCAGACTTTGTCCTCAAGAAAACGTCTTTATGCTGTTTTGGAGAAAGAATCCTGTCGTCTCGGCAGGCACACTGGAAACGGGGATATCAACACAATCTTCGCCAATTTTGCCCAGTCGGGGTACACTTAGCTGAAGTCCCTTATGAGGACCTCAAGTATTTTGCGTGAGTAAAAATGGAAACACACACACCCAACACTAATTTCCAAGCAGCTTGAGGATTTATTAGCATGTTAAGTATATTTTCCTTTGAAGTTGGAGCACATCGACTGGTATTTCCATCAATGAATAAAAACAATTATTTTGCAATGGTTTTTCTTTTTCTCCCAGACAATTTGGCAGGCAACAATTTTATTTATTGGCTTTTTTTTTTGGGGGGGGCAAAAGCCACCATTTACCAGCTAACGGAAACCCTGATCTGTTGGGGCGGTATGCGAATTAAGGTGGGTCCAAGGTGATGATGGTGTTGATGTGAGCGATGACCAGCCTTTCAAAGCATTTCATGGCTACCGATGTGAGTGCTATGTGGCGACAGTCATTTAGACAGGTTACGTTGGTGTTCTTGGGCGTAGGTATTACAGACTGGGTCAAGGAGAGGTTGAAAATGTCAGTGAAGATACTTGCCAGTTGTTCTGAGTACTCGTCCTGGTAATCTGTTTGGCCCCACGGCCTTGTGAATTTTCACCTGTTTAAAGGTCTTACTCACATCGGCTACGGAGAGTGAGATCACACAGTCGTCCGGAACAGCTGGTGCTCTCATGCATGGTTCAGTGTTGCTTGCCTCGAAGCGAGCATAGATGGGATTTAGCTCATCTGGTAGGCTTGCGTCACTGGGCAATTTGCAGTTGGGTTTCCCTTTGTAAAACTGTGATAGTTTGCAAGTCCTGCCACATCCGACAAGTGTCAGAGCCGGCGTAGTAGGATTCAATCTTAGTCCTGTATTGATGCTTTGCCTGTTTGATGAATCGTCAAAGGTCGTAGCGGGATTTCTTATAAGTGTCTGGATTAGTGGCCCTCTCCTTGAAAGCAGCAGCTCTAGCCTTTAGCTCAGTGTGGATGTAGTGTTGCATGGTATACCAAAACGTGAGTACTTTTTCGATACTAAAACATCAAAAACTGTTAGGTATTATAATTGTTTTTACTTTCGGTACTTCTGTTAAGTGTGTCTAATGGATCAAATCTGCGCAGCCGATACCCCCTTATACCACATGTGCACCGTACCTGCTCCACTTAGCCTGCATTGGGAGTCTGGGCTGCATCATGTTAGCTCCCCACTCATGCTGCACAGAAGTTAACACACTTGAATAATGCGACACGGCATGTAGAATTGTTTGCAAAAAAAATTCCATGCAGGCTAGAACACTTTATAATGCAAGAAGATAACGGTAGCTTCCAGCTTTGTAGGCTAACTTTCCTTGCTAGCTTACAGCTAAAGACAACATAATTTCACTACCCCAGTACTATGTTTGTGATAATATGTAAACCATAATGCAAAATATGCTGATTTTAAAGCCGATTGCCACCTAAACTTTTTTAATTCACTTAAAAATCAGTCACTCTCTCATGTCTCTCCCAAAGATTATCTATTCTATTGCCTCAGCGAACTGACTCGCCTCGTGAATGACGTCATTACTGGTTAAAGAGACACTGCACACTTTTATAAAATAAGCTACTTCTATGCAAATGTTGTTGATCAGTGCAATTAAATAAGTGCCAAATGGAAGTGAAACAGATTGTTTGTCATCTGTAGCCCCATGAAATCAGTGAAAACAAGTTTAATAACTCAATGCATGCACACACTCCTATTGAATATGCATTCACCTGTATTGTGGATAGGCCTAGGCTACATCTTGACTTACCCAGTTTATCAACTGATTTACTATTCAAATAAATTATTACCATTATGTTGTTGTGTAGTTAGATTGTAAAAACAAAGTCAAATTGATTGTAGTATTGTATAATTGATTCATTAATGCATACATGGCTGTCTCTGAAAAATGTTGACGTAGAAAATTCTAATGTAATGATATTGAACTCAAAAGATGCCCAACGATTGAACAGAGTTGAGCTGAGCTGAGTTTATCTGTTTGGATCAAGTGCCATTCTATGACTTTGGCAAATTTCCTTTTTTTGCCATGGTATCGTTTTGGTATTGAGTATTGTGATGGTATCCAGTAAACCTGGTATTGAAGTCAAAATTCTGGTATCATTACAACACTATGCGGATGTTGCCTGAAATCCATGGCTTCTGGTTGGGATATGTACGTACGGTCACTGTGGGGATGGAGTTGTCAATGCACTTATTAATGAAGCCAGTGACTGATGTGGTGAATTCCTCAATGTTACCGGATGAATCCCGGAACATATTCCAGTCTGTGTTAGCGAAACAGTCCTGTAGCTTAGCATTCGCTTTATTGGACCACTTCCGTATTGAGTACTTCCTGTTTGAGTTTTTGCTTGTAAGCAGGAATCAGGAGCATAGAGTTATTGTCAGATTTGCCAAAGTGAGGGCGAGGGAGAGCCTTGTATGCGTTTCTGTGTGTGAAGTAAAGGTGATCTAGAATTTTGTTGCCTCTTGTGGCACAGGTGACATGATAGTAAAAGAGGTAAAACAGATTTCACTTTCCATGCATTAAAATCACCGGCCACGAGAAGCGCCGCCTCTGGGTGTGCATTTTCTTGTTTACTTATGGCCCTATACAGCTCGTTGAGTGCAGTCTTAGTGCCAGCATCGGTCTTTGGTGGTAAATAGACAGCTACAAAAAAATATATGCTGAACAAAAATATAAACGCAACATGTAAAGTGTTGGTCCCATGTTTCATGAGCTGAAATAAATGATCTCAGAAATGTTCCATACGCACAAAAAGCTTATATCTCTAAAATGTTGTGGACAAATTTGTTTACATCCCTGTTAGTGAGCATTTCTCCTTTACCAAGATAATCCATCCACCTGACAGGTGTGGCATATCAAGAAGCTGATTAAACAGAATGATCAATACACAGGTGCACCTTGTGCTGGGGACAACAAAAGGCCACTCTAAAATGTGCAGTTTCTTCACACAAGACTATGCCACAGATGTATCAAATTTTGAGGGAGAATTTAATTGGCATGCTGACTGCAGGAATGTCCTTCAGAGCTGTTGCCAGAGAATATAATGTTCATTTTAGAGAATTTGGCAGTACGTCCAACCGGCCTCACAACCACAGACCACGTGCAACCACGCCAGCCCAGGACTGGCTTCTTCACCTGTAGGATCGTTTGAGACCAGCCACCTGGACAGCTGATTAAATTGTGGGTTTGCACAATCTAAGAATATATTTGAAGAATCTCAAATATAAAATCTTTTGGGTTACTACATGATTCCATATGTGTTAATTCATAGTTTTGATGTCTTCACTATTATTCTACAATGTAGAAAATAGTAAAAAAATAAAGAAAACCCCTTGAATGAGTAGGTGTGTCCAAACTTTTGACTGGTACTGTATACTGAACAAAAATATAAACGCAACATGCAACAATTTCTAAGATTTTACTGAGTTACAGTTCGTAAATCAGTCAATTGAAATAAATTCATTAGGCCCCAATCTATGGATTTCACATGACTGGGCAGGAGTGCAGCCATGGGTGGGTCTTGGAGGGCATAGGCCACCCACTTGGCAGCCAGGGCCACCCACTGGGGAGCCAGGCACAGCCAATCAGAATGAGTTTTTCCCCACAAAAGGGCTTTATTACAGACAGAAATACTCCTCAGCTTATGATAGAGAAATTAACAAATTCTCTCGCAACAGCTCTGGTGGACATTCCTGCAGTCAGCATGCCAATTGCACCCTCCCTCAAAACTTGAGACATCTGTGGCATTGTGTTTTGTGACAAAACTGCACATTTTAAAGTGGCCTTTTATTGTCCCCAGCACAAAGTGCACCTGTGTAATGATCATGCTGTTTAATCAACTTCTTGATATGCCACACCTGTCAGGTGGATGGATTATTTTAGCAAAGGAGAAATGCTCACTAACAGGCATGCAAACACATTTGTGCACAACATTTTTGAGAAATAAGCTTTTTGTGCGTATGGAAAAATTCTGGGAGTTTTTATTTCAGATGATGAAACATGGGACCAACACTTTACATGTTGCGTTTATATTTTTGTTCAGTATAGGCCCAACTAAGAAAAGACAAACTAGCTGTTGGTAAGAAACAAACTAAAAGTGTAATTATAGAACGCTAGTGGATTTATAGTAAGAAGCAAAAGTGAAAACAGCATCGTTGTCATCAACATTGTTGCATGTGCTGCATTGACCATACAGACTGAATGCAAGCCTCTCGTGGTCGAGGAACAACAAATGCCCTCCTTGAGTGATGGGGCGGGGCTAGGTCTGTGTGGAAAGCGGCATGGAGAGAGAGAGAGAGAGAGAGAGAGCGGAGAGAGATGACTCAAGTAGCGAATTAAACTATAAAAACGGACATTACACACGGCGTATCACATTTAACAAACCAAACATTCAAATTCCGTTATAAAAGGTAAAGTAAAAACCCAAACCGGTCCGTGCATCAATACCTGTATATCGTCAAATACAGTATACCGCCCAGCCCTAATATGTTGCAAGTAAAACCCTTGGGTGGAGAGTTGATACAGTTCCAAATCTGGAAAGTTATAATCACCCCCAGATTTAGGGACATGTAAAAGTTTACTATTTATTCTATGAGTTTTATTTGTCCATATGAAGTCTGTTATGGCCGAGTATACTTTTTTAAAGAATGTCTTCAGTGGTATTACCGAAAATAAATATGAAAACCGTTCTAAAGAGGTTTATTCCACCCACCTGTAAGATTTATGGGGAGATTATTCAATTTAATTAGATCTGCTTTTATGTTGTTGAGTAATGGGATAAAGTTATCTTTATAAATGTGTTGTTTGTTGTCACTTATTAAGCATCCTAAGTATTTCATATTTTTTTTGGTCCACTAAGTGGATTGCTGTCGATCATGAGTTATTATTTTTCTTATTGCAATTATTTCTGGGGGTTTTCATGTTAATTTTACATCCTGAGATTTTAGAGTATTTCGGAAATATTTTTACCAAGGGGGGCATTGAGTTTTCAATATTAGTCAGGTATATCAGAAAGTCATCAGCAAATAAGTTTTGTTTATATTCATGTTTACCAATACTGATACCTGTTAGATTTGATCCTGTCTAATTCTTTCTGCAAGCGGTTCAATTTCCAGTGCAAACCGGAGGGGGGAGAGAGGATATCTCTGTCTTGTACCCATTTCTAAAGCAATTTTATCAAATAATGTATTATTTGTATATATTTTTGCTTTAGGATATTTAATTAATATTTTTGACATTTATTATTTCAGCTGGAAAGTTGAATGTTTCCAAAGTTTTGAATAGAAAAGGCCACTCAAGACGATCGAAAGCCTTTTCAGCATAAACAGCCATTATTGATAAGTCTACATCTTGTTTGTTAGCGTATTGTATCATACTAAAACATGGTCTTGTATTTGTTTGTAAGTGTCTATTTTTAATAAAACCTGTTTGGTTAATATGTATCAAGTCTGGTAATACTTTTTCCATTCTGTTGCTTATGAGTTTTGTTATTATTTTATTGTCTCAATTTACATAATTTACGGGTCTGTAATCTGCAGGGGACTCTCCAGATTTTCCTGGTTTTAATATAACTGAAATAAACTGTTTGATACATGCCACATAGAACATTTTCTAAATGAGAAGTTGCTTTTTTAAAATGTTTTTCTTCCATGAGTAATATTCAGTAGGCTATGTATTGTATAACAGCACAATCATTATTTTAATTTAGGGTTTTTCTTCAGGCTTGGGCTCATATATAAGCATATGTGTATGCATAAGCTCTAATATGCGTATGGTTGTTTCTAATTAATCATCACCTTAGAAAGCGCTGTCCATTTAGTTGTGTTGGGCTTTGAAACAACATCCACAACAACCAACCTGTTGTTGAACTTCTTTCTTCAAATTGATCAATCACAGTGAAGTTTGTTTTAAATGCACGATACTATTTTGATGACAAGTGTTTGATGTGACTTTCGATTGCATTTTAATTTATGTCAGAGTGGTTAGAGGGACAATAGAGCCCGGAGTACCAGGCCATTAGCGACCTGACGGTCGTTAGTGAGTTAGGTAATACCATAAATGTCCAGAGTGCATAAAATGAGATTACCTTGACTCAACGGTCATGTGGAATTTTACTGAGGTCATGACTCATGACTGCTGGTGTGGCGGTAGTACGGTCACCGTTTTTGTCGTTGTTGTTCTGAACCAACTGCCCGCAAATTGTCGTGACGTCATCAAGTTTGAGGACTGGAGTTGGTAAACAATGGTCTAGACTCTAGCGAACCACCATATACTAAAATATCCATACAATCCACTAGCCAGCCTGCCAGCCATATGTGACTTGTTTCAGGAAACTAGGCGTATGTCGCACGTCATTAGAACGTAAACATAATTTTTTTATCAAAATGCGTTTTTGGGCAGAAATGCCTTCTGGAACATGTGAACTTTTATGTGCTTTAATAATGTATAATATAATAATGTATAATAATGTATAATAATGTATTCCATCCGTAAATACGAATAAAATTGTTTAATCCACCAGAAAAGACAACAAATAATCCAACAAATATTATGGTTAAACTCAAATATACTAATTCATTAAAAAAATGTTTTTTTTTGAAAAAATGTTTAAAACAGATATAACTGGTTGAGTTATGTCACACATGCAGCTAACAAAAATCTATGGAAATATCTGCTCTACCCAAAACTACAACCAACTAAATTGCCGCATTACTGCAAAAATGGAAGAGGCAAGTGGAAGGGGGAAAAAATAAGGAACTTGTCTGTCAGCCCTGCATTAAATACCATAATTGGTTAAAAAAAATTGTGATAAATAAAAAAAGCATACCAGTTTCATTTCAGGAACAAAAAATGGACAGCTGTGCCATATACAGTGCATTCGGAAAGTATTCAGACCCCTTGACCTTTTCCACATTTTGTTACATTACAGCCTTATTCTAAAATGGATGGAATTGTTTTTTCCCCCCTATTCAATCTACACACAATAACCCCATAATGACAAAGCAAAAATAGTTTTGTAGATTTTTTTTCAAATGTATTAAAAATAAACTTCTGAAACATCACATTTACATAAGAATTCAGACCCTTTACTCAGTACTTTGTTGAAGCACCTTTGGCAGCGATTACAGCCTCGAGTCTTCTTGGGTATGACACTACATGCTTGGCACACCTGTATTTGGGGAGTTTATCCTATTCCTCTCTGCAGATCCTCTCAAGCTCTGTCCGTTTGGATGGGGAGCGTAGCTGCACATCTATTTTCAGGTCTCTCCAGAGATGTTCGATCGGGTTCAAGTCCGGGCTCTGTCTGGGCCACTCAAGGACATTCAGAGACTTGTCCCGAAGCCACTCCTGCATTGTCTTGGCTGTGTGCTTAGGGTTGTTGTCCTGTTGGAAGGTGAACCTTCGCCCCAGTCTGAGGTCCTGAGCGCTCTGGAGCAGGTTTTCATCAAGGATCTCTCTGTACTTTGCTCCGTTCATCTTTTCCTCGATCCTGACTAGTCCGTGCCGCTGAAGAACATCCCCACAGCATGATGCTGCCACCACCATGCTTCACCGTAGGGATGGTGCCAGGATTCCTCCAGACATGACGCTTGGCAATCAGACCAAAGAGTTCAATCTTGGTTTCATCAGACCAGAGAATCTTGTGTCTCATGGTCTGAGAGTCGTTAGGTGCCTTTTGGCAAACTCCAGGAGGGCTGTCATGTGCCTTTTTACTGAGGAGTGGCTTCTGTCTGGCCATTCTACCATAAAGGCCTGATTGGTGGAGTGCTGCAGAGATGGTTGTCCTTCTGGAAGGTTCCCCCATCTCCACAGAGGAACTCTAGAGCTCTGTCAGAGTGACCATCGGGTTCTTGGTCACCTCCCTGACCAAGGCCCTTCTCCCATGACTGCTCAGTTTGGCCAGGCGGCAAGCTCTAGAAAGAGTCTTTGTGGTTCCAAACTTCTTCCATTTAAGAATGATGGAGGCCACTGTGTTCTTGGGGACCTTCAATGCTGCAGAAATGTTTTGGTACCCTTTCCCAGATCTGTGTCTCGACACCATCCTGTCTCGGAGCTCTACGGACAATTCCTTCGACCTCATGGCTTGGTTTTTGCTCTGACATGCACTGTCAACTGTGGCACCTTATAGACAGGTGTGTGCCTTTTCAAATAATTTCCAATCAATTGAATTTACCACAGGTGGACTCCAATCAAGTTGTAGAAACATCTCAAGGATGATCAATGGAAAAAGGATGCACCTGAGCTCAATTTCGAGTGTAATAACAAAGGGTCTGAATACTTAAGGAAATAAGGTATTTCTGCATACATTTCTAAAAACCTGTTTTCACTTTGTCATTATGGGGTATTGTGTGTATATTGATGAGGGATAAATAAATAAAAAATCCATTTTAGAATAAGGCTGTAATGTAACAAAATAATGTGGAAAAAGTTAAGGGGTCTGAATACTTTCCAAATGCACTGTAGATTGCAAAATAGTTCGGAAGAGATTTTCAATGTACCGATTCCATGGCACATGGTTTATGAACTGATACACAAAACAAACGCCGGATTCAAAATGTAGAATTGTTTTATTTATTTATAAATTTGTGCAACCAATAGAATGTTATATATATGGGGGATATAGCCATCCCAGCTCTGCAGATTTAGCTTGACGAAACAATCATTAGATCATTAGTTTTGGTACTGTCCATATGTAGCTTGTTTTTGGTCGCAGGTTCAGCAATGGCTGAAAAATTGCAACATTTACCTGGAGCCAACTCTGCAAATAGCACTGCTGGGTGATTTGACAAGTCATAGTCAAATCGATCAATAATATAATAATACCTTTAGCAAAAATGTTTATCATTAATTTACAATCTGTAGAAACTATGAGAATAGAAAGGTTCAGAACTTTTGTGAAACATCACATCACAGTTGAAAAATATAGGCCTATGGCAAATAGAAATCAAAACTGGATGGTGTTCAGAGATAGATGGGAGGGGTTGAGTGGAGCTGAAGGGTGGGACTAAAAACAACACGATAACTAATCTAAAATATACTGTGTCCGTAAAATGTATATAGGTTCAGAACTTTTGTGAAACAGCACAGTTAAAAATATATGGCAAATAGAAATCAAAACTGGATGATCTTCAGAGATAGATGGGAGGGGTTGAGGGTAGCTGAAGGATGGGATTAAAAACAAACAAAAGATAGCTATTGTAAAATACACTGTGTCCATAAAATGTATATAGTACGTATAAACTGGAAGTAGAAGCCTAAGTGTTGTTGTCCATTCGTTTACTCCAATTAGGGGAGGGGTGGTAGGGTTAGGGGAAAATAATAAAAGGAAAATATGTTTAAAAAATATATACATTTACCCAAAAATATATATGGGGGATTGGAAATGATGCAGACAATTACTTTGATGGAAGCTACAATCTATTTGCAATATTAAAGTTTATCTACCCCCTTAAAAATAAAAGCCTAGTTGGTTTTGCCACAAAAAAAGACAGGAACCTTTCTGCTAGCCATGATTGGCTGAGATAATGGAAGGGCTGGACATGCCGGGAGATGAGTTTGGATTGGTCTGCCATGTAGCATGCTTCTGTCTATAACATGAGCTGCTCAGTATGTGTTGAGTTGATAGTCCTTTCTACCGTGCCATTTTTTAAAGATATAACGTTAGCCATCGAGAACTACAAAAGTTTTGCTATTTTTCTCAACATTGATGCCCTGAATTTAGCAGGCGCTATCGACAGATCAGTTGGAAAAAGTGATGGGCTACTTTCTGCACACGCCATGGTCAGTGTGAACTGGAGTGACTTGACACAACGCTGGCCAAACAAGATGTAGCTACAAACAAAACAGAGATAAATGGTTCCAGTCTGCCGTGAAGAGTTCATCCATGTACAGTGAGGGAAACAAGTATTTGATCCCCTACTGATTTTGTAAATTTGCCCACTGACAATGAAATTATCAGTCTATAATTTTAATGGTAGGTTTATTTGAACAGTGAGAGACAGAATAACAACAAAAAAATCCAGAATAATGCATGACAAAAAATTTATAAATTGATTTGCATTTTAATGAGGGAAATAAGTATTTGACCCCCTCTCAATCAGAAAGATTTCTGGCTCCCAGGTGTCTTTTATACAGGTAACGAGCTGAGATTAGGAGCACACTCTTAAAGGGAGTGCTCCTAATCTCAGCTTGTTACCTGTATAAAAAGACACCTGTCCACAGAAGCAATCAATCAATCAGATTCCAAACTCTCCACCATGGCCAAGACCAAAGAGCTCTCCAAGGATGTCAGGGACAAGATTGTAGACCTACACAAGGCTAAAATGGGCTACAAGACCATCGCCAAGCAGCTTGGTGAGAAGGTGACAACAGTTGGTGTGATTATTCGCAAATGGAAGAAACACAAAATAACTGTCAATCTACCGCGGCCTGGGGCTCCATGCAAGATCTCACCTCGTGGATTTGCAATGATCATGAGAACGGTGAGGAATCAGCCCAGAACTACACAGGAAGATCTTGTCAATGATCTCAAGGCAGCTGGGACTATAGTCACCAAGAAAACAATTGGTAACACACTACGCCGTGAAGGACTGAAATCCTGCAGCGCCCGCAAGGTCCCCCTGCTCAAGAAAGCACATATACAGGGCCATCTGAAGTTTGCCAATGAACATCTGAATGAATCAGGGGAGAACTGGGTGAAAGTGTTGTGGTCAGATGAGACCAAAATCGAGCTCTTTGGCATCAACTCAACTCGCCGTGTTTGGAGGAGGAGGAATGCTGCCTATGACCCCAAGAACACCATCCCCACCGTCAAACATGGAGGTGGAAACATTATGCCTTGGGGGTGTTTTTCTGCTAAGGGGAAAGGACAACTTCACCGCATCAAAGGGACGATGGACGGGGCCATGTACTGTCAAATCTTGGGTGAGAACCTCCTTCCCTCAGCCAGGGCATTGAAAATGGGTCGTGGATGGGTATTCCAGCATGACAATGACCCAAAACACACGGCCAAGGCAACAAAGGAGCGGCTCAAGAATAAGCACATTAAGGTCCTAGAAAATCTGTGGAGGGAGCTGAAGGTTCGAGTTGCCAAACGTCAGCCTCGAAACCTTAATGACTTGGAGAAGATCTGCAAAGAGGAGTGGAACAAAATCCCTCCTGAGATGTGTGCATACCTGGTGGCCAACTACAAGAAACGTCTGACCTCTGTGATTGCCAACAAGGGTTTTGCCACCAAGTACTAAGTCATGTTTTGCAGAGGGGTCAAATACTTATTTCCCTCATTAAAATGCAAATCAATTTATAACATTTTTGACATGCGTTTTTTTGGATTATTTTGTTGTTATTCTGTCTCTCACTGTTCAAATAAACCTACCATTAAAATTATAGACTGATCATGTCTTTGTCAGTGGGCAAACGTACAAAATCAGCAGGGGATCAAATACTTTTCCCCTCCCTGTATATGGGTAAGAGTCTAGCTACATTTTCAGATATGTTAAATTTCAAATTTTGTCAGAAAGTCGTTTTCATTGCAAGTTAAAGCGTACTGTTCGCTAGCTAGCGAACGATAACTTGCTGGCTCGATAGCTAACGTTCCTGTCACGATCGTCATGAAAAGTGGACCAAGGCGCAGCGTGATATGCGTACATCTCTTTAATAGTGTACTAGCAACACGATACAAAACAACAAAACGAAACGTGAAGTCCTCGGTCATGAACACAAACCAACACGGAACAAGATCCCACAAAACACAAGTGCACAACAGGCTGCCTAAGTATGAATCCCAATCAGAGACAACAAGCAACAGCTGATTCTCGTTGCCTCTGATTGAGAACCACCCCGGCCAACCTAGAAAACACATGAACTAGAAAGTGAACATAGAACACAAAACATAGACCCTACACACCCTGGCTCAACATATAAAAGAGTCCCCAGAGCCAGGGCGTGACAGCGGACTGCGACCACGCCAACATAAACCCAACAGGGGAGGGGCCGGGTGGGCATTCCGCCTCGGAGGCGGATCCGGCTCCGGGCGTGACCACCACCCTCTAACAACCCCCCCGTAGTGCCCCTGGTCTGGTCTGGCCCTGCTGGCTGGAGCTGGACTGGACATCGGTGGAGCGGATTGCTTAGGCTCCGGTGTGGAGCAGCTGACCGGTACCTGACCAGGCACCGGTGAAACAGGCACGGGCTGTGCCGGACTGACGACACGCACCACAGGCTTGGTGCGGAGAGCAGGAACGGGCCGGACCGGGCTGACGACGCGCACCATCGGCTTGGTGCGGGGAGCAGGAACAGGCCGGGCCGGCGACGTGCACCATAGGCTTGGTGCGGGGAGCAGGAACAGGCCGGGCCGGGCTGGCGACGCGCACCATTGGCTTGGTGCGGGGAGCAGGGACGGGCCGTACCGGGCTGACGAAGCGCACCACTGGCTTGGAGCGGGGAGCAGGAACAGGCCGGGCCGGGCTGTGGAGACGGACTGGAGGTCTGGAGCGAAGAGCTGACACAACCCGTCCTGGCTGAATGCCTATTTTTACACACTCTGTGTGAGGCATCAGCACAGGACGTACAGGGCTGTGCACCCGTACTGGCACTACAGCACGTGGCACTGGCGCAGGATATCTGGGACCGAGGAGGGGTACTGGAGTCCACGAGCGTTGAGCCGGCACACTCCGTCCTGGCTGCATGCCCACCTTAGCACGACACGTGCGTGGTGCTCGCACAGGACGTACCGGACTGTGCCGGACCACTCGCGGCACAGTACGCAGCTCCGCATACCTCGGAACCTGCCCAGTCTCATGCTGCCTAGCCTGAGTACGGGGAGTTGGCTCTGCTCTACCTCTAGGCTCCGCCAACCTCCCTTCCAGCCCCCCAAACCCGGTGGCCTCCTCTCCTAATCCACAAACTCGCCCAGTAGCTGCCTCCAGCAGCCCCGTCGTCCATGCCGTGTGCCCCCCCAAAAAATGTATTGGGGTTGCCTCTTGCGTGTCCGACGTCGGCCCGGTTGGCGCCGCTGCTCCTCTCTATGGCGCGCCTCCACCGTCTCCTCCCACGGACGGAGATCCATACCGGCCTGGATTTCCTCCCAAGTCCAGGACCCCTGCCCGTCCAAGATCTCCTCCCAAGTCCAGGCTGTCTGCTCCTGGACACGCTGCTTGGTCCTTTGATGGTGGGATCTTCTGTCACGATCGTCATGAAAAGTGGACCAAGGCGCAGCGTGATATGCGTACATCTCTTTAATAGTGTACTAGCAACACGATACAAAACAACAAAACGAAACGTGAAGTCCTCGGTCATGAACACAAACCAACACGGAACAAGATCCCACAAAACACAAGTGCACAACAGGCTGCCTAAGTATGGTTCCCAATCAGAGACAACAAGCAACAGCTGATTCTCGTTGCCTCTGATTGAGAACCCCCCCGGCCAACCTAGAAAACACATGAACTAGAAACTGAACATAGAACACAAAACATAGACCCTACACACCCTGGCTCAACATATAAGAGTCCCCAGAGCGTGACAGTTACGTGTATGATCTGTGTAGTAATATGATTCTAATCAGAAACCCATTTGCATTGCTAGTTATAGCCTAATGTTAGCTAGCTAACATTGAACCTAGTTGGTTATCTCTTTAGCTACCTGAAGATTCATACTACAGCTATGACAATGTTTGTATTGGTAGTAGTATGAGTTGGGATTATGCCGGTTCATTGTTTAGCTAGCTAGCTACATGTCTAAAGAAAAAAAGACTCCACTTCGCCAGATGATTACATGACCCATCAAGTTAGCCAGGTGTGTCTGGGGGCAATTACAGACATCTATTGTATTTCATGAACATGTATACATGTCTAGACAATAGTGACCCATCCACTTAGCTAGATGTGGCTGGGGGGGGGGTTATAGCATTTCCTTCACATTACCCATCAATTTAGAGAAGTGTGTTAGGTAAGCTTCATCTAATAATTATAAAATATTTATAAAATATTTTGATCTGGACACTTTCTGTTTTTGATATTGTTACTATGCAAGTAACCATTTCACTGTACCGTTTACACCTGCTGTATCCTGTGTGTGTGAAAAATAAAACATTGATTTTATTTGATATAGTGTGTTTACCAGAGACAGTAATGTGAAGAACAACATGACCTGCACCAAAGTCAGATTAGGATATAGGCCAAGGACTAGATAAAGTGTATTTTTACCTGGAGTTTTCCTTTTTGTAGGCTACTACTTTTACACCTTTTAGTCTTGAAATCTTTGGTTCTTTACTAAACTACTCACTCTGTTTAGCACATGGCCTCACGTGAATCCTTAAAGAGATGGGTGGGGCTAAGGCTTAAGAGGATGTGAACAATGCTGAATAGGTGTAGACAAAGAAGAGCTCTCCAGTAGGTGTACCAAAACATTCAAGGGCCATTTTCTCAAGTTTATGAACTTTCAAAGCAGAATTACTTTCCCATTGTTCCTCAACTGCAGTGTATGATATACCATTTTCTAGCTCTGAGTCTCTACTTTTAACCATTGTAAAAAACACTATTTCAAATTTTGTGACATAAGACCGGATCGAGGTGGTCGGTCACATATACAGTGAGGGAAAAAAGTATTTGATCCCCTGCTGATTTTGTACGTTTGCCCACTGACAAAGAAATGATCAGTCTATAATTTTAATGGTAGGTTTATTTGAATAGTGAGAGACAGAATAACAACAAAAAAATCCAGAAAAACGCATGTAAAAAATGTTATAAATTGATTTACATTTTAATGAGAGAAATAAGTATTTGAACCCCTCTCATTCAGAAAGATTTCTGGCTCCCAGGTGACTTTTATACAGGTAACGAGCTGAGATTAGGAGCACACTCTTAAAGGGAGTGCTCCTAATCGCAGTTTGTTACCTGTATAAAAGACACCTGTCCACGGAAGCAATCAATCAGATTCCAAACTCTCCACCAAGGCCAAGACCAAAGAGCTCTCCAAGGATGTCAGGGACAAGATTGTAGACCTACACAAGATTGTATTGGGCTACAAGACCATCGCCAAGCAGCTTGGTGAGAAGGTTACAACAGTTGGTGTGATTATTCGCAAATGGAAGAAACACAGAAGAACTGTCAATCTCCCTCGGCCTGGGGCTCCATGCAAGATCTCACCTCGTGGAGTTGCAATGATCATGAGAACGGTGAGGAATCAGCCCAGAACTACACGGGAGGATCTTGTCAATGGTCTCAAGGCAGCTGGGACCATAGTCAGAGGAGAACAAAAGTGTTGTGGTCAGATGAGACCAAAATGGAGCTCTTTGGCATCAACTCAACTCGCCATGTTTGGAGGAGAAGGAATGCTGCCTATGACCCCAAGAACACCATCCCCACCGTCAAACATGGAGGTGCAAACATGATGCTTTGGGGGTGTTTTTCTGCTAAGGGGACAGGACAACTTCACCGCATCAAAGGGACGATGGACGGGGCCATGTACTGTCAAATCTTTGGTGAGAACCTCCTTCCCTCAGCCTGGGCATTGAAAATGGGTCGTGGATGGGTATTACAGCATGACAATTACCCAAAACACATGGCCAAGGCAACAAAGGAGTGGCTCAAGAAGAAGCACATTAAGGTCCCGGAGTGGCCTAGCCAGTCTCCAGACCTTAATCCCATAGAAAATCTGTGGAGGGAGCTGAAGATTCGAGTTGCCAAACATCAGCCTCGAAACCTTAATGACTTGGAGAAGATCTGCAAAGAGGAGTGGGACAAAATCCCTCCTGAGATGTGTGCAAACCTGGTGGCCAACTACAAGAAACATCTGACCTCTGTGATTGCCAACAAGGGTTTTGCCACCAAGTACTAAGTCATGTTTGCAGAGGGGTCAAATACTTATTTCCCTCATTAAAATGCAAATCCATTTATAACATTTTTGACATGCGTTTTTCTGGATTTTTTTGTTGTTATTCTGTCTCTCACTGTTCAAATAAACCTACCATTAAAATTATAGACTGATAATTTCTTTGTCAGTGGGCAAACGTACAAAATCAGCAGGGGATCAAATACTTTTTTCCCCTCACTGTATCATGAGTTTATGAGTATTATATTATGAAGTTATTATTTAAGAGCATTAAAGAAATTGAGCTAGCTAACTAGCATATTTACATCAATCATCAACATCAATGATAAGCTGATAGCCCACCTTCTTTTCCCGATATGCCTTTAGGAGGCACTGTAACTGGCTTGCTTACAATGATGAGTGAGTGTGCTGTTGTAGAAATAAATAGGCATATGCTAAAAAAGTATGTATATTTTTTGCTACAGAGGCAGTTAGTATGTTATGAATTTGGCACTAATGAATCATGAAAGTAAGCGGGGGGGTTCTCTTAATTTTGAGCACCTGCCCCCTGAAAGGTCTGTGCACGGCCCTGTCGGAGCAGGAAAAGAGAAGCTCTCCTTGTAAAGTTCCAAACGGTCAAAACCATTCGCTTTTAAGACGGGGTGAAATCCAAATCTGTGTTATATTAATTGGCTATGTCATAGCTAATTTCTAAAGAATCTGATAGTGGTAAATGCTGAGTCTTCCCCTTGGCTCAGCTCAGCTGCTTACACACACCATATACACTGGAGGTCCAAAATTATTGGCACTCTTGATAAAGATCAGCCAAAAAGACTATAAAATAAATACTACAAATACTGAGCAATATTGAAAGAGATTTTGTTTAATAAGCAATAAAAGGGCCTCCTGAGTGGTGCAGCGGTCTGAGGCACTGCATCGCAGTGATTGAGGCATCACTACAGACCCGGGTTCGATCCCAGGCTGTGTCACAACCGGCCATGACTGGGAGTCCCATAGGGCGGCGCACAATTGCCCCAGCGTCGTCCGGGTTAGGGGAAGGTTTGGCCGGGGGGGGGGCTTTACTTAGCTCATCGCGCTCCAGCGACTCCTTGTGGCGGGCCAGGCGCCTGCAGGCTGACTTCGGTCGTCAGTTGAATGGTGTTTCCTCCTACACATTGGTGCGGCTGGCTTCCGGGTTGATCGGGCGGGTGTTAAGAAGTGCGGTTTGGCGGGTCATGTTTCGGAGGATGCATGACTCGACCTTTGCCTCTCCAGAGCCCATTGTGGAGTTGCAGCGATGAGACAAGGTCGCAATTGGAGCGCAATTGGATATCACGAAATTGGGGAGAAAAAGGGGGTAAAATACCCCCCAAAAAATATATATCTAGTTTGGACACACCTACTCATTCAAGGATTTTTCTTTTTTTAAACTATTTTCTGTAGAATAATAGTGAAGACATCAAAACTATGAAATAACACATTTGGAATCATGTAGTAACCAAAAAAAGTGTTAAACAAATCAAATATATTTTAGATTTTAGATTCTTCAAAGAAGCCACCCTTTGCCTCGATGACAGCTTTGCACACTCTTGGCATTCTCTCAACCAGCTTCACCTGGAATGCTTTTCAACAGTCTTGAAGGAGTTCCCACATATGCTGAGCACTTGTTGGCTGCTTTTCCTTTACTCTGCGGTCCAACTCATCTCAAACCATCTCAATTGGGTTGAGGTCTGGTGATTGTGGAGGCCAGGTCATTTGATGCAGCACTCCATCACTCTCCTTCTTTGTCAAATAGACCTTACACAGCCTGGAAGTGTGTTGGGTCATTGTCCTGTTAAAAAACAAATTATAGTTTCACTATGCGCAAACCAGATGGGATGGCGTATCGCTGCAGAATGCTGTGACAACCATGCTGGTTAAGTGTGCCTTGAATTCTAAATAAATCACTGACAGTGCTACCAGCAAAGCACCATCACACTTCCTCCTCCATGCTTCACAGTGGGAACCACACATGTGGAGATCATCTGTTCACCTACTCTGCGTCTCACAAAGACACGGCGGTTGGGACCAAAAATCTCAAATTTGGACTCATCAGACCAAAGGACAGATTTCCACCGGTCTAATGTCCATTGCTCGTGTTTCTTGGCCCAAGCAAGTCTCTTCTTATTATTGGTGTCATTTAGTAGTGGTTTCCTTGCAGCAATTTGACCATGAAATATGGACTTGGTCTTTTACCAAATAGGGCTATCTTCTGTATACCACCCCTACCTTGTCACAACACAACTGATTGGCTCAAACGCATTAAGAAGGAAAGAAATTCCACAAATTAACTTTTAACAAGGCACACCTGTTAATTGAAATGCATTCCAGGTGACTACCTCATGAAGCTGGTTGAGAGAATGCCAAGAGTGTGCAAAGCTGTCATCAAGGCAAAGGGTGGCTACTTTGAAGAATCTCAAATATAAAATATATTTTGATTTGTTGGACACTTTTTTGGTTACTACATGATTCCATATGTGTTATTTCATAGTTTTGATGTCTTCACTATTATTCTACAATGTAGAAAATAGTAAAAAATAAAGAATAACCCTGGAATGAGTAGGTTTGTCCAAACATTTGACTGGTACTGTATATACTAAAAAATACTTACAAAGAATAATACGTCATAAAAAAACATAAGGGTCAAAATTATTAGCACCCCTGTTTATAATACTCCAGCACCCTCCCCTTGCGAAGATAATGACACTGAGCCTTTTTCTAAAATGTTTTATGAGATTGGAGAACACATTGGGAAATTCCTCCATACAGAACCTTTCCAGGTCCTTTATATCCTTCGTCTGCACTTATGGACTGCCCCCTTCAATTCAAACCACAGGTTTTCAATGGGGTTCAAGTCCGAATAACGAGATGGCCATTGCAAAATGTTGATTTTGTGGTCAATTAACCATTTATTTTAGGATTTTTATGTGTGCTTGGTGTTATTGTCTCGCTGGAAGATCCATATGCAGTCAAGTTTCAACATCCTGGCAGAGGCAACCAGGTTTTTGGCTAAAATGTCCTGGTACTTGGTAAAGTTCATGATGCCGTTGGCCTTAACAAGGGCCTCAAGACCAGTGGAAGCAAAAGCAAAATAGCCCCATAATATCAAAGAATCACCACCATATTTTACAGTAGGTAACTTAGAATCAAATATCTAGCCTACACAGATACACAGTAACACCTAAAAACGGCTACCAGGATAGAAGAGGTTGCAACCCATCGACATACCACGAGAACAAGGAAAAAGCTATCGCAACTTGAAATCCTGAGAACGGGAAAGTTCAAAAGGCGTCTTTTACCATAAATAAAATATGGGAGTGCAGCATTTCGGCACACTCCCCCTACGAGAGGTCCCAGGAGAGGGAAGGATGCTCTATATGAACTCACGCTCTGCACAGTAAAGGCTACAGCACCGCATCACCTCTGGAAATCAACTGAAATCCCACATCCACCAATATTCAGTAGTCCTCTTTAAAAATGCATTGATTTACAGCAAAAATAGATTAAAGCGCCCAACTTCGCCAACCTAAAAAAGTTTGGCTTCTGAATAGCATTAATAATGGAACACCCCCAAAACCTAGAGGCATTCGCTTGAAGGAATGGCTTTGGTTTTGTTGCACTTTATAATGGGGAGTCATTTACATGTTTTAGAAGTATTACATCTTTTGATGGTTGTTTATAATTACATTGTTTTACATGCAAATAGGCTGACAATTGTTCCTCATTAAAAAACAACCAGTACAATGCAATAATACACTACTGTCAACCCAAGGTTTTACAGAGTTCAGAAGTGGAGCTTCTGTGTTCTTCTCACTAGTTGCATAGGGTGTTGGCAGCACTAAGAAGTTTGCAAATGCCAGTTCAGTTCTCCTAAACCAGTTCTACACGTGACATTTAAACGTAATGAGTCCCACTTATCTGAAGTCTTTCTCTAAATTTGAAATGACAGAACACATTTTTCTAAAGAAATCTGAAAAGGTCTTTCTAACACAGCGGTCTCCAAAAGGTCGATCGCGAGCCACTGGCCCACATATGAGGAGCTCACCAAACAATTCTGAAGGTACACGCAATTTTTCATGTTTTCCACCGCAAACTGTCATAAACAAATCTCACAAGTATTAAACACCGCAAGCTCCCAGCTACTAACTAATCAACGCGACACTGACATTATCCCACCCCTAGTTAGCCACTATTGGCTTAAAAAGCCAAACTTAACACAATATCTGCCAATTAATTTCCAGCAATATTGCCCGTCTGTCTGTGTGGTGTGCACGTTTGTCTATCACTCCATGTGTAGCCAGTTGATGTGATAACCGCCTTGTGGATTGACAGAAATACTTTTCCCAAAACCTTCTCAATTAAATGTTAACTGCAAAGTAGGCTTACCTACCTACTTACCTGGCAAAAGTATATAATGAGTAAGTATATTTGTTATTTGTAAACTTTGCCATGAAATCAGCAGCAGTAGCAGGCCTACATAACCATTGTTAGACCGGCACATTCCTCACTTGCTAGATGCACAATTGAAATGGCTAGATGAGCAATTAAAGGGGAACAACACTCAAAAAAAAAAGTGTTTTAGTTTTCTTCCAGACCTAAAAATGTTTTTCTTCTTAAGTGATTTAAGCATTGACATGGACTCAGAACATCCTATTTCGTTTTTCATTATTTTATTTTTTTTATCTATGAACAATCGTAGTTTTGAGAGTGAAAAACAAAAAAATCTAAAACCAGGAACATTTTAACTGAGAAAACACAATTTGGGAAAATATCAAACGTAATTTGAGAAAAAAAAGCAAAGATTTTATAGGACCCCCTTACATGCTACCCAGACCGCACGAGCGCAAGTTGATTTTGTCCCCCCACACCAGACGCGATCAGGACACGCAGGTTGAAATATAAAAATAAACTCTGAACCAATTATATTAATTTTGGGACAGGTTGAAAAGCATTAAACATTTATGGCAATTTAGCTAGCTAGCTTGCTGTTGCTAGCTAATTTGTCCTGGGATATAAACATTGGGTTGTTATTCTCTGTAGCTCAGCTGGTAGAGCACGGCGCTTGTAACGCCAAGGTAGTGGGTTCGATCCCCGGGACCACCCATACACAAAAAAAATGTATGCACGCATGACTGTAAGTCGCTTTGGATAAAAGCGTCTGCTAAATGGCATATTATTATTATTATTATTACCTGAAATGCACAAGGTCCTCTACTCTGACAATTAATCCACAGATAAAATGGTAAAAGTTTTTTTTCTAGTAATCTCTCCTCCTTCAGGCTTCTTCTTCTTCTTTGGACTTTATATGGCGGTTGGCAACAAACTTTATGGTGCATTACCACAACCATTTGGAGGCGAAAGAAACGCACACCTATTTAGGCGAGGTGCTGGCTAACAGAGTAGAACACTTGAAAAAGAAAAGGAGAGCCGCACGCTCTAGGAGCTCAGATGCAATCATTTAATAACCTAATAGCTAACGTTTCGACAGACAAGCTGTCTTCATCAGGGTATACCACAACCAACTGGACTGGAGCATAGACCTCAGTTCATCTTTCAATCACCCACGTGGGTGCTCCTAAAAACCAATGAGGAGATGGGAGAGGCAGGACTTGCAGCGCATTGAGCGTCACAAATAGAACCAAGTTCTATTTTAGCGGCTGGCCACGCAGACACTCGTTGACGCGCGCGAGCAGTGTGGGTGCAATGATTGAATAACAATGTGTGCAGTGTGGTCAGCATGTCAGAGTTGTTTATTAATCATTATTTTACCAGGTATGTTGACAGAAAACATAGTGCACTACTTTCTCTTGTACACTAAAGACCCAAGAAGAGTTGCAGGGGAGAGGAGAAGAGAAGAATGTGCCTATTTGAAAGCTAGAAGAAAAGTATCATTTTTTTAAAGAAGCTCTCATGCTAGAAAAGGTCTGAGACCCCTGTTCTAACGGTTGAAAAGCACTTCATCAATTTGGATTCTGGTGATGTGCAACAGTTTGTAAGGGCCCTGACCACGATGACAGCATGGATGTTCAGATCCATCTAGAAGTCCCTGGTCTCAACTGCAGCACCCACAGAACAATAATATCAATGTACACACTGCTAGTAATATGATTTCCTCTCCCTCATTTTACATTTTAGTAATTTAGCAGACGCTCTTATCCAGAGCAATTAGGGTTAAGTGCCTTGCTCAAGAGCACATCGACCGATTTTTCACCTAGTTGGCTCAGGGATTCGAACCAGTGACCTTTCGGTTACTGGCCCAATGCTCTTAACCGCTAGGCTACCTTGCCGGTTCATCGTGCTGCACAAGAGGTAGGATACATTTAAAAGGTACTTCACAGTAGTGGCCTGAGGTGGTCTAACGGTTACTGCCACTGCCTTTGGAGCACACATGTACGCCGGTGCTGGCGTAAATTAGAATCCGGCCCACACCCTTATAGCATAGCATCTCTCCTAATAGCTTTCCTGTCTCTCTTCCCTGTCTCTGTCTAATAAAAAAATCCTAAAACATATATTTAAAAAAAGATACAGCACTGTAGGCATGGATGGACTGTGAACACGTCCATGATAAGAGTACATGCTGGGAATAGCCCAAGCAGAATGGAGACTTGAAAGCACATTGAGCTTGTTCTGGAGTCAATTTACCTGCAGGGGTCTGTTACTCCAACTAATGGCAGGTCATTTGAATAATCACTTTAACAAGGGGAGCATTTAGTAATGCTTTCAGGGATAAAGGACTGGAATTCCAAATGATCAAATTGGTATGCAAAGGTGGGAACATTCCCACCTTGGAGAAACGATTGCACAATTTCATAGTCGTGTCGTCTGATTTGGAGCTTTACTTTAAATGTATAATTTGCAGACATCTATACTCCTATGCAAATAATATAGTCAGTATTATAGCATTACAGTTCGACCAAAGAGCTTATCAGGATATCTTGTTTGTTTCGATGCATGGCACTGTAATCAAACGAACCAAACTTGAACTAAGCATATAGAGGTAACTGCCAAAATAAAGGAAACACCAACAAGCTCCCTCACGACGCCAGGACAGCGGAGTCACTCACCACCTTCCGGAGACATTTGAAACCCCACCTCTTTAAGGAATACCTGGGATAGGATAAAGTAATCCTTCTACCCCCCCCCCAAAAAAATTAAATAAAAAAATATATATATATTTGTAAAGTGGTTATCCCACTGGCTATAGGGTGAATGCACCAATTTGTAAGTCGCTCTGGATAAGAGCGTCTGCTAAATGACGTAAATGTAAATGTGAATTAGGTGTCTTAATAGGCCGTTGGGCCACCACGAGCCACCAAAACAGCTTCAATGTACCTTCGTGTAGATTCTATTAGTGTATGGAACTCTACTGGAGGGATGCAACACCATTCTTCCAATAGAAATTCCTTCATTTGGCATTTTGTTGAAGGTGGTGGAAAACGCCGGCTCAGGCGGCAATCCAGAATCTCCCATACAGTTGAAGTCGGAAGTTTACATACACCTTAGCCAAATACATTTAAACTCAGTTTTTCACAATTCCTGACATTTAATCCTAGTAAAAATTCCCTGTCTTAGGTCAGTTAGGATCACCACTTTATTTTAAGAATGTGAAATGTCCGAATAATAGTAGAGAGAATGATTTATTTCAGCTTTTATTTATTTCATCACATTCCCAGTGGGTCAGAAGTTTACATACACTCAATTAGTATTTGGTAGCATTGCCTTTAAATTGTTTAACTTGGGTCAAACGTTTTGGGTAGCCTTCCACAAGCTTCCCACAATAAGTTGGGTGAATTTTGGCCCATTCCTCCTGACAGAGCTGGTGTAACTGAGTCAGGTTTGTAGGCCTCCTTGCTCGCACACGCTTTTTCAGTTATGCCCACACATTTTCTATAGGATTGAGGTCAGGGCTTTGTGATGGCCACTCCAATATCTTGACTTTGTTGTCCTTAAGCCATTTTGCCACAACTTTGGAAGTATGCTTGGGGTCATTGTCCATTTGGAAGACCCATTTGCGACCAAGCTTTAACTTCCTGACTGATGTCTTGAGATGTTGCTTCAATATATCCACATAATTTTCCTTCCTCATGATGCCATCTATTTTGTGAAGTGCACCAGTCCCTCCTGCAGCAAAGCACCCCCACATCATGATGCTGCCACCCTCGTGCTTCATGGTTGGGATGGTGTTCTTCGGCTTGCAAGTGTACCCCTTTTTCCTCCAAACATAACGATGGTCATTATGGCCAAACAGTTCTATTTTTGTTTCATCAGACAAGTGGACATTTCTCCAAAACGTACGATCTTTGTCCCCATGTGCAGTTGCAAACCGTCGTCTGGCTTTTTTATGGCTGTTTTGGAGCAGTGGCTTCTTCCTTGCTGAGCGGCCTTTCAGGTTATGTCGATATAGGACTCATTTTACTGTGGATATAGATACTTTTGCACCTGTTTCCTCCAGCATCGTCACAAGGTCCTTTGCTGTTATTCTGGGATTGATTTGCACTTTTCGCACCAAAGTACGTTCATCTCTAGGAGACATAAAGCGTCTCCTTCCTGAGCGGTATGACGGCTGTGTGCTCCCATGGTGTTTATCTTGCGTTCTATTGTTTGTACAGATGAACGTGGTACCTTCAGGCATTTGGAAATTGCTCCCAAGGATGAACCAGACTTGTGGAGGTCTACAATTTGTTTTCTGAGGTCTTGGCTGATTTCTTTTGATTTTCCCATGATGTCAAGCAAAGAAGCACTGAGTTTGAAGGTAGGCCTTGAAATACATCCATAGGTACACCTCCAATTGACTCAAATTATGTCAATTAACCTATCAGAAGCTTCTAAAGTCATGATATCATTTTCTGGAATTTTCCAAGCTGTTTAAAGGCACAGTCAACTTAGTGTATGTAAACTTTTGACCCACTGGAATTGTCATACAGTGAATTATAAGTGAAATAATCTGTCTGTAAACAATTGTTGGAAAAATTACTTGTGTCATGCACAAAGTAGATGTCCTAACCGACTTGTGGAGTGGTTGAAAAATGTATTTCAACTGTAAGTGTTCAATTGGGTTGAGATCTGGTGACTGACACACACACCCTAGGGGTGGGCGATATGGCCAAAATATCATATGATATTTTTCAAAATGTTTACGGTATTTTATGTTTTTTAATAATTAAAGTTCTAAATATGCTTTATGGGTAGCTAATTGACCTAGGGTGGCAACACATAAATTATAAGTTATTTTAAATGGGACGTTCTCCATTCAGATTTTTTATACTGTTCAATCCAACTTCAACCAAAAATTATTTTCATAAATTTCTGCCTTTCCTGCACTAATTTGTTATAATTTCCACACTGTGCCACGTAAGGCTGGATGATATGGGCAAAACGTCAAGGCCAAATTAATTGGTGAACTGTTGGAATCATGGAAATAGAATGATTATTCAAATTCTATAGTTGTAAATATAGTGGGCAGCACATGGAATATATTGTTGTTTGATATGACAACAAATGAAAAAGCCAGGGATTAATTATTGGGACAATGTAGGAACCAAAGCGTTGTTGGTCAGTGTTTCCCAGGGGACCCTAATTAGATGTTACATTACATGTTTTCTCTTACTTCATCACAGGTGATCCATAATATTGACCAGATACTCAAGTGGCCGCTCTAACAATGAAAATAAATGTCTTAAAAATGGAAGGCAGTCGGGAAGATCAGCTGGGACCATTCTAGCCAATGAGAGGGCAGATACATGTGTGATCAACAAGCACAACACTGATATAAAGTGTTTTTTCTCAAAGTTGCCGGGATGTCACGTGTCCTACTTATATCAGTACACTCGTAACAACCTAAGCACTAGGAAACCTCTGTTTGATCAAATAAGCCACACATAGCAAATAAGACATTACATTTTTTGTTAAAATTCGACACTCATTGACCATACAAAAGCTCCTCGCTTGGTGAGCAAAACAAATGGAAAAAATGGCACCTGCTGGAGAAAACAGATTTTGGGCCCAGTTATTCCTCTCGCTTCGCTTCTTCCTCTCTGACTTCATGTAGCTAGCCAGCGCTAGCTAACATATTCATGCTTTGCCTATTTCTCTCGGATTTAGAAGATACTGTTGCTCAAACATGGTGATCTAGGCATATACCAGCACTGGTACCAGGCTGTATTATCTAGCTAGGTTTGCTCTGACTGTTTGTACATTTAGCTAGCCAGCCCACTAGCAATTAGCATTAGCGGCTAAAAATATTTATTTTAGCCACAACTTGCTAAGAAATTACAAAGTAGCTGTTTGTAGACAGTAAGATAAAATCTAATCAAATCCAATTGTATTTGTCACATGCACCGAATACAACAGGTGTAGACCTTACCATGAAATGCGTACTTACAAATCCTTAACCAACAATGCATTTCAAGAAATAGAGTTAAGAAAATATTTACTCAATAAACTAAAGTAAAAAATAAAATAAAAAGTAACACAATAAAAAACAACAATAACGAGGCTATATAGATACAAACTAATAATGTAATTATAGAACGCTTGTGGATTTATATTGGAAGCATAGTGGAAATCAGCATCTGACCAAGCAGACAGAGAGAAGACTCAAGTAGCAAACGGAGTAAACTTTAAAAACGGCCAGAGTTGCGCGTATCACTTTTTTTTGGAAGCACCTGCTTTCAATATACTTTGTATCCCTCATTCACTCAAGTGTTTCCTTTATTTTGGCAAATACCTGTAGGCCTAGTTTCTATTTTTTATACTTAATGTTGTTTAACTCAAACTTTCTCCCCTGGAATCGCTACAATGGTGTCGGAATGAGGATAACCAGAGCCCTATACTAGGAATCAGGTTTGAGGAGTTAGCGAGATAACTTTGGCCAACTCTGAGTTCAACTCTGGATAACCGGTACCACGAAAGTGGCTCACCTTTTAGCCAGGTACATTTCTATGGCAACAAATCCTTCAGAACTAACCTGCAGGGTAACTCAGGGCTAACTCTATTTATCAATAATAAAGGTCAAAGACACAATTTGAGGACCAATGAAATCAGATACCGTCCCTTCGCAAAGATTGTGCCATCATCCCCTTCATTTGAGGAGGACGACTGATTCAATATTTTATTAATCAAATGTTTGTGTGTAAAAAACAAACATCTATCACGTTACACATTTAGCAATGACTGCATTTACTTTCCAAACTGCATGCTTTTTTAGCACAATTGTATTTTGAAATTTGCGAAAGGCAAACTGACAGCTGCAACCAACCATATACTGTACATATAATCCATAGATGGCAGTTCCCATTCAAGTCAAGACTGGCAGCCATTGCTAGTGTCCCGTGTAGCTCAGTTGGTAGAGCATGGCGTTGTGAGTTCCATTCCCACGGGGGGCCAGTATGAAAAATAAAAATGTATGCACTCACTAACTGTAAGTCGCTCTGGATAAGAGCGTCTGCTAAATGACTAAAATGTAAATGTACTCATGAGTTTAACAGTCAAATTGCCAGGGTTAGAGGTTCCAAAACCCTTCTATTACAGTGCAATCGGAAAGTATTCAGACCCCTTGACTTTTTCCACATTTTGTGTGGAAAAATCTATCTACACAAAATACCCCATAATGACAAAGCAAAAACAGGTTTTTAGAATTATTTTCAAATATATTTTTTAGAAATCTGAAATATTAGAGCCTCTACTCAATACTTTGTTGAAGCAACTTTGGCAGCGATTACAGCCTCGAGTCTTCTTGGGTATGACGCTACAAGCTTGGCACACCTGTATTTGGGGAGTTTCTCCCATTCTTCTCTGCAGATCCTCTCATGCTCTGTCAGGATGGGAGGGGAGTGTCGCTGCTCAGCTATTTTCCGGTCTCTCCAGAGATGTTAGATCTGGTTCAAATCCGGGCTCTGGATGGGCCACTCAAGTACTTTGAGACTTGGCTGTGTGCTTAGGGTCGTTGTCCTGTTGGAAGGTGAACCTTAGCCCCAGTCTGAGGTCCTGAGCACTCTGGAGCAGGTTTTCATCAAGGATCTCTGTACTTTGCTCCGTTCATCTTTCCCTCGGTCCTGACTAGTCTCCCAGTCCCTGCCGCTGAAAAACATCCCCACAACATGATGCTGCCACCACCATGCTTCACCGTAGGGATGGTGCCAGGTTTCCTCCAGAAGTGATGCTTGGCATTCAGGCCAAAGAGTTCAATCTTGGTTTCATCAGACCAGAGAATCTTGTTTCTCATGGTCTGAGAGTCCTTTAGGTGCCTTTTGGCAAACTCCAAGCGAGCTGTTATGTGCCTTTAATGAGGAGTGGCTTCCGTCTGGCCACTCTACCATAAAGGCCTGATTGGTGGAATGATGCAGAGATAGTTGTCCTTCTGGAAGGTTCTCCCATCTCCACAGAGGAACTTTGGAGCTCTGTCAGAGTGACCATCGTGTTTTTGGTCACCTCCCTGACCAAGACCCTTCTCCCCCGATTGCTCAGTTTGGCTGGGCGGCCAGCTCTAGGAAGAGTCTTGGTGGTTCCAAACTTCTTCCATTTAAGAATGATGGAGGCCACTGTATTCTTGGGGACCTTCAGTGCTGCAGAAATGTTTTGGTACCCTTCCCCAGATCTGTGCCTCGACACAAGCTCTACGGACAATTCCTTCGACCTCATGGCTTCGACCTAATATGACCCCTCTATGGAAAGACGGTGTTCTCCATTTTGCTCTACAACCCCCACAAGTGTCACAAGACTCGTCTGAAGGTAACCCGGAATAGGACATTTCCACGTCAAAGGTGTACAGGTAATTCCACGGTAAAAAACTGTTTATTTTTTCCTGCGCTTTCTTATATCTCTCAGATATAGGACAGACAGTTCAAAACATACTTAATTTCTATTACATCTGTTTTTCCATGTATGAATCTGTTATTCAAAGCGTTTCTATGGGCTAATAGCAGTAAGGCCAAATTCAATGTTTAATCAAATAATTGTTTTATATGATTTTTTATACCTACAGGGGTCCTAAAATTCTAAATCAAATACACTACACAACCAAAAGTATGTCAAAACCTGCTCGTCGAACATCTCATTCCAAAATCATGGGCATTAAGGAGTTGGTTCCCCCTTTTGCTGCTATAACAGCCTCCACTCTTCTGGGAAGGCTTTCCACTAGATGTTGGAACATTTCTGTGGGGACTTGCTTCCATTCAGCCACAAGAGCATTAGTGAGGTCGGGCACTGATGTTGGGCGATTAGGCCTGGCTCGCAGTCGGTGTTCCAATTAATCCCAAAGGTGTTAATTGTGGTTGAGGTCAGGGCTCTGTGCAGGCCAGTCACGTTCTTCCACAATGATCTCTACAAACCATTTGTGTGTGGACCTCGCTTTGTGCACGGGGGCATTGTCATGCTGAAACAGGAAAAGGCCTTCCCCAAACTGTTGCCACAAAGTTGGAAACACAGAATCGTCTAGAATGTCATTGTATGATTCGTCCGTCGGACTTCCAGATGGTGAAGCATGATTCATCACTCCAGAGAATTCCCTTCCCCAGATCTGTGCCTTGACACAAACCTGTCTCTGAGCTCTACGGACAATTCCTTCAACCTCATAGCTTTCTTTTTGTTTTGACATGTACTGTCAACTGTGGGACCTTATATAGACAGGTGTGTGCCTTTCCAAATCATGTCCAATCAATTAAAATTTACCACAGGTGGACTCCAATCAAGTTGTAGAAACATCTCAAGGATGATCAATGGAAACAGGATGCACCTGAGCTCAATTTCGAGTCTCATAGCAAAGGTCCTGAATACTTATGTAAATAAGGTATTTATGTTTTGTTTTTTACTACATTTCTACACATTTTCGCTTTGTCATTATGGGGTATTGTGCGTATATTGATGAAGCCAAACATTTAATCAGTTTTAGAATAAGGCTGTAACGTAACAAAATGTGGAAAAAGTCAAGGGGTCTGAATACTTTCCAAATGCACTGTATATGTCTATGGCCACAACAAGCTGTTCCACAGAAAAGGAGCGATAAGAGAGGGAAAAGGTGCTTGTGCATTGATAAGCACACCAAAGATTGCATTAATGATAAAGTCATAAAATAAAGACGGCACTTATAAAAGCCTATTTCATACCATAGCCTGCTGAATTTGCAAGATAACTTTTCTTTCATTTTGATTTCGGCACAAATGAAAATGTGGCACTAACTCGCCCATGGATTGATGTTTCAGCATTGTCTCAATGAAGAGTTCAGCGTACGATTAGCCATGTGTGACATGGACGCGCAGTTACAAGCCTGCTAGAGTTAGCGGCAGACGGACAAGCAATATCCACTGTCGTAGTACGGATGAAGCCTGACCTGGAATGTGAAGCTAACAAAAGCTAGCTAACTGAAGCAGGCTTGCTTTATAAAAGCCTGAGTAGATCTAGCTTGCTTCGTAGTATACCACTCTGGTCTAGCCATCAGCGATGCATGTAGACATAAGGAACTTTGCATAGAGAAGCGTTGGACACTATCTCCCGTTTGGTGGGGATAGTGTAACAAATCTGCTGTTCATAAGACTGATAACTTGAAGCAATGGTTACAGGCGCTGCCTTTGAACCTGTGTTTGAGCCCCAGTCAGGGATGTCACCCTTTCTTCTCACAAAGCTCTATAGTATTGATGAGATTATGGAAAGCAAATTATAAATTATAGTTAATTAAATAATTTTCCCAACGCCTAGCAAAACAAAAAGGAACCTGCCATTTCAATTCATAGAACTGCAAAAGGGGCAATTCCATGGTAACGGAATTACGCTGAGACTCAGATTTTTCACTTTAAAATGTAAACCAAACAAAAACCATTGATTTTGAAGTTTAACAAACCATACAACTCTATGCACAATAACTACTTTTAACAATAACCACTGAACATTTTACAAAAACACATTTACAGGAAGAACTGCGCAGATACAAAGTTTGCATCTGCACAGTTTTTCCAGTAAATTATTGTATATTTTTTTACTGTGTAAAGTGTTCAAAGTAGTCATTGTGCATAGAGTTGTATGGTTTGTTGAACTTTTAAAATCAATGTTTTTTATTTGGCATACATTTTAAAGTGAAAAATATGAGTCTCAGCACATCTCCGTTACCGTGGATTTGCCCAAAGACAAAACATAATTTAACAATTTCACTTAATAAAAGTAGGTTGATTCTGCATCCCTAATTTCTTGGTGATGCATTTGCTGTCATTGACAGTGATTATAATGACCTCTGAGAATAAAATAGAAATCAGAAAACATGAGGGTTCCTTTTTAGAAAGTTTAATGGGAATCTGCATAACATATTTTAATGAGGCATTTAAGGGTCTATGAGTGATCTATTGAGAATGTCTACAATGGCAATCAGCAGAGAGAGAGTGGCAGCTGTTCTGCAATTAAAACGCCAAATTACCCTCAATCAACACTATTTAAGACCGCACGTAAATCTCAGCACAAATAATGATGAGAAAAATCTGTTCAGACAGCTCTCATCTTGATAGGAATTTGGGATGCATCCAAATCAGGAACCAGGCATCTTTCAACCTCTCACTTAATGTTCTGTTAAGATTAAGCATGACATTTTTTTCAGTACACCTATGTTCAATGATATATCATGTGGGTCTCTACAGTAGCTGGAAGCTGCAGTGTTGTGATGTGATAGGAGTCATTCCCAACTCCTCTATGGCAAACTGGATTTTCTCAAGACTTAAATACATGCAGCAACACCAAATGCATGTAAGCTTTTTTTAAACATAAAAAAAGACAAGGCTCGTTGTACGACTCATAGACCAAATCCACGTCTAAAGAAATAGCCTAATGCAATATGATTTGAGTAGTAGGGTCTGTATTCAAAGCAGACATAAAAGCCATGAAAGCTAATAGTCTTTGTTCAAACAAAAACGTGCCAATATAGTTTATTGTCGGCTACAGATGTTAGCTTGTCACTACCAGTGAATAGCCTACACTTCAACAATGCATCATCATTCTTGTATTTCAGGTTCCTTCCTTGTGCTTAGTTTGTTATGCTTTCAAAATGACTAAATCATAATTTAGGACTATGTCACATTCAACCATGGAGTTCGTAAATGGCTAAATTGTAACAAGAAAACGAACTGTGCCTCTTCAGCCATCTTCGAGATAAAGCCACTGGCGGACTTACCATTAGGCAGAAGACTCAATTGCCTCAGTCCTCACATCATCAAGGATCCTCATGACCTGGGCATAAAAAAAAAAATCAAATAATAACATTATAATATTTTATCCGCTTGATTTAAAAAAATCCCCATCAAAATCTGTCTGTTTAAGCTAGAAATATTGTTTTGCATTGGCTGCGTCTTAATCCACTGCATCCGCCAATGTCGACCTTCTGCATCTGCAATGAAAGGTGGCTGAGCTACAGCGATGTTTGTCAGCCCAGGAGACATCTCGAATATCGGTCTTCTCCCAAAAACGTCTGTACGGTTTGGCCTACAAATTAATATGACCCCTCTATGGAAAGATGGTGTTCTCCGTTTTGTTCTACGACCCCCACAAGTGTCACAGGACTTGTCTGAAAGTAACCCGGAATAGGGCATTTCCACGTCAAAAGGTATACAGGTAATTACATGGTAAAAAAATGTTTTACTTTTTTCCTGCGCTTTCTTAGATCTCTCAGATATAGGACAGACACTTCAAAACATACTTCATTTCGATTTAAATCTGTTTTTCCATGTATGAATCTGTTATTCAAAGAGTTTCTATGGGCTAATAGCAGTAAGGCCAAATTCAATGTTTCATCAAAAATTGTTTTATATGATATTTTATACCTACAGGGGTCCTAAAATTCTAAATCAAATACACTACATGACCAAATGTATGTCAACACCTGCTCGTCGAACATCTCATTCCAAAATCATGGGCATTAAGGAGTTGGTTCCCCCTTTGCTGCTGTAACAGCCTCCACTCTTCTGGGAAGGCTTTCAACTAGATGTTGGAACATTGCTGCGGGGACTTGCTTTCATTCAGCCACAGGAGCATTAGTGAGGTCGGGCACTGATGTTGGGCGATTAGGCCTGGCTCGCAGTCGGTGTTCCAATTCATCCCAAAGGTCTTCAATGTGGTTGAGGTCAGGGCTCTGTGTAGGCCAGTCACGTTCTTCCACACCGATCTCGACAAACCATTTCTCTATGGACCTCGCTTTGTGCACGGGGGCATTGTCATGCTGAAACAGGAAAAGGCCTTCCCCAAACTGTTGCCACAAAGTTGGAAGCACAGAATCGTCTAGAATATCATTGTATGATTCGTCCGTCGGACTGCCAGATGGTGAAGCATGATTAATCACTCCAGAGAACGCATTTCCACTGCTTCAGAGTCCATTGGCGGTGAGCTTTACACCACTCCAGCCGACGCTTGCCATTGCGCATGGTGATCTTAGGCTTGTGTGCGGATGCTCAGCCATGGAAACCCATTTCATGAAGCTCCTGACGAACAGTTCTTGTGCTGACGTTGCTTCCAGAGGCAGTTTGGAACTCGGTAGTGAGTGTTGCAACCAAGGACAGACGATTTTTACACGCTACGTGCTTCAGCACTCGGCAGTCCCGTTCTGTGCACTTGTGTGGCCTATCACCTTGCGGCTGAACTGTTGTTGCTCCTAGATGTTTCCATCTCACAATAACAGCACTTACAGTTGACCGGGGAAGCTCTAGCAGGGCGGAAATTTGATGACCTGACTTGTTGGAAAGGTGGCATCCTATGACGGTGCCACGTTGAAAGTCACTGAGCTCTTCAGTAAGGCCATTATACTGCCAATGTTTGTGTATGGAGATTTCATGGCTGTGTGCTTGATTTTATACACTCGTTAGCATAGGGTGGGGCTGAAATAGCCAAATCCACTAATTTGAAGGGGTGTCCACATACTTTTGTATATACAGTATAGTGTAGTAAAATTATCCTTGGTAGTAGTCTGGCGTTGCCATACCTCCAAAATCACATCGCTGTCACACCTTCCTTGGAGGTCTGGAGAATTTTGTATTGCAAAAATGGTTTGGGTGTTACATTTCAAGAACCCTCCCCCGCAAGACAATAACCCCAATTACACATCAAAATCCACAGAATTTTTTTTAATAAGGCCACAAAATCTAAATATTGCAATGGCCATCTCAGTCTCCGGACATGTCTGATTAATCAGGTTGTAATACACAATTAATTGGTATATACAGCCTGACACATTGGAATGCAATATTTTGTAAATGCTCCTTACAAGCCAGAATGTTTAATAAAATTACATTTCAACTTACTCTACCGGTTGTCTGTGAGATTTTTCTTTCAGCCGCTCGAAATTTGAGACAAAATATCCACAGGAAAGTACTGTTTACCAGACTTTTTAAAGAGCCGTTAGGTTTGCCACTGCCAACTGAATGCGAGCGGCGTTCGGTCTATGGTTTGGTTACGCTCGGTTAACGTTTATAATTTACATATTGTGCAAGTGTTTACGCAGCATGCGTCAGTAGATTGAAAATACAAGCCGACCGAACCATATACCTACCAGCTCTCTAAAAAGTCCGGTAAACAATACTTTCCTGTGGATATTTCGTCCTACATTTTGAGCATCTGAAGGACGAACCGCACAGACAACCGGTAGAGTAAGTTTAAATGTATTTTTATTAAACATTCTGGCTTGTAAGGAACATTTACACCCCAATGTGTCTGCTTGTATATACCAATTAATTACAGACTGATTAATCAGAAATTATGTGGTTTGAATTCAAGAGGGCAGTCCATAAGCGCAAATGAAGGGTATCAGGGATCTGGAAAGATTCTGAATGGAGGAATGGTCTAAAATCCCTCCCCATGTGTTTTCCAACTCATAAAACATGGTGAGGTATTGAAAGGTATTGAAAACAGGGTTGTCAATCATTCTTTCCCCTACCTTTTTTTGAAACAAAAATATTAACGTTACTTGTTAACAAAATCTCTTTCTCTGAGCAATTGTATAAGTATAAAACAATATAATTTCCCATTTTTTTTTGCATACAATATAGCTCAATATTTGAATTATTTATTTTATGCAGTCAATTCTGCTCATCTTTATCAAGGGTGTCAATAATTTTGAACCCCACTATGTCACCACTTCAGAAGTTCACGCAGGTCTAAAAAGTAGCCTAGTGCATGCATTGATGCATACATGTCAGAATGTTTGCGCAACCGTTTCGATCAATTTCTAAATTCAATTTCAGTCATTCTGCTCCTTGTAAGGCAATTAAACAACATAATCAATCAGATAAGCACGACCCAGGATCACCCTGAAAAAAACTTGTGGAAGTTGAATTCAAAGCTATCCTCAAATAACATGGGCTGTCTATATGCATGACAGGGAGAGAGACAACCTGTCAAGGCATGTACGCAACGCAACCCGAAGCTCAATTACATTTGTTATGTGAGATATTTTCTCCCGGCCTTGCTTACTGACATTCCCCAATTCTTCAGTTTACTTACCCGGGTGGATGGTTATGAACCCGTTACAATTTTACAGAGGTTCAGCGGTTCCAGTGCTGCACTTGAACATTTCCTCCGAGGACTGAGCTTCTTCACGTTCTAGGGCTGTCACTGAAGTTGCATGCCCCATGCGATACTCGTGTCACATTGACCCGTGCTGTGGTCAATTGCGTCCCATGAATTGGAGACTTCTTCACCCGGCTATTCGCGTTTGCTTCTCCAACAACAGGATCCCACCGCGTCTCCCGACTCAGTTCTCTTGCTAAACCACCGGAACTACTTCCAATGCCAGCCGGAGCACGTTGAAGACAAATCCATGCACCACAGTCTGACAACATATTTCACATCTACATAACTAGTTCCGGTATTAAATATTTAATTAACTTTTAATGGGGAATTAGTTATTGCCAACAACAACTTGCTAATAATAATAATACTACACTTTTTGTTTTTGTTTTTGCTTTTACTAGGAATCTACTTCTACATCTAAAGCCACTGGACAGTTTAAATCAGACAGATTATAAAAATTATGCATGGATCAAACTAGTCATCATTACAAGGTTGATTTGCTTTCAGGCATGTCTTCAGTTTGTGTTTAAAATTGTCATAGTTAGAACAACCTATTATTTATGTAGGCAGTGTATTTCAGTAGTTGGTGGTACAATGAATGAATGAATGAATGAATGAAGGAAGGAAGGAAGGAAGGAAGGAAGGAAGGAAGGAAGGAAGGAAGGAAGGAAGGAAGGAAGGAAGGAAGGAAAAAAAGGAAGGAAAAAAAGGAAGGAAAAAAAGGAAGGAAATAATAAATATTTGTCCCATAGGGAAATGAGCATACACATCACTTCAGATAACATACATCACAGGACATACAGTACATCACAAGACATGATCAGACAGGCATACATATATAGACTGTAGATGGTGGGTTATGGTTTATAGTCTTTCAGTGATTAGGAAACTGATGCTGGTTGGTGAGAATGACTTGTGTGTCAGGTTTATCCAACAAGAGTCCCCTCTGGTGGCTGCTCTTGTTATCCTGCTATCCCTCTCCCTTTGGTAAAGGAGCAGGCTCAGTGGTGGAGGGGCAAGGCGATAGAGATTCTATAATTTATGAATCTATGATTATATATGTATTTGTTTGGGCAAGGACATGTTAAATCATATTTCTAGATAGATTTATAAACTATCTAGTTCCCACAAGAAACGAAATGAACAAAAATATGACCAACTGGGGAAATTGTGTTCGTCCCCACAAGGTCAAATGCTATTTCTAGGGGGTTTAGGGCTAAGGTTAGAATTAGTGTTAGGGTTAGAATTAGGGTTAGGGTTAGGAGCTAGGGTTAGTTTTAGGGTTAGGAGCTAGGGTTAGGATTAGGGTTAAGGTATTTAATTTTTCACCTTTATTTAACCAGGTAGGCCAGTTGAGAACAAGTTCTCATTTACAACTGCGACCTGGCCAAGATAAAGCAAAGCAGTGCGATTAAAAACAACAACACAGAGTTCCATATGGGGTGATCAAAACATAAAGTCAAAAATACAACAGAAAATATATATACAGTGTGTGCAAATGTAGCAAGTTATGGAGGTAAGGCAATAAATAGGCCATAGTGCAAAATAGTTACAATTTAGTATTAACACTGGAATGATAGATGTGCAAAAGATGATGTGCAAATAGAGATACTGGGGTGCAAATGAGCAAAATAAATAACAATATGGGGATGAGGTAGTTGGGTGGGCTAATTTCAAAATGGCTGTGTACAGGTGCAGTGATCGGTACGCTGCTCTGACAACTGACGCTTAAAGTTAGTGAGGGAGATAAGAGTCTCCAGCTTCAGAGATTTTTGCAGTTCGTTCCAGTCATTGGCAGCAGAGAACTGGAAGGAATGGCGGCCAAAGGAGGTGTTGGTTTTGGGGATGACCAGTGAGATATACCTGCTGGAGCGCAGACTACGGGTGGGTGTTGCTATGGTGACCAGTGAGCTAAGATAAGGCGGGGATTTGCCTAGCAGTGATTTATAGATGACCAGAGCCAGTGGGTTTGGCGACGAATATGTAGTGAGGGCCAGCCAACAAGAGTGTACAGGTCACAATGGTGGGTAGTATATGGGGCTTTGGTGACAAAACGGATGGCACTGTGATAGACTACATCCAATTTGCTGAGTAGAGTGTTGGAGGCTATTTTGTAAATGACATCGCCGGAGTCAAGAATCGGTAGGATAGTCAGTTTTACGAGGGCATGTTTGGCAGCATGAGTGAAGGAGGCTTTGTTGCGAAATAGGAAGCCGATTCTAAATCTAACTTTTGTTTGGAGACGCTTAATTTGAGTCTGGAAGGAGAGTTAACAGTCTAACCAGACACCTAGGTATTTGTAGTTGTCCACATACTCTAGGTCAGACCCGCCGAGAGTAGTGATTCTAGTCGGGTGGGCGGGTGCAAGCAGCGTTCAGTTGAAGAGCATGCATTTAGTTTTACTAGTGTTTAAGAGCAGTTGGAGGCTGCGGAAGGAGTGTTGTATGGCATTGAAGCTCGTTTGGAGGTTTGTTAACACAGTGTCCATGAAGGGCCAGATGTATACAAAATGGTGTCGTCCGCATAGAGGTGGATCCGAGCATCACCAGCAGCAAGAGCGACATCATTGATATACACAGAGAATAGAGTCGGCCCGAGAATTGAACCCTGTGGCACCCCCATAGAGACTGCCAGAGGTCCAGACAACAGGCCCTCCGATTTGACACATTGAACTCTATCTGAGAAGTAGTTGGTGAACCAGGCGAGGCAATCATTAGAGAAACCAAGGCTATTTAGTCTGCCAATAAGAATGCGGTGGTTGACAGAGTCGAAAGCCTTGGCCAGGACGATGAAGAAGGCTGCGCAGTACTATCTTTTATCGATCGCGGTTATAATATTGTTTAGGACCTCGAGCGTGGCTGAGGTGCACCCATGACCAGCTCGGAAACCGGATTGCATAGCGGAGAAGGTACGGTGGGATTTGAAATGGTCGGTGATCTGTTTGTTAACTTGGCTTTCAAATACTTTCGAAAGGCAGGGCAGGATGGATATAGGTCTGTAACAGTTTGGATCTAGAGTGTCACCGCCTTTGAAGAGGGGGATGACCGCGGCAGCTTTCCAATCTTTGGGGATCTCAGACGTAACGAAAGAGAGGTTGAACAGGCTAGTAATAGGGGTTGCGAAAATTTCGGCGGCTAATTTTAGAAAGAAAGGGTCCAGATTATCTAGCCCAGCTGATTTGTAGGGGGTCCAGATTTTTCTGCTCTTTCAGAACATCAGCTGTCTGAATTTGTGTGAAGGAGAAGCGGGGGGGCATGGCAAGTTGCAGCGGAGGGTGCAGAGCTGGTGGTCGGGGTAGTGGTAGCCAGGTGGAAAGCATGGCCAGCCGTAGCAAAATGCTTTTAGAAATTTTCGATTATTGTAGATTTATCGGTGGTGACAGTGTTTCCTAGCCTCAGTGCAGTGGGCAGTTGGGAGGAGGTGCTCTTATTTTCCATGGACTTTACAGTGTCCCAAAACCTTTTGGAGTTAGTGCTACAGGATGCACATTTCTGTTTGAAAAAGCTAGCCTTTGCTTTCCTAACTGATTGTGTATATTGGTTCATGACTTCCCTGAAAAGTTGCATATCGCGGGGGCTGTTCGGTGCTAATGCAGTACGCCACAGGATGTTATTGTGCTGGTCAAGGGCAGTCAAGTCTGAGGAGAACCAGGGGCTATATCTGTTCTTAGTTCTGAATTTTTTGAATGGGGCATGCTTATTTAAGATTGAGAGGAAAGCACTTTTAAAGAACAACCAGGCATCCTCTACTGACGGAATGAGGTCAATATCCATCCAGGATACCCGGGCCAGGTCAATTAGAAAGGCCTGCTCGCTAAAGTGTTTTAGGGAGCGTTTGACAGTGATGAGGGGTGGTCGTTTGACCGCGGACCCATTACGGATGCAGGCAATAAGGCAGTGATTGCTGAGATCCTGGTTGAAAACAGCTGAGCTGTATTTAGAGGGCACATTTGTCAGGATGATATCTATGAGGGTGCCCATGTTTACAGATTTAGGGTTGTACCTGGTAGGTTTGTTGATAATTTGTGTGAGATTGAGGGTATCTAGTTTAGATTGTAGGTTGGCCGGGGTGTTAAGCATATCCCAGTTTAGGTCACCAAGCAGTACGAACTCTGAGGATAGATGGGGGGAAATCAGTTCACATATGGTGTCCAGGGAACAGCTCGGGGCTGAGGGGGGTCTGTAGCAAGCGGCAACAGTGAGAGACTTATTTCTGGAAAGGTGGATTTTTAGAAGTAGAAGCTCAAACTGTTTGGGCACAGACCTGGATAGTACGATAGAGCTCTGCAGGCTATTTCTACAGTAGATTGCAACCCCACCCCCTTTGGCAGTTCTATCAAGACGGAAAATGTTGTAGTTGGGGACGGACATTTCTGAATTTTTGGTGGCCTTCCTAAGCCAGGATTCAGACACTGCTAGAACATCAGGGTTGGCGGAGTGTGCTAACGCAGTGAATAACTCAAACTTAGGGAGGAGGCTTTGGATGTTAACGTGCAAGAAACCAAGGCTTTTACGGTTACAGAAGTCAACAAATTATAATGCCTGGGGAGTAGGAGTGATACTGGGGGCTACAGGGCCTGGGTTAACCTCTACATCACCAGAGGAACAGAGGAGGAGTAGAAGAAGGATACGGCTAAAGGCTTTAAGTACTGGTCTTCTAGTGCATTGGGTACAGAGAAAAAAAGGGGCAGATTTCCGGGCGTTGTGGAATAGATTCAGGGCATTATGTACAGACAAGGATATGGAAGGCTATGAGTACAGTGGAGGTAAACCTAAGCGTTGGGTAACGATGAAAGAGATAGCATCACTGGAAGCACCGATTCAGTCGGTCTCCGCGTGTATGTGGGGTGGGACAAAGGTGCTATCTAAGGCAGGTTGAGCTGGGCTGGGGGATCTACAGTGAACTAGTACAATAAGAAATAACCGAAACAGCAATAAGCAAGGCATATTGACATGGGAGAGAGGCATAAAGCAATCACAGGTGTTATTCGAGAGAACTAAGACAACAGCTGGTAATGGTGACAAAGTTTGGGCTGAGGGTAAACATAAACAGGATGCGGTACCATATAAAGGAACAGTCCAGCAGGCATCAGCTGTATAGCTGAGTTATCATAAGGTCCGGTGAACAGCAATAGGAGAGTTCGGACGTAGTTCGGGGGCTGCTACAGCACTGGCGAGCAAGAGGCCACGGCTTGCGTGTGCTAGCGGGCCGGGGCTAGCAGATGGATCTTCGTGGTCGACGTCGTAACGGGAAGCTTGTTGAAACCACAACAGACGATTTCGTCGGCAGACCAGTCGTGTTGGATCGGCGGGGCTCCGTGTCAACACTAGGAGGTCCCGTCCGGTTGACAGAGAGGTAGATAGCCGGGAGATGGGCCTGGCTCGAGGCTAGCTCAAGGCTGATTAGCCAAGAACAACATCCATTTGGTTGCAGCTAGCTAGTTGCGATGATCCGGTGTTAAAGGTCCAGTGATTCAGTGATTCCGGCAGAAAATCCGATGTTCTGCGTGAAAACCGCTAACGGTGGCTAATAGCAAGTAGCTAATTAGCTGGCTAGCTAGTTTCAATTGGAGATTCTAGATAAAAGGTAAGTCAATAATAGAATCCGTTCCACATTGAGTGAGGCGGGTTGCAGGAAAGTATATTTTGTAGAAGGATGAAAAGTGTGATAGGGAAATATGTACGAAAAATACAAAAAAATACAGAAAACAGGCTATTTACACGGTCACACAACAAAGAACACGACCGCACTGCTACGCCATCTTGGTTCTCAGGTTAATGTTAGGGTAAGGATTAGGGTTAGGGTAACTAGGATTTTGAATGGGACTGAATTGTGTGTCCCCACAAGGTTCGTTATACAAGTGTGTGTGTGTGTGGGGGGGGTTGTGTTTGGATAGGGGTGTAGGAGCACTTTTGGATAAGAGTGTAGGAGCACATTTGAAATGTGGCGACTGTCTCAGATTGTCTGTGATCTATGCAGACTTCCACATTAACTGAAATAACTGCCATAGAGATAGTTGTGTGTCCTGCCTTACCACCTTGGGCCTGTACATGTCAGTAACACACCTATGTTATTACAGTGTAATACCATTTCAAATGAAATAAAATAAAATACAATTGTATTTGTCACATGCGCCAAATACAACTGGTGTAGAACTTACCATGAAATGCTTATTTACAAGCCCTTAACCAACAATGCAGTTTTAAGAAAAATTAGAGTTAAGAAAAAAATATTTACTAAATAAACTAAAGTAAAAAATAAAAGAGCAACAATAAAATAACAATAACGAGGCTATATAAAGGGGGTACCGGTACAGAGTCAATGTGCAGGGGTACAGGTTAGTTGAGGTAATTGAGGAAATATGTACATGTAGGTAGGGGTAAAGTGACAATGCATAGATAATAGATAATAAACAGCGAGTAGCAGCAGCGCAAATAGTCCGCAAATAGTCTGTTCCTGCGTGTGTGGTGTATAACTACGGATACTGTAGTTAATTGCACCCACCTGGGGTCTCAGGTCTAAATCCATAGCTGATTAAAGGGGAACAATAAAAAAACGCAGTGGAACTGGCTTCGAGGTTGAGTTTGAGCGGCACTATAACATAATTTGCAAAGAGTATAGGCCATATGCCTTTCTGCTTACATGTCTGTATACAGTTATGTGGTTAATTCCTGGGGCTATGGCTATAGGCTTAAAGCTAGCCTGTGTACCCATCTGTTTAGCTAACATGCCACTCCTTGTACTCCATGTAATTGTGAAATAGACTGGTACCCAGGCTAGGTAAAAGCTATTATCTGGAAAACAGGGATATTCAGTCAAGGAGACAGCCAAGCAAGTGTAGTGTATTAAGAATTATGACTTTGCTAATGTTTTCAAGTGGAACCTGAGAGGATGTTTATTCAGTTTCAGAGGGAGTTGTTTTAGAGTGACGCCCCATAGAACAGAGGGAGTCTGTGGGTTGTAGACAGGGGATTGGACAGTAGAGGGAGCCACCCATATTTTGGGAAAGATTATAAGTACTGGATGGGAACAAAGAAGGTCAGAGCAGCAGACATATTCTTTTGGGACACTGCTCTCCGGGTGATCATGACATCTGTAAACTTATGCTGAAATCTTGTGATATGAATAAAACTTATGATCAAAGTTCAGTATAAGCGGACTCCTTTGTTACAGCATAATTAGCAACATTGACTCGACACTACAAATTTGGCGACGAGTGATGAGGCGGTCTGCGTCTCTTCAGTGTTATATTCATGAGCAACGACGTGACTCTCGCTCAAGACGCCGGCTTAAGGTGAGATTTCTCACGGTCTTGTGTGTGATTTCGTTCGTCAGCTTTTGGGTGTGTGCACTCAGGAGATGTACCGTAAAGGACCGGTGTGTGCTGCTGTTGCTTTTATTGCTGTGGACTAGGGGTCTGGCCTAACCATTCTAAATTTGTTTGCACTGGTAAACAGCGCAAAAGGGGGGAGTGTCTATAGAGTGTCTATAGAGATATTTTGCTTGAATAAGAGTTCAAGAACAATCGATTGAGAGGAATAAGGCCTAGGCATATGTATGTAACTTAGAACCGCTGTGAATCAACGGTAAGCCTTTTTATAAAGGCGACCTCTAAGGTGGGCCAAAAATCCTAATAACACGTTAGGTGTAATTAGGTGAGTCCTGGGGACTTAAGGCCGTGGTATATTGATATTGTATGTTACCGCTCAGCTGATAGTTGACGAATTGTTTGATTGATGTGACCACTCATTTCAATTCCACAGGGACCTCGTGGTAGCACAAATTTAGCACTCATAAAGAATTTTACGGCACGGCGGAGGGAGAAATGCTAAATGTGGCCTGCTAATGATGCTTCATGCTACATGCTAATGCTAATGCTAAATGCTAAATGCTAATTTATTCTTGCTACATGCCAATTTTGATGCGGGTTATGTTCGGTATTTTTTCCTTGGTGGTCCATTGGAATGGGTCGAGCCACCAATATTGTGTTTAGATAGTTTGGGTTTGGTGCCTGATGTTTTGTGAGCTCTGTTAAGTGTTATTGTTTGTCTATAAGGGTAAAAGAGAGGAGGTATAGCAGACTGCTAACATTCTGTTGTCTGGAGTGAAGAGAGCTGAGAGAGAACTCCTTCCACTGTGAAATCGTAGTGATGAATGTACTGCGCATGCGTGTGATTTTACGACACTAGAGTGACGTAAGGGTAAATAGGTCACTCCTCTGCTACACTGTGCTGTGGGGAGGCTCAGACGAACGAAGGAACAAAGAATTAGACATTTAGAGTCTAATGGTGTATTCTGGTTGTTACATCGGCTGTTGTTTGAAGATGAAACTGTTTTCTTGAGACCTATTGAAATGATAAATGAGAGAGAGATGTTGACGGATTAAAAATAAAAATAATTAAATAAATAAATAAAATAAAAATGTTATTGAGCTATCTATAAATATTCCTTAGTTAAGGTTGCTTATTTCTTAGCGCGAATGTGACTGGAGGAATATTGAATGGTTAAAATAACTCAGTGACTGCATAAACTACTAGATTCTTGTCTGTTTCTTTGTTCTTTTGTCATATGAGAGACGATAAGAGGAACGAGGAGAGAGAGAGAGAGAGAGAGCGGAAGTGCTGACGTGTACATCATGTGACAGGGTGTGACGCGACAGAGTCTGCTGAGCCGGATCTCGTCAAAAATCAGGCTAGTGCTGTTCTGTTTACAAAGCCTTCCCCTACAGGATATTTGATGTTATGACATTTTGACAAGGACTTGGCAAAAGACTGATCAATTGATGAAAATAAAAATTGCATTTTGGAGTTTTTGTGCATGAGTGGGTTTGATTAGAGTTGTGTTGGGAATCGAGTACTGACATTATTCTGTAAAATTAAGATAATTGGGTGCTTATTAAATAATTGGTTTATGAGTACTGTAGTGTTGCTGGATTATAGGTATTTTCTTTTTGGATTGCTCTGAAGTTGTCTACTTTCCTGTACTTTTCCTGATTGAAGGTGGTAAGATAGCCACTAATTGATAAATTAGTAAAATAAAATAAAAAATTATTTTTGATTATTAATAAATTTATTGATTAATTGTTTAATAAAAAAAATATATATATATATTATTTTTGAATATTCATATTTTTATTGATTCGTTTTTATTATTTAGAAATATTTTTTTTATTTTTTTAGTTTATATTAATAATTAAAGGGAGGACACTATAAGCTATATATTCTAAAATAATAAAATAATTCACAATAAAGGAATATAAAAGAGTTGTTACAATGGGGAAAAAGGATATCAGGACTATGAAGGTAATTACACCTGTTGATATAGTACAAAATAGTAATCCTTTAGTTAATGGTATTGCTAGGTTATCCGGCAAATGGAACAAACGTTGGCCTGACATTGAACAACCATGGCCAGTGGAAGGGACTCTTAACCCTGATGTAATCAACATAATGAAAGAGCTTCTGTCAATTCATAAAGCATATCAAAAGAAAGGGAAAAAAAGGGAACAACGTAAAGAAAAGAGACAAAGAGAGCTGGGTGTTCTTAAGTTGTTTGAGAATGAAGGACAAAAACTGATAAAAGATGCCAGCGATAAAATAAGCAAAGGTATAGAGAAAATGGTGAAACAAGGAAAGGCGACAGAAAAACTAATGGCAGAAGTTAGTACACCTTTCTCACATACGGATTCAGCAAAAAGACCCCCACCTTATGAGGAAGAAGTAGAGCTTAAGGACGTCTATCCTCAGCTTCCGGTGATCGTTCAGGAGGGTGATTATTGCATCAGAGATGAAGATGAACGAATAATAGAGAGAGGACAAGCAGAAACGACCATAAAAATGACTCCAAACTCCAGAAGTAAGAAAAAACCGAGATGTCTGGAAACTAAGGGTAGAATGAGATTCAGGAGAACGGAACTTGATGAAGACGATGATGATGATGATGATGATGATGATCAGAGTGATCCAGAAGAGATCATGGGTGGATATGACCCTGTGATCAGACGGAGGTTGGCCAGAGCGGAAAGAAGGGGTGATGGATGTTTGAAGAAGAAGAATACAAGAGATTCGAGTTCTGATAAAAGCAAAGATGAAGACAGCGATAAAGAGTGGGAGAGTAAAGGTGCTTCATATTCAAGGGGATTTTATCCAACAATGACTAGCACAGAAGAAATAGAAAGAGATATAGACCGATGCGTATCATGCCTGGATAAAGCGAATGATTTAGGAGAAGTAAAAGAACTGGAGGAACAACTCAAGAAGCTGAAGATACAGAAGAAGAAACTGCTGAGAAAAGAATCCCAAGAATTTGAGAAAAAATATACATTGAGGCCAAGGAAAGAGGGCACTAGTAAGAAAATTATGCCGGTGATCATTCGAGGTCAAAACTTAGAATATAAGCCTTTGAAAAGTACCGATATGTCAGATATACTTGAGAAGCTGCCTACTCTTCAAGATGGAGCCTATCCTTGGATTTCAAAATTAGAAGAAATTACGGTGGGAACACAGTCTGCTATAGGAGACATTAAGAGACTTTTGGCTAATCTCCTGGGGATTCCAGGTATGGAAGACATTTTTCAGAGAGCGGGACTGAATAGATATGTGGGGACTGCAGTGAACGACCCTGAATTGTTGGCTGCAAGTAGGAATTGTCTGTGGAGAGCATTGAAAGATACATTTCCAACAAATGTACATCCTGATAACATTCTGATTGACCCACTAGGACAACAAGAAAATCCGAGAGCCTATGTGTCAAGAGTTCATCAAGTGTGGAGAAATATTACTGGAAATGATCCAGATGTGAGTCAAATTGAGCAGTCAATTTTGAGAGCTAAATTGCAGATGGGACTGCCTTCACCAGTAAGGAGTAAACTGGCAGAGGTGGTTGGACTTGGAAGCATGACAAAAGGTGTCTATACAGATCATATAGCCCATCAAGTGGATTTGTACAGAAAAAAGGAACACAACCAGAAAGAACAGGACCAAGAAACTCTCAGAAAACTCAATCAAATACAGCTGGGGGAGAATAAGAAGGAGAAGAAACAAGCTTTCGTTATGAAGAATCAGGGTGAACCGAATCAACAATCACTGCCACAGCTTCAACTGAACAAGGTCAAATGCAATTGTATCAGCCACAACTAGAGGTAAAAGTTGTTTCATATCCATAGATAGTTTCTGGAAAGGGGGAATTTCTGAGGAAGATAAAGGAGCAAGTGAAGATCATCTGGAGGACAGGTGAACCCTTAAAGGAGCAAGGATTCTAGAGTGCCTAGAAGATCCGAAGGGGGGTGTCAGCTGATAGCACCGATTAGGGAGAAGAAAAAAAATATCCAACAATTGAAGTGAAAATAAAAGGACTAGGAGAGGTGGATAGTGGAAAAGCTTTTCTATTGCATTGTTGGGAAGAGATGCATTGTGTAAATTGAACTGTACAATAAGATGTACACTAGACGGCTGTCTGGTAGAAGATTTTAAAAGAGTAGGGTTTTTGGGAATCATATTTGCTTGAAAAGATAATATCATAGGAAGGAGACAATCTGTCTGAAAAATAAAGTTAAAAGGGGTGACTGTTATTCTTGGTTACATTCCTACACCAAGAGATTTCAAACTAGGCTAAAAGATGTTCAATCGTTTGCCAAGTCTGTGTGTAAAGAAGTCAGAAGCAGGTGGGGATTACCCGATCACATATTCAAAAAATTTGGTGGTAAAGGGATTTTGTGAATAAATCAGTGGAATGGTTTTTAAAAGTTAGGAGAAAAGGTTAGATTAAAAAAGTTAGGAAAACTAGGGTTGAAGGAACTCTAGGACAGTAAGCTAAGTTTCAATGTTAGTTAGTAGTAAGAGAGAGAGAACAGTGGTGAAGGAAATATTTAGAGTTCAGTGGGAAGATGGAAATGGTAGGAGTTTAAATCTGTTAGGAGCAGTGGCATTGAGAAAGTATGCGTTGCTGAATGATGAGAGAAGAATGAAAATTGAGGGTGATTGCGGTATCTATATTTACAATTCCCAGCAGGAAGATCAAGGTGATTATAAGTGTATTTTTATAATCAACAGTTTGAAAGTGAGGGATTAGAGTTAGGACTGAGAGTGAATGTAGTGACACTAGTGGTGATAGATGGAAATACAAGTCAGGAGTTCAGAGTCTTAGGGAGAATGGATGAAGTAACAACAAGGACATCAACACTTCAGCCTATTATAACAACAGTGAGAAGCAATTTAACTCTTTCAACATTGATAGTTATTAAAGCCATAAATATATCGCATTTGATTACAAGGGAGCAGATAGCTCCAGCACCAATTTTAGAGGAATTTCATAGTCTGGGAAGCCTATCATTGGAGGATAAGTCTAAGAGAGAAGTGGGGATTTTTCCATGGTATGGTGTACAATTTGGGAAGATAACATAGATAATATTACCTATACTTTGCAGGGTTTTGCAAATGAAACGATAAGAGGGTTTAACCTTCTGTCGAATACTCAAAGAAGTCACAGACTGACGCTGTTAAAACATGATATGGCTCTTGACTATATTCTAGCAAAACAAGGTGGCTTATGTTTGGCTATGAATTTGACGGGGGATGATTGTTATACTTTGATTCCAGATAGTTCTGATAATATCACTAGTGTTATAGATGCATTGAATAATATAAGGGATGCATTTGGTAGATCTGAAGGAGCTGGATGGTCAGCGAAGACTTGGTTGCAAGATCAGTTAGGCCCAGTGGGAGCAGTGATGGTTCAGATTTTAGTAGCAGCTCTGATAGCACTGTGTGTGATGTTTTGCTTTTGTACTTTGTTACTGACCTTTGCGAAAGCTATGATATTGAGATGGGTTGGAGTTGTGATGCCTGGAGACAACACTCAGATGCCGCTGTTGACTGTTCCTGATCTGGATGAAGATGGACAAGTGGGACTGGATGGAGTATTGATGGATAAATATCCTTTTTGATTATTTGATCATTTTTCAAATGTTTTTCAATATTAGTGTGATTTAGTATTTTGTTATGAATCAAAGGGGGGAAATAGAATAATGTGATTAATTCATATATCATTTTATATCATTTTTTATATTCTTAGTTGATATTGATGTTTTAATTTGAATGTGTTGTTTTGCAAAAGATACTGTTTGGTCTTTTCTTTTCTTCCAGAAGCATTTGGGGGAATATGTAGAGATTGAAATACTCAAACAAGGACAATATGAAGGGACAATATGAAAGGAGAATATGAAGGGAAAGGAGGAGATGGAACAAGGAAGGTGTGGAAATGTTCCAATTCCATCATCGAAGATGCATTGGAAGTCGAGACTGCTGAGGAAATGAAGTGTAGTGGACTACATTCCAGTGTCTGCAATGAAATATAAACATATTTGCATGTGTAATACATAATTTGTGTCATATTCTTAGGTATTAATTTTTGTAGAATGATATTTGATGTTATTGGATACATGTGGGGATCTTAGATGTTTTTGTTTATTTCGTGGAAGCTTAGGGACATGGAGTCTGGGCAGGGATAGAGATAATCCACAGTAGGGTCCGATGGGTCGACCAGCCTTAGTGTGGACATTTTGGATAGTATTTTGTTTGCTGGGGCTTTCATGTGTATTTAATGGCATCATAGTTTCAAATGCATTGATAAAGATTTATGAATTGATCTGGAGTACCTAGGTGGTTGCCTGGGGCAGAGGGGCCGTGAGAGAATTTTACTGTCTTGATTGATGGATGGATATTTGGAAAGAAGGCTGCCAGACAGGTTTTTCGCTCTCACACTCCATAAAGATTTGTTCATATTTCATAGTAATGTATTCACACTTCATAAAGATGTGTTCATATTTCATAGAAAGGTATTTACACTCCAGAGAAAAGTGTTTTGGGTTTATTGTTAAAGATACTCAATAAGATAAATTGTTACTTGTCATAATCCTATTATTTTTGTTTTCGAGACTTTTAGTTAGTCTCGAAGGGGGGAAATATGTAGTGTATTAAGAATTATGACTTTGCTAATGTTTTCAAGTGGAACCTGAGAGGATGTTTATTCAGTTTCAGAGGGAGTTGTTTTAGAGTGACGCCCCATAGAACAGAGGGAGTCTGTGGGTTGTAGACAGGGGATTGGACAGTAGAGGGAGCCACCCATATTTTGGGAAAGATTATAAGTACTGGATGGGAACAAAGAAGGTCAGAGCAGCAGACATATTCTTTTGGGACACTGCTCTCCGGGTGATCATGACATCTGTAAACTTATGCTGAAATCTTGTGATATGAATAAAACTTATGATCAAAGTTCAGTATAAGCGGACTCCTTTGTTACAGCATAATTAGCAACATTGACTCGACACTACACAAGCCTACTCATTCAGGACTGGGCAATCTTGACCTCTAACTTACCTATATCTGATTATAAACATAGTTCATCGTTACTGCACATCAACGTTTTAACTGTGAGTCAAAGTTCTCAGTATTACTGGGAGAAAGATGTATTATGGCAACCCCAAGCTTTTTTTCTAAAAAGAGTCAATTGCTCAATAATTTACTTGTTAGTTTAGATTTTTTTGATTGATGAAAATTCTCAGCAAAACCACCATGGAATAACATTAGGTAAACACAACCATAGAAAATGAATAGTATCTCTTTGTTTTAACACCACACATTATAATTGTATAAAACATGGATCTTTGCCACCTTATTTTTTAGAGGTCAGGTCCTCTCTGCCTGAGTGTATAAAAATTGAAATATTTTCTATAGACTTTCAACACAGCTTCATTCAATACGTTACAAAGAGGGATCAAAGAGGGATTAAATAGAGGGTGTCTTGGTGGCGTGCATGGTTGCAGTGCAGCACCTCTCCTTTCCGTCTCTCCCTGCTCTGCTCTCTAAATTGAGAGCCCCTTGAGAGGGTTTTGTGCATGCGGGAACAGCCATGTGCTTTTATTTTATTTTACATAATAGTGTGGGTTAACAGGAAGGATAAACCGATATCACGATATGCCTTGCTCATATCGATATCATATTGAATTATTGATATTGTTGCCAACAACATTATTAACCTTTTACTTTAGTGGGCTAAATCAGGGTCACACAGAGTGCATCTTGGTAGTCTTAAACATATCTACTTTGAAACAAAAGTATACACCTCACAAACATGGTTATGGGCTTAACAAAAACAAGACACTTATACCATGCCAGATATAGAGTTAAAATGTATTCAAGTTTGAGTTTGCATCCCAATATTACACTTTATTTACATCACACAAGACTGAAATATAACAAAACCGTTTGACATAGAAACGGCAGGTTTATTTTTTAAAATGTTTTATTAATTAATTATACAATTATGAAAAATATTAATAACATTCCATACATGAGGCCACTAGGTCATTTGTCTGCAGGAAATGGCTACTCTAATTCTAGCCAGTCGCTAGAATACCTAACCCTAACTCCATCCTAACCCAAACTCTAACATAACCACTGGAGCAAGCATGCTAATCTGACAACTCTGGAGCTAGCATGATAACTGTTGTCCCACTTTTCAAACGCAACCTCATTGTAATACGCTAGTTATTTGACGTTTTGGCATTACATGCAGTGGTGTAAAGTTACTAAGTAAAAATACTTTGAAGTACTACTTAAGTATTTTTTTGAGGTATCTGTACTGTACCATTTACGTATAACTTTTACTTTTACTTGTCACGTCTCCTCCCGTTGCTCCCCTCCGGTGCTTTGATTCGCCGGTCTTCTGAGCCACCGGTCTGCACCTCATCATCTCATCACCACCACTATATAGCCCTGGACTGTTCAGTCATTGTTGTGTGTAATTGTAAGCGTCGTGTCGTTTACTCGCTCCTTGTTATTCTCTTCTCATCGTTAAGTAAACCTTTACCTTGTTGATTCCTGCGTCTGCGTCCTGCCTCTTCGTATCCTCAGTACTCATCACATTACTCCACTACATTCCTAAATAAAATGTTATTTGTACTCTTATACATTTTCCTTAACACCCAAAAGTACTCATTACATTTCGTATGCTCAGGCAGGACAACAACATGGTCCAATTCCCTCACCCATCAATATAACATGTTGTCATACCTACTGACTGATCTGGCGGACTCACTAAACACAAATACTGTGTTTGTAAATGATGTCTGAGTGTTGGAGTGTGCCCCTGGCTGTCCGTAAATAAAACAAGAGAATCGCTCCGTCTGGTTTGCTTGAAATAAGGGATTTGAAGTCTAGCATTTACATTTTACTTTTACTCAAGTATGACAGTTGAATACTTTTTCCACCACTGTACTTAAGTACATTTAAAACCAGATACTTTTAGACTTTTACTCAAGTTGTATTTTACTGGGCGGCTCTCACTTTTACTTGAATCATTTTCTATAAAAGGGATACTTCAGGATTTTGTCAATGAGGCCCCTAATCTACTTCCTAATCTACGTCAGATAAACTCGTGAATACCATTTAGATAAAGGGCCTCATTGCCAAAATCCCGAAGTATCTTTACTTTTACTCAAGTTTGACAATTGAGTACGTTTTCCACTACTGATTACATGTGTCACGGATTCTGCCGAGGCTGCTCCTCCTCCTTGCTCGGGCAGGCTTCGGCGTTCGTCGTCCCCTGAGTACTAGCTGCTGCCGATCGATGTTATCGGTGTCTGTCTAGTTTTGTCTGTATTGTTTACACCTGTTCCACATTATGTTTGATTGTTGCCCTTTAATTACCCCTGTCTCTCATCGGGATCTTGTGTGTGATTGTTTCCCTTCACGTATGTCGTTTGTGAGCGGGTTATTTCCTCCCTGTGTGGAGTTATTCTGTGTTCATCTTTTCAGTATCGGATTAAAGTACGTTTCCGAGAGTTCCGTGTCCTGCGCCTGACTTCTTCAACCGCATCTCACTGACAGTCGTGACAGAATCACACACCACAACATGGAGTCAGCAGGAGCGACGGCACCGACCGGATCACTCGAGGAGCGCGTCCTACAACAGGCAGCTATGCTTCAAGATCTTGGTGCCGCCATGGAAAGGGTGATGAACACCTTGGGACGATGGGAGAGAGGAGGTTTGCCCACACCTCCTCCAACGATACCACCACCATCGGCCACTCCTATCGTCTCACATCAGGAGTCCAGTGGGATTCGGCTCTCGCTCCCGAGGGCTTATGATGGCACCGCAGCCGGGTGTCAGGGTTTCCTGCTCCAGGTGGAACTTTACCTGGCAACCATTCACCCGGCACCCTCGGGATACGAGAGCGTGTCCGCCCTCATCTCCTGTCTGTCCGGCAAGGCACTGGAGTGGGCCAACGCCGAGTGGGGAGGAATAGACGCCGCTACTGTGAACTATGCGGAGTTCACCCGCCGCTTCAGGGCGGTGTTCGATCATCCCCCGGAGGGGAAGGCGGCGGGTGAGCGTCTGTTCCACCTCAGACAGGGGAGGAGGAGCGCGCAGGAATTCGCACTGGACTTCCGGACTCTGGCTGCCAATTCGGGATGGAATGAGAGGGCCCTCATCGACCACTACAGGTGTAGCTTAAGAGAGGACGTTCGTCGAGAGTTGGCCTGCAGGGACACCAACCTAAGCTTCGATCAGCTGGTGGACATGTCGATTCGCCTGGATACCCTGTTGGCTACCCGCGGACGTCCGGAGCTGGGGCCGTCCATTCCATCCCCCAGCACTTCCGAGCCGAGCCCTATGGAGCTCGAGGGTGCTGGTAGTAGGGAGGCCAGGAGAGAGGCTGTCCCCTGCACCAACTGTGGCCGCCGAGGACACACGACGGTTCGGTGCTGGGGAGGGTCTCCTCGGATTCGAGGCAGCAGGCAACGCATTGATGAGTCATTCCAGGTGAGTAAGGCCCCAACTCACCCAGAGCTCTCTGTTGTTCATATGTGTATTCAAGTTGTGTTTCCAGAGGTTTCTTCTTACTCCCAGCATAAGGCGCTAGTCGATTCAGGCGCAGCTGGGAATTTTATCGATCGCCATTTCTCATATAAGTTAGGAATCCCTATATTACCAGTCGATGTGCCCTTCCCTATCCATGCCCTAGATAGCCGGCCTTTGGGGTCGGGATTGATTAGGGAGGTTACAGCGCCACTGAAGATGAAGACGCAGAAGGGTCATGAGGAGACTATACAGTTGTATTTAATTGACTCTCCTGCGTTTCCTGTGGTGTTGGGGCTTCCCTGGTTAACATTTCATGACCCCAACATTTCATGGCAACAGAGGGCTCTCAAGGGATGGTCTGATCAGTGTGTGGGGCGGTGTGTAGGTGTTTCCGTAGGGGCAACGACGGTGGAAAGTCCGAACCAAATGCCCACAATGCACATTCCTCCTGAGTATGCCGATTTGGCACGCGCCTTCTGTAAGAAGAAGGCGACTCAATTACCACCTCATCGACAGGGGGATTGTGCGATAGACCTCCAGGTTGGCGCTGCGCTCCCTCGTAGCCATGTGGATCCTCTGTCTCAGGAGGAGACGGCTGCTATGGAGACATACGTCACCGAATCCTTGAGACAGGGATACATACGGCCGTCCACTTCACCTGCATCCTCAAGTTTCTTTTTTGTGAAGAAGAAGGATGGGGGTTTACGCCCATGTATTGATTACCGTGGTCTCAATCAGATCACTATTAAATACAGCTATCCTCTCCCTCTGATTGCTAGTATGACGGAGTCATTGCACGGGGCGCGCTTCTTCACAAAATTGGATCTCAGGAGCGCTTACAACCTGGTGCGCATTCGGGAAGGAGATGAGTGGAAGACAGCATTCAGTACCACCTCGGGTCACTATGAGTACCTCGTCATGCCATACGGTCTAATGAATGCTCCTTCAGTCTTCCAATCATTTGTGGACAAGATTTTCCGGGATTTGCATGGACAGGGGGTAGTAGTGTTTATTGATGACATTCTGATATACACTATACCGATATACACTATACCGAGCATGTGTCCCTGGTACGTCGGGTGCTGGGTAGACTGTTGGAGCATGACCTGTATGTGAAGGCAGAGAAATGTCTGTTTTTCCAGGAGTCCATCTCCTTCCTGGGACACCGGTTGTCTGCGTCAGGGGTGGAGATGGATTGGCAGACTCCCACTACGGTAAAGGAGGTACATCGTTTTTTGGGTTTTGCCAATTACTACCGGAGGTTTATCCGGGGTTTTGGACAGGTAGCAGCTCCCATTACCTCCCTGCTAAAGGGGGGCCCGGTGCGTTCGCAGTGGTCGGCTGAGGCGGACAGGGCGTTTAGTCATTTGAAGGACCTGTTCACCTCGGCTCCGATGCTGGAACATCCGGATCCCTCTTTGGCGTTCCAAGTTGAGGTGGATGCGTCCGAGGCGTGGATCGGTGCTATACTGTCTCAGCGCTCGGGCACGCCTCCAAAACTCCGCCCCTGTGCTTTCTATTCCAAGAAGCTCAGTCCGGCGGAACGCAATTATGACGTGGGGGACAGGGAGCTGCTAGCGGTGGTCCACGCCCTGAAGGTGTGGAGACATTGGCTTGAGGGGGCTAACCACCCTTTTCTCATTCTGACTGACAGTACATCCGGGCAGCGAAGAGACTGAACCCTCATCAGGCTAGGTGGGCCATGTTTCTTGCCCGGTTTGTATTTAAGATCACTTATATCCCAGGGTCACAGAACGTTAAGGCAGACGCCCTGTCCCGACGATATGACACAGAGGAGAGGTCCATTGAGCCCACTCCCATACTACCGGAGTCTTGTCTAGTGGCACCGGTGGTGTGGGAGGTCGACACGGAAATCGAGCGGGCGTTACGTACCGACCCTACTCCCCCAGAGTGTCCAGAGGGACGGAGGTACGTGCCGCTCGAGGTCCGTGACCGACTGATTTATTGGGCTCACACGTCACCCTCCTCTGGTCATCCTGGTATTGGTCGGACGGTGCACTGTCTTAGCGGGAAGTACTGGTGGCCCACCTTGGCCAGGGACGTGAGGGTTTACGTTTCTTCCTGCTCTGTGTGCGCCCAGTGTAAGGCGCCTAGACACCTGCCCAGAGGGAAGTTACAACCTCTACCCGTTCCACAACGGCTGTGGTCTCACCTGTCGGTGGATTTTGTCACGGACCTTCCCCCCTCCCAGGGGAATACCACGATCTTGGTCATTGTGGATCGGTTTTCTAAGGCCTGCCGTCTCATCCCTATGCCAGGTCTTCCTACAGCCCTACAAACGTCCGAAGCCCTGTTTACTCATGTTTTCCGGCACTACGGGGTGCCTGAGGATATAGTGTTTGATCGGGGTCCCCAGTTCACCTCTAGAGTGTGGAGGGCGTTTATGGAACGTTTGGTCTCGATCAGCCTTACCTCGGGTTTTCACCCTGAGAGTAATGGGCAGGTGGAGAGAGTAAACCAAGATGTGGGTAGGTTTCTGAGGTCCTATTGCCAGGACCGGCATAAGGAGTGGTCAAGATATATTCCCTGGGCAGAGATAGCCCAAAACTCACTCTGCCACTCCTCCACTAATCTTATGCCTTTCCAGTGTGTGTTGGGCTATCAGCCGGTTCTGGCACCCTGGCATCAGAGCCAGATCGAGGCTCCTGCGGTGGATGAATGGTTTCGGCACTCGGAGGAGACATGGAACGCTGCGCATGTCCATCTGCAGCGGGCCATCAGACGGCAAAAGGCGAGCGCCGATCGCCACCGCAGTGAGGGTCCGGTTTATGCACCTGGAGATCGGGTCTGGCTCTCGACCAGAAACCTGCCCCTTCACCTGCCCTGCCGGAAGCTGGGTCGGCGGTTTGTGGGGCCATTTAAAGTCCTGAGGAGATTGAACGAGGTATGTTATAGGTTAAAACTGCCTATTAATTATCGCATTAACCCCTCGTTCCATGTGTCTCTCCTCAGGCCGGTGGTAGCTGGTCCACTCCAGGAGAATGAGGTACGAGAGGCCCCTCCGCCCCCACTAGACATCGAAGGGGCTCCGGCGTACTCAGTCCGTTCCATCGTGGATTCGAGGCGTCGGATGGGGGTCTGCAGTATCTCGTGGAGTGGGAGGGGTACGGTCCGGAGGAACGGTGCTGGGTCCCTAGGAGCGACATCCTAGATCCCTCCCTGTTGACAGAGTTCCACCGGAGTCATCCGACTCGCCCTGCTCCGCGTCCTCCTGGCCGTCCCCGAGGCCGGGGTCGGCGCACGGCTGGAGCCGCGCGTCAAGGGGGGGGTACTGTCACGGATTCTGCCGAGGCTGCTCCTCCTCCTTGCTCGGGCAGGCTTCGGCGTTCGTCGTCCCCAGAGTACTAGCTGCTGCCGATCGATGTTATCGGTGTCTATCTAGTTTTGTCTGTATTGTTTACACCTGTTCCACATTATGTTTGATTGTTGCCCTTTAATTACTCCTGTCTCTCATCGGGATCTTGTGTGTGATTGTTTCCCTTCACGTATGTCGTTTGTGAGCGGGTTATTTCCTCCCTGTGTGGAGTTATTCTGTGTTCATCTTTTCAGTATCGGATTGAAGTACGTTTCCGAGAGTTCCGTGTCCTGCGCCTGACTTCTTCAACCGCATCTCACTGACAGTCGTGACAACATGTCCATACATGTGACAAATTGCAACATCTTAATTAGAGATTGTGTTGCCTTTCACAGTATGCTGTTTCTCTTGTACAGATTTCTTTCATTTTACCCAACTGGCCTAAAGTTCTTCCTCAGAGGATTCTTTATGGCTCCTATCAGCTTGACTCTTGATATTTGTATTTCCTATTAACCTTTTTTGAGTCAACATTTCTCAAACGTGGATGCAAACTGATTTGTCTATTTTTTCTTAGTCTTGCGTAGCCAACCTCCCAAATCTCGTCTTGTACACTCAACTATTGGAAGTCTGGCGAACTTCCAATTTGGTTTTCGAGTTTGAATGGGAATGGTGGCATTCAGTGCTTGCATTTGATTGTCTTTGAGTATAAATAATGTTTACCCTCGTGAGATGCATCGGGCGCGTTTGAGTGGTAAGGCTTAAGCAACCGACTGTAGACGAAAGTCGAGGAGTGAAGTCGGGGGAGGTGCAACTGCGACAGAAGAAAGTCGGACACTAATTTGGTTTTCCAACAGCAAGGCACAGATCAACATGGCAGTGTTGCCATTGTTTATAAAAGTTTGTATTTCTCTCTGTCTCCAACCCGCATATGACACACTCACAAACTGAAATAATATCTGTGTACATTGTACAATCAATTAGTGAGAGAGAGAGACTCAAACATCACATTAATTTGTATATATCCACTGTATACGTGCATCACAGAAAATGTGGTTTCTTTTTCAGTCATGTATTTGATTACGTTCGCGTGGGTAACTAATGATTGATTGACAATAGAACCTCTCACAATGCAGGTGATGGCTGCAGGATGAAGGTGAAGAGCAACTTCGACTGCAGTCAAAACTTCATGACCTTTGTAAAGTTCATGAAGTCAGAACATTTTTGTCCCCATTACGCAACACACAGGAACCAACGATGACAAAAGTGATCTGCTCAAACGCGTTCATTTCCTACCTTTGTTATTTCTTAATTTTTTTGTATGGACAAAGTTTTAGTGGCCTATACATCATTCGTTTAGTATCTTATGCATGCAAGTTTTTGGTTCATTTTCTAAAATCTGCTTGCTCAGCTCCTCAACAGCTCCTACCAGAACACCAGAAGTGAATCCCACAATTTGTCCAACTGATCCAGCAGTTGCACAAACTTTGCCCCAGGCGTTTCTTCTCTTTGCATCCAATAATAATTTAGATTGTGCATCCTTATACCCCTCTGCTCTAGCTTTTGCAACTTTTTCCTCAAATTTTACACTAAATTCATTTTCAGCTTGGTTTCTTGCTTCTGTCTAAGTCTTCTTCTCAAGACAGGCTTACTCTTTTTCACATATTGCTTTTTGATAATCATGGTTTCTTTGCTCCTCTTCTCTTTGAGCTCTTTCCTTGTTTTCTTGTTCTTTTTTAAAATATCTCCCTCTGCCTTTTGAGCTCTTCCAGTTCTTCTTTCTGTTCTGCATCTTCATCTCTTAGCCTCAATATCTCCGTTTTTTTCTTTTTAAATTCCTCCTCTCTCCTTTCTCTCTCCATCAATTATCTTTCTCTTCCATGATTTTCTTCATTTTTGCATTTTATTCCTCTTGTTTGACCTTCAACTCTTCCATCTCTTGTTCTATCTCTTCCTCCCTTTCATTCAGCATTCTCTCTTGCTCCTCCTTCAGGGCTCCCTCCACTTGCTGGAACATCCTATTGGTATAGCTTCTTCCTCCATTCATCTTCATCATGGTGTCAATTTTACCCAGGAGCTTTGTGATCTGAGTGTGATTTATTTTGTGACTGTTGTTAAATGAATGATATCTGTTCTCACATTTCTGAATTATTTGCCTTATGTGGCATCCTGCTTTTTCAACAAATGTTTGTATGCTGATGCTCTTCCAGGTCATCTCCTCTAGTGAATAGTACAACGGTGTACCTGGATGCATTCTCTACAAACATGTTCTTGATTACATTATCAGATGTCCTCTCCTCTTGTGTGAAGCATACTCCCACAGTTAAGACCAGGAGGAAGACGTTGGGCCTGTGGCAGCCATAGAGATACTTTTAGCGATCTCTTACCTGATCTCCACATTGTCAATGTCTGTGTCAAACAGCCCTGGAATGTCAATCACAGTACTGTGTCTCCCATTGACTTCAGACATCTCCTTGGAGGAGGCTTATGGTAGAGAAATGTACATTAAATTCTCTGGCAACAGCTCTGGTGGACATTCCTGCAGTCAGCATGCCAATTGTTGTGGGACAACACTGCACATTTTAGAGTGGCCTTTTATTGTCCCCAGCACAAGGTGCACCTGTGTAATGATCATGCTGTTTAATAAGCTTCTTGATATGCCACACCTGTCAGGTGGATGGATTATCTTGGCAAAGTTGAAATGCTCACTAATAGGGATGTTAACAAATTTGTGCACAAAATTTGAGAGAAATTATATTTTTGTGCATATGGAACATTTCTGGGATCTTTTATTTCAGATCATGAAACATTTTACATGTTGCGTTTATATTTTTGTTCAGTGTAGCATTAGAACTTCACTGAATTACAGAATTATATAGTAGACATTATGGTTTATTTTGCAACAAAAAATAACATTATTAACAGGTTCTCAAGAATTGAAAATAACAGTTATGTTCCCGAATACTTCTCAGTTTGTAAATAATTGTTATTTTAGTTTGTAAATGTGGAGTAGGTTGTCTAGATCAATAAATATAAGGCAGGAAAATGTGACAACTGTGCAAGGGGTGTGAAGACTTTCACTATGCAGTGTAGGAGTTATTGGAAATCTGGTTGATAATTCACTCACTCACTCGCAATATTAAGCTGCCACGCCTCTGGACCCCTCATTCCATAAATGAAAAACACAATCATATACAGTACCAGTGAAAAGTTTGGACACAACTACTCATTCAAGGTTTATTTTTTATTTTTACTATTTTCTACATTGTAGAATAATAGTGAAGACATCAAAACTATGAAATAACGCATATGGAATCATGTAGTAACCACAAAAGTGTTAAACAAGTCAAAATATATTTTATATTTGAGATTCTTCAAATAGCCACCCTTGGCCTTGATGACAGCTTTGCACACTCTTGGCATTCTCACAACCAGCTTCATCTGGAATGCTTTTCCAACAGTCTTGAAGGAGTTCCCACATATGCTGAGCACTTGTTGGCTGCTTTTCCTTCACTCTGCTGTCCAACTCATCCCAAACCATCTCAATTGGGTTGAGGTCGGGGGATTGTGGAGGCCAGGTCATCTGATGCAGCACTCCATCACTCTCCTTCTTGGTAGAATAGCCCTTACACAGCCTGGAGGTGTGTTGGGTCATTGTCCTGTTGAAAAACAAATGATAGTCCCACCAAAACAGATGGGATGGCGTATCGCTGCAGAATGCTGTGGTAACCATGCTGGAATTCTAAATAAATCACAGACAGTGTCACCAGCAAAGCACCCCCACACCATAACACCTCCTCCTCCATGCTTTATGGTGGGAAATACACATGCGGAGATCATCTGTTCACCCACAGCGCGTCGCACAAAGACACGGCGGTTGGAACCAAAAATCTCCAATTTGGACTCCAGACCAAAGGACAGATTTCCACCGGTCTAATGTCCATTGCTCGTGTTTCTTGGCCCAAGCAGGTCTCTTCTTCTTATTGGTGTCCTTTAATAGTGGTTTCTTTGCAGCAATTCGACCATGAAGGCCTGATTCACACAGTCCACTCTGAACAGTTGATGTTGAGATGTGTCTGTGACTTGAACTCTGTGAAGCATTTATTTGGGCTGCAATTTCTGAGGCTGGTAACTCTACTGAACTTATCCTCTGCAGCAGAGGTAACTCTGGGTCTTCCATTCCTGTGGCGGTCCTCATGAGAGCCAGTTTCATCATAGCGCTTGATGGTTTTTGCGACTGCACTTGAAGAAACTTTCAAAGTTCTTGAAATGTTCCGTATTGACTGACCTTCATGTCTTAAAGTAATGATGGACTGTCATTTCTCTTTACTTATTTGAGCTGTTCTTGCCATAATATGGACTTGGTCTTTTACTAAATAGGGCTATCTTCTGTATACCCCCCTACCTTGTCACAACACAACTGATTGGCTCAAATGCATTAAGAAGGAAATAAATTCCACAAATTAAGTTTTAAGAAGGGACACCTGTTAATTGAAATGCATTCCAGGTGACTACCTCATGAAGCTGGTTGAGAGAATGCCAAGAGTGTGCAAAGCTGTCATCAAGGCAAAGGGTGGCTATTTGAAGTAACTTTTTTGGTTACTACATGATTCCATATGTGTTATGTCATAGTTTTAATGTCTTCACTATTATTCTACAATGTAAAAAATAGTAAAAATAAAGAACCCTTGAATGAGTAGGTGTGTCCAAACTTTTGACTGGTACTGTATGTTATTATTGTCACGACTTCCGCCGAGGCTGCCTCCCGTCCTTGTTCGGGCAGGCTTTGGCGTTCGTCGTCACCGGCTTACTAGCCACTGCTGCTCCATTATTCATCATTCCATTTGTCTTGTCTTGTCAATCACACACACCTGGTTCTTATCCCCTCATTAGTCCGTGTATAAGTCTTCCCTCTGCCCCCCTTGTCCTTGTGGGTGATTGTTTCTTTGTGAGAGTAGTGTAGCTCAGTGGAACTACTCGTACCTTGTTATTGCCGGGGTAGATATTTCCCCTGTGCCTGTTATTGTTGAAGCTACCGTTACCTTGTATTGCCAGGGTAGATATTTCCCCTGTGCCTGTTTTGTTTGTCTTTGTGAAGAAGAAAGATGGTGGTCTGCGCCCGTGCATTGATTATCGATCACTGAACAAGGAGACTATAAGATTTAGTTATCCTCTCCCCCTCATTCCTTCAGTGATTGAGTCCATGCATGGGGCGCGCTTCTTCACCAAATTAGATCTCAGGAGTGCATACAACCTGGTGCGTGTTCGGGAGGGGGATGAGCATGTGTCCCTGGTTCGCAAAGTGCTGGCCCGACAGTTGGAAAATGACCTTTATGCCAAGGCAGAGAAGTGTATGTTTTTCCAGCAGTCCGTCTCCTTCCTTGGATAACGCATTACCACCTCAGTTGTGGAGATGGAGGGAGATCGCATTTCAGCCGTGCGTAATTGGCCGACTCCAACCACGGTTAAAGAGGTGCAGCGCTTCCTTGGCTTTGCCAACTACTATCAGAGGTTTATCCGGGGCTTTGGCAAGGTCGCAGCTCCCATTACATCCCTGTTGAAGGGTGGGCCGTCCCGGCTCCGCTGGTCTGCTGAGACTGACCTGGCCTTCAGGAGACTGCAGGGTCTGTTCACCTCAGCCCCGGTACTGGCCCACCCCGATCCATCACTACCGTTCGTAGTGGAGGTGGATGCGTCCGAGGTAGGGATAGGTGCTGTCCTATCCCAATGCTCGGGCACGCCACCCAAGCTCCGTCCCTGTGCCTTCTTCTCTAAGAAGCTCAGCCCGGCGGAGCAGAACTACGACGTTGGTGATCGGGAGCTGTTTGCTGTTGTCCGAGCTTTGACCGTGTGGAGGCATTGACTCGAAGGGGCGAAACACCCTTTCCTCGTCTGGATGGACCACCGTAACCTGGAGTACATCCGGGCAGCGAGGAGGCTGAATCCTCGCCAGGCCAGGTGGGCTCTATTCTTCACCCGGTTTGATTTTTCACTGTCATACATTCCGGGTACGAAGAACGTGAAGGCAGACATACAATCCGGCTGTATGACACAGAGGAGAGGCCCAGAGACAACACCCCCATACTCCCGGCCTCCTGCATTGTGGCACCGGTAGTATGGGCGATGGACGTGGATATAGAGCAGGCATTACGCACAGATCCATCTCCACCTCAGTGTCCAGCTGGGCTGTGGTACGTGCCTGCTCTTATCCGTGATCGTCTGATCTTCTGGGCACACACGTCACCCTCCTCTGGTCACCCAGGTATCGATCGTACAGTGCGCTGCTAGGCACCTCCCAGCGGGTAAGTTACAACCTTTACCAGTTCCACAACGACCATGGTCTCACCTTAGTGTTGATTTCTTGACTGATCTTCCCCTCTCCCAAGGTAACACCACCATCCTGGTCGTTGTGGAACGCTTTTCCAAGTCCTGCCGCCTCCTTCCTCTGCCCGGTCTCCCCACGGCCCTGCAGACTGCAGAGGCCCTGTTTACTCACGTCTTCCGGCACTACGGGGTGCCAGAGGATATAGTGTCCGACCGAGGTCCCCAGTTCACATCCAAGGTTTGGAAGGCGTTCATGGAACGTCTGGGGGTCTCGGTCAGCCTGACCTCTGGGTTCCACCCCGAGTCAAATGGACAGGTGGAATGGGTAAATCAGGATGTGGGTAGGTTCCTGCGGGTACTGTCACGACTTCCGTTCGGGCAGACTTCGGCGTTCGTCGTCACCGGCTTACTAGCCACTGTCGCTCCATTATTCATAATTCCATTTGTCTTGTCTTGTCAATCACACACACCTTGTTCTAATCCCCTCATTAGTCCGTGTATAAGTGTTTCCTCTGCCCCCATTGTCCTTGTGGGTGATTGTTTCTTTGTGAGAGTAGTGTAGCTCGGTGGAGCTACTCGTACCTTGTTATTGCCGGGGTAGATATTTTCCCTGTGCCTGTTATTGTTTGAGCTACCGTTACCTTGTATTGCCAGGGTAGATATTTCCCCTGTGCCTGTTTCATTTGTCGCTATCCAGCGCTATGTGTGTACTACGGAATAAACTCTGCATTTGGTGATTAACCTCCTGCGCCTGACTCCTTCTATCACACTCATCACAATTATTATTATAATACTTTTAAACATATAGGGTTGCGAAGGGGGGAACATTACCAGTTACAAATGCACGGAGGCTTGTTGTGCAATTAAACTGAAAGCCTATACTTCAGATTAACCTAACATAGCAGGCGTAAAATAAATGCCTGAAACTAGATCCCCTCAGATAAACATGTTAGCAACTCATAGCCTACAAACTTGTGTGACACACATATCTGTGCACACATTACATTTTTAATGCAACAGCATTCAATTATACTCCACTGAGCCAGGACCCCACATTACTGAACACAATATTACCAGTAATTTACCAGATTTTTATGTAATTTTCATAACATGCAAAATAAATAAAATAAGGTGTTTTTATAGGAAAAATTGAATGACAAAGCTAAATATAACACATCCACTTAGTGTATACCGTTGGTGTTTAACATGAGGGTTTCAAGATATGTCTTGTAAATGTTTTGGGGCCAAACTGGTGGCAGTTGTGAAAACAATTCAATAATTGCAAGTGCTGTCATTGTTGATTAGATGCTTTTTAAAATTAATTAAGCTATTTTCTCTTGAACCATATGGTCTATCTACTAGAAACTCATGGACAGTTACTGACACAAAAATATTTTACATTAATACATGTAACTTTCTCACTCATTCTTATTCACTATTCATTCAGGATTATCCGTAATCATGGTAGCATCCACATTAATGTAGAAGTGTTTAGAAACATTATATTCTTATTTACAGTAAAAGTAACTCCAAAATGACACAATACATGATTTACAATTAATTTCTGTTGGGCACAAAATAATCTGAAACACAACCAAAACGAACAGCAAATGCATCCAACAAGTTTGTAGAGTGATAGGAATATGGGAACAATTGTAAACCCTTTGACTACTTTAACACACATATAAGTGCATTTGTCCCAATACCCCCCCCTCTCTTGGGGTATGTCTCTTGGGGTATGTCTCTATAAGCTTGGCACATCTAGCCACTGGGATTTTTGCCCATTCTTCAAGGCAAAACTGCTCCTTCAAGTTGGATGGGTTCCGCTGGTGTACAGCAATCTTTAAGTCATACCACAGATTCTCAATTGGATTGAGGTCTGGGCTTTGACTAGGCCATTCCAAGACATTTAAATGTTTCCCCTTAAACCACTTGAGTGTTGCTTTTGCAGTATGCTTAGGGTCATTGTCCTGCTGGAAGGTGAACCTCCGTCCCAGTCTCAAATCTCTGGAAGACTGAAACAGGTTTCCCTCAAAAATGTCCTTGTATTTAGTGCCATTCATCATTCCTTCAATTCTGACCAGTTTCCCAGTCCCTCCCAATGAAAAACATCCCCACAGAATGATGCTGCCACCACCATGCTTCACTGTGGGGATGGTGTTCTCGGGGTGATGAGAGGTGTTGGGTTTGCACCAGACATAGCGTTTTCCTTGATGGCCAAAAAGCTACATTTTACTCTCATCTGACCAGAGTCCCTTCTTCCATATGTTTGGGGAGTCTCCCACATGCCCTTTTGGCGAACACCAAACGTGTTTGCTTATTTTATTCTTTAAGCAATGGCTTTTTTTTCTGGCCACTCTTCAGTAAAGCCCAGCTCTGTGGAGTGTACGGCTTAAAGTGGTCCTATGGACAGATACTCCAATCTCCGCTGTGGAGCTTTGCAGCTCCTTCAGGGTTATCTTTGGTCTCTTTGTTGCCTCTCTGATTAATGCCCTCCTTGCCTGGTCCGTGAGTTTTGGTAGGCGGCCCTCTCTTGGCAGGTTTGTTGTGGTGCCATATTCTTTCAATTTTTTATTAATGGATTTACTGGTGCTCCGTGGGATGTTCAAAGTTTCTGATATTTTTTTATAACCCAAACCTGATCTGTACTTCTCCACAACTTTGTCCCTGACCTGTTTGGAGAGCTCCTTGGTCTTCATGGTGCCGCTTGCTTGGTGGTGCCCCTTGCTTAGTGGTGTTGCAGACTCTGGGGCCTTTCAGAACAGGTGTATATATACTGAGATCATGTGACAGATCATGTGACACTTAGATTGCACACAGGTGGACTTTATTTAACTAATTATGTGACTTCTGAAGGTAATTCGTTGCACCAGATCTTATTTAGGGGCTTCATAGCAAAGGGGGTGAATACATATGCACGCACCACTTTTCCGTTATTTATTTTTTAGAATTTTTTTAACAAGTTATTTTTTCCATTTCACTTCACCAATTTGGACTATTTTGTGTATGTCCATTACATGAAATCCAAATAAAAACCATTTAAATTACAGGTCGTAATGCAACAAAATAGGAAAAACGCCAAGTTGGATGAATACTTTTGCAAGGCACTGTATGTACAAAAGTGCTGTCATTTCTACACGGTTCACCCGATATGAATGAAAATACCCTCAAATTAAAGCTGACAGTCTGCACTTTACTCAAATTAAAGCTGACAGTCTGCACTTTAAACTCATTGTATCATCAAATCCAAAGTGCTGTAGTACAGAGCCAAAACAACAAAAAGTTTGTCACTGTCCCAATACTTTTGGAGCTCACTGTTGCTTTAAAAAACAAATAAAACAACACCTCACAGCACAACGCCTCTCCCCTATCTAACCCAGTTAACCTAGTTAAGGCATATGTATATGTAGTAATGTATGTGTGTAAGTCTGTAATATCTATGTTCATGTTTTTAAATGTATGTAAATTGTAAAGTATTTTTGTCTGTAATGTCTTTTTCGTTACGTGTCTGACCCCAGGAAGAATAGCTGTCGCCAATAAAATCTATAAATCTGTTACAACCTTTAAAATTAATGACATGTACCCATTGATTCTTGATTAGTATAACTTATAAAAACATCATGACTTAGTTCAACTGTCTTACCCCATCAAAACTGAAAATGCAGATTGCATTTTGTCCAAAAACCAGTAAGTCAAATTAGCATGTTTTAATTAGCATTGATTGTGTGGCTCAGTTAACTATCATTTGTTACTTTTCTCATTTGTGCAGGAAATGTAAACATGCTAAAAAGTAGGTCTTTAAAGGAAGTGTTACTGAAGTATAAAGAAATCCTCTCACCATGTGCAAAAGGGAGGCCATTCCACAAATGTCTTGATTGGCTTCCTTTCTAGATCTATGGTAAGGTAGATATGGTGACAGTGGATAGATTCCACTAGCTGTTCAACATCCACCGCATGAGTTGCACATTTTTTTGCTTTTACCTATTATGCAAAAAAGCCATGTGGGGAATCGTAGGTGGCTTGTTTCAGCTCGTGGTATCTTGTTATTGATACCATGTCTTGTTTTGAGGTGTTTTGGCTCATCACGTCTATGCTAATATGGATAAAATTTGCTAGCTAGCTAACCAACAACTGTAACGATGAGAGACAACAAGTGCTCATTGTACAAATGTATTTATATTATCTATAAAGATTAGAAGAGGAAATATACACTGAGTATACATGACATAGACTGAGCAGGTGAATCCAGATGACAGCTATGATCCCTTATTTATGTCACTTGTTAAATCCACTTTAATCAGTGTAGATGAAGGGGAGGATACGGTTTAAATAATAATTTTTAAGCCTTGAAACAATTGACAAATAATTAATCAACCTATCAGAGACCTAAAACGGTAGGGCCACCATCCAATCGCATTTGTTCAACAGGTAAATTACATACAACTACTTGGTTTAATTTGTTACCTATGGTCTAAGTGGAGTGTGCCAATATATATTTGCATGATGCTTCCTTGACTAGGTTACTGACTGAAAAAAGTAGGAGCATTATATAACATGTAACTTTGTATTCAGACATCATAAACGTCAAAGGCCATGGCTATCATGGTGTTGTCAAATAGCAGTAATTGACCCACTACTGCTAGCCCGGAGTGGTGGTGTGATCCACTAAAGGGATCTACTCCAAGGTGTTGGCATATGGTGGCTGTGAGTTCGAATCGCATTCTGGGCAATATTATTTTTAAGGAGAAAACCCTCCACTGCTGGTCCTTGAGTGAAATAGTGCAAATGTGATGAAGTATCCGATTATCAAAATGCACATAAAACCTTGTACAATTAAGTGTACACATCTATGAAATTTTGCCAATTCATTGTAGTGACAAATATTTCTGTATTAGGCCTATCCTATAGTCTGTGTTTTGATCTGAGTGACTCCAAGAAGCTCCTTTCTTCGATTCACAATACAACCACAATTAGTGTAGGCCTAATAAATATTTGAAGTGTAGGCTACACTAGTCCCATATGCAATAGGTTATAGCAAGGAGGACACTATCTGATGTGAAAGTGTACAACGTTCAACCTATAGTAGGCTAGACTTGACTATATCAATACCATTTTTGGACACGATAGCGTAACATTGGTTTAAATACACGATAGCCTAACGTCGGTTTAAATAGCTATTTACACATGGTGTACAAATGGTGTTGATATACGCTAGCTCTATTGTTGATCTGAATGTCTATATAGGCTAGGCCAGTCAGTCAATAGCATGTGTTACAGAATTGACAGGAAAGCATGATCAGTGGTCCTCTGTAGCTCAGCTGGTAGAGCACGGCGCTTGTAACGCCAGGGTAGTGGGTTCGATCCCCGGGACCACCCATACACAAAAAAATGTATGCACGCATGACTGTAAGTCACTTTGGATAAAAGCGTCTGCTAAATGCCATATTATTATCAGACTTAGGGCTCTATTCAATCCGCATTGTGGAAGTTCAGCTTTACATCGTGACTGAAATTTAAAGGCAATGTTCCCGCTTTAGCGGAGGCTGCATTCACGGTAAACGCTGCATATGTCGGCTCAATCGGAAATTACCTTTACATTTCTATTGCGGAATCTGTTACGCTTCAGCTTTACCTTAGTGTCTTTTACTGCATCGGCTTCATAAGTTGTGAAGCCAGGAAGAGGCTAAGCTTAACCTCAGTGGATTCCTGGAGTAGCTGAGCCTAGCCAGACCAGTCAATTTACATTTTGTTACACGTGTGACAGGGTAGGCTAGATAATGACTATACGAATGCATATAAAATGTTGTAGACATAACCGACACACTAAAAACAAATGGTTCTACATAGTGCCAAATAAGGGTTATTTCGCTTGTAACCATAGCATATCGCTTTTTGGTGCTATATAGAACCTTTTTTTGAAGGTTCTATAAATGACCATGCTCATTAGGCTCTAAATGGAACCTGTATGGTGCTATAAAGAACCCTTTCCTAAGGTTCTATTAAGAACCATTAAAAAAAGGTTCTATATAGCACCAAAAAAGGGTTCCACTATGGTAACAAACCTTTTTGGGGCTATATAGAACCCTTTTTTTATGGTTCTTTATAGAACCTTTATGGAGAATGGTTCTATAAAGAACCTTTCTCAATCTCAAATGTTCTTTGTAGATCCTTTTGAAGAACCATACAGCTTTTTTTTTTATTCTGGTTTGCCATAGCCATAACTGGCCATAGTCATACAGTGCCTTCAGAAAGTATTCATACCCCTTGACTTATTCCACAATTTGTTGTGTTACAGCCTGAATTCAAAATGGATTAAATTGATGTGTACAATAAAAAATGTACAATGTGTTACAAATTTTCTAAATGTACAATATGTTATGAATTTGCAAAACATATGGTATGTTACGAAATCTAGCTAGGTGGCTAGGTGTCTAACGTTAGCTAGCTGGCTAACGTTAGCTATGCTAGGGGTTAGGGTTAGGGTTAAGGTTAGGGTTAAGTTTAGAAGTTAGGTTAAATGGTTAAGGTTAGGGTTAGGGTTAGCTAAAAGGGTTAAGGTTAGGGTTAGGGGAAGGGTTAGCTAAAAGGGTTAAGGTTTGGGTTAGGGGAAGGGTTAGCTAACATGCTAAGTATTTGAAAAGTAGCTAATTAGCTAAAATGCAAAAGTTGTCCTTGATGAGATTTGAACTCGCAACCTTTAAGTTGCTAGACATTCGCTTTATACTCCCACCTCAACTAACCATAATAAACATAACATATCATACTAATTTGAGTGTTACAGATTTACATTTACTACATTATGTCTAGTCTATGAGACCAGGCTGTGCTGACATAACAAGAGGAAAACTGGTGATACTCAACCAAATTTCGAAATTGCACTTTGCATATTCTACTATTCTAACTCGCAAAAGTTAATTGAAAATGTATTTATTTTTAAAGGGGGGTTGCTGGCCGCAAATTTCCCATCCCTGGATTAGATAAACTGGAATGACACTCTCTCTCAGGGTTGCACAAAAAGAGTGGTGCTCAAACCACGCCCCAAAATATTCTGCCACCGTAAATTTAAATTAGCCCTAAAAGAGCAAAGAACCATTTTGTGAACTACAAAGAACCATTGAAGGTCTCAAAGGGTTCTTTGATTCATTATGGTTCCACATAGAACCATCACCCTTCCTAAAGAACCCTTGAGGAACCCTCTTTTCTTAGTGTGTACATGTAGGCAAATGTACATGTCCATGCAACCTCAAATGCTAAGATATTCTTAGGCCCTAGCAGTGTGTTTGTGAAGAAGGCTAAAGAAAGTCGTAGGCCTAGCGCCTTATAAAATTCATTCTTAATCTTATTTTTTAAGGTGATGACTGCACTTTCCTTCTCAACATGACATATACATTCTGCATTCTTTGGGTATCTTGTATTTCCACAAGAGGGCAGCATCCTCAAAGTTATGGACCGAGTTTGGGACTAATCTCTTATGGACCCTGCTTTAGACTAATCTCCCACTTGTTCACATAAAAATGTCACTTCCCAGTATATTACCTTTAGTTATAGGTCTAGATTTGAACATGCTGTATTATAACAAGACATCACATCAGTATATACATGTCCTTGTGTAGTTAGCTTGCCATGCATGTTTCAAATGTGACAACTATAAATGATTTCAGAAAAGCAGAAATTAGTTTGATGAGTGTGGGCGCTGTCATAATAGGTACTGCCCAGCGAGTATACTGTATGTGTACAATGTACAGTATTAGATGATCAGAGAGCTATTGCCTCCAGCCATTCAGTATTTCAGATGACCTCCAGAGTCAGTTGGCAGGCCGAATGGTTTTCTTCTTTTACTGGCATTTTATAAGGGAGCCATTCATTTGACCAGTTAACGCTAATGTACTGTACATAGTTTCACTGATTAGGTTGAATGGGTACTAAAGCTGTGTGTATGTGCTCACATGTGTGTATGTGCTTGTGTGTGTCTGACTGTGTGTGTGTGCTTCTGTGTGCATGTGCCTATGTGCATCCATGCATGTGTGTGCGTGTGCGTCTGTGTTTGTGTGTGTGTTATATAGGCCTCAGCAGATCACCACCACCTTCTTCACAGCATGTTGTTTTCCTCTGCTCTCCTCGTCTCTCCGCCTGTGTGGAAGTTGTGTGGGCACCCTCTGGATTGCCTCACTGCTGGAGCATGCCGGACCCTGTTATCCGGCTATCCATCTGTGTTATAGATTTTTTTCTCTCCCTCTTTGTAGAGTTTCATCTTCCTCCACTCTCCGCTCTTTTCAGAGGAGTGATGGAGAGCGAGAGAGAGAGGATGGGTGAGCATGGTGGTAGGGCAGAGATCTGAGAGCTCATGGAAAGGGTGGTGGGGGATGGAGAAGTGGTGGGGGTTCTGAGGATAGGGGAGGTTAGGGGTTGAGGGGTGTGGGGCGCATGCATCCTGGACTGTTCATGAGCGGAGAGAGAGAGAAGAAAAGAGAGAGAGGTGCTCTTGAAGTGCTGGAGCTTTTTTTCCCTTCTCTCTCTCCACTCTCTCAGGGGAGCAACCCTCCTCCTCCCTCCATCCTGCTCCGAGGCGCCTCTGGTGCACACGCTCCACTCGGCAACCACCCCCCCATCCACTCCTCCCTCCTCTCCTCCTCTGCCCGCCTGCCTGCCGTCTCCCGTCCCGAGGGGCCCCAGCAACGCTGCTGGTGCAGCCGTGATTTGCGGGAGATTTGCGGGAGATTTGTCTAAGTGAGAAGCAATTAGTGTGCGAGAAGCAATTAGTGTGCCGGGGCCTGCTAATGCATAAATGCTCTGGCCTACCCCACACCCCCCAGCCCCTCCATTTGGCAATCGCCAGGGCAGGGCACTGCCCGCTCCCTCCCTCTCTCCCCCTCCATCTTTTTCATCTGTAGCAGTCAGTGCGCTCACACTCACCTTCAGCTGACCCCATGCTCGCTGATTCTATTAGCCAGATAATTAGCCCCCTGTAGGTGTGTACAAAACTATTGGGCCATCTCTGAACACCATTTTTGCATCATATGATGCATTTTGGATCATCGTGATGATTTGGCTAGTGACACTTTGCTTCTTGAAAGTCAATATATTGAAAACTTGACTGCTGACATGAATAAAATACCAAAAGATTTTTTTGGTATGTGGTTGTTTTAGTTGAATGCACTGACTGGATGAGAGTGTCTGCTAGATTACTAAAATGTCAAATGTATTGTAAAAAAGCCCAATATCTTGAAAACTTGACTGCTGACATGCAAAACATTTTGGGACTGTATCAACAGTGGACTAATGAAAAATTCCAAAATATAGTTTAAGAGTGGATTCTCCCTTTAAGAAAAGACAAGTGTGAGTGTAAGAAAGACAAGTTTATCAGTATTTACAGTGAGAGAAATAAGTATTTGATCCCCTGCTGATTTTGTATGTTTGCCCACTGACAAAGACATGATCAGACTATAATTTTAATGGTAGGTTTATTTGAACAGTGAGAGACAGAATAACAACAAAAAAATCCAGAAAAACGCATGTCAAAAATGTTATAAATTGATTTGCATTTTAATGAGGGAAATAAGTATTTGACCCCTCTGCAAAACATGACTTAGTACTTGGTGGCAAAACCCTTGTTGGCAATCACAGAGGTCAGACGTTTCTTGTAGTTGGCCACCAGGAATGCACACATCTCAGGAGGGATTTTGTCCCACTCCTCTTTGCTGATCTTCTCCAAGTCATTAAGGTTTCGAGGCTGACGTTTGTCAACTCGAACCTTCAGCTCCCTCCACAGATTTTCTATGGAATTAAGGTCTGGAGACTGGCTAGGCCACTCCAGGACCTTAATGTGCTTCTTCTTGAGCCACTCCTTTGTTGCCTTGGCCGTGTGTTTTGGGTCATTGTCATGCTGGAATACCCATCCACGACCCATTTTCAATGCCCTGGCTGAGGGAAGGAGGTTCTCACCCAAGATTTGACGGTACATGGCCCCGTCCATCGTCCCTTTGATGCGGTGAAGTTGTCCTGTCCCCTTAGCAGAAAAATACCCCCAAAGCATAATGTTTCCACCTCCATGTTTGACGTGGGGATGGTGTTCTTGGGGTCATAGGCAGCATTCTTCCTCCTCCAAACACGGCGAGTTGAGTTGATGCCAAAGAGCCCGATTTTGGTCTCATCTGACCACAACACTTTCACCCAGTTCTCCTCTGAATCATTCAGATGTTCATTGGCAAACTTCAGATGGGCCTGTATATGTGCTTTCTTGAGCAGGGGGACCTTGCGGGCACTGCAGGATTTCAGTCCTTCACGGCGTAGTGTGTTACCAATTGTTTTCTTGGTGACTATGGTCCCAGCTGCCTTGAGATCATTGACAAGATCCTCCCGTGTAGTTCTGGGCTGATTCCTCACCGTTCTTATGATCATTGCAACTCCACGAGGTGAGATCTTGCATGGAGCCCCAGGCCGAGGAAATTGACAGTTCTTTTGTGTTTCTTCCATTTGCGAATAATCGCACCAACTGTTGTCACCTTCTCACCAAGCTGCTTGGCGATGGTCTTGTAGCCCATTCCAGCCTTGTGTAGGTCTACAATCTTGTCCCTGACATCCTTGAAGAGCTCTTTGGTCTTGGCCATGGTGGAGAGTTTGGAATCTGATTGATTGATTGCTTCTGTGGACAGGTGTCTTTTATACAGGTAACAAGCTGAGATTAGGAGCACTCCCTTTAAGAGTGTGCTCCTAATCTCAGCTTGTGACCTATATAAAAGACACCTGGGAGCCAGAAATCTTTCTTTTTGAGAGGGGGTCAAATACTTATTTCCCTCATTAAAATGCAAATCAATTTATAAAATTTTTGACATGCGTTTTTCTGGATTTGTTTGTTGTTATTCTGTCTCTCACTGTTCAAATAAACCTACCATTAAAATTATAGACTGATCATTTCTTTGTCAGTGGGCAAACGTACAAAATCAGCAGGGGATCAAATACTTTTTTCCCTCACTGTAGTTGTATTAAATGTTTTAAGTACATACATAGAAGGACATACACATGACAGAGATGTGGTTGTGAGAAGCGACAGGGCTGATTCCATTCTGTTCCGCATGCTCTGAACTTTGAAGGAGTTCTTGGTGTTTCCTACCACCAATCTCCCACCTACACCCTACACCCTACGCCTGTTTCCACTGTCAGGTATCAGCAGGCATCAATGGCCATGAAAATAGTTGGTGAGTGAGTGGTAGCACAGTTTCACACACATGCGCACACGCACGCATGCATGTGCGCACACACACACACACACACAGTGAGTCGCCATGGAACATTGGTGGGCGAGAGGATTCCCTTTGAAACCTGTGGTGTAGATATGTGCGAGGGCGAGGGGGTTCCGTATGATGCAACTTTCAGTTCATCTACTACACCGATGTCAACTTTGCCCTTTTCTGATCACTCGCCTTTTACTCCGGTAGAGCTGAGCTAAATAACAACACAACACAAAAGAGGCCTGAGTGAGATGTGGGTGGTTTGGAGCAAGGTGCTCGTTAATTAACCTTTTACTGCAGTGGGCTAAATCAGGGTCACACAAGGTATTTCTTGGTAGTCTTAAACAAATCTACTTTGAAACAAAAGTATACATCTCACACACATGGTTATGGGCTTAAAAAAAGAAGACACCTACACCATGTCAGATATAGAGTTGAAATTGTAAAACTTTTGAGTTTGCATCCCAATATTGCACTTTATATGCATCACAGAAAACTGAAATATAACAAAAACATTTGACATAGAAACCCCGGATTTTCTGTGTTTATTTGAAAAAATATGTTTATTAATGATGAAATTATGAAAAATATTAATAACGTTCCATCCATGAGGCCACTAGGTCATTTGACTGCAGGAAAGGGCTACAGATATGCTAGTAGCCCAGCTTTTACACTGCTGATAAGAGGCTAATCCTCAGAAGAAAAGCTGAGATCGAAGTGGTCCCTGGCGGACTGGGCCATCCACTCAACTGGTCCGGAAGAAAATCTGCCCTCTTTAAAGACAGGTGGATTTGTAACCAGAGAGTGTAGACTATTCAAGCAGGCCTGAGTTAGGGAGTGTGAGGGATGCCAAGAAGACTAGCTCCATCATGTTAACCTTTACAAACTACCAGCGTGAGGAAGTTGGAGGTAGTTTTTACTAAAGTTGGGGTCAAATCCATTTGACTTCAGCCGATTCCAGGAAGTAAACTGAAATTCCAATTCCAATTTTCCTCAACGCTTCTCTGTGAGAGAAAATGTGAAATTGTAATTTCTGTTTAGTTCCTAATTTGAAATGGAATTGAGCCCAACCCTGTTATTCACTGAGTCATTCCCCAGTAGATTGGTTCAATAATTTCGAGCAAATGTCAAACAAAACGCAATGCATTATCATCACCTGAACATTTTACATTGGCACATTCAATATTTTGTAAAAGTTTTTGCCCAGTGATGTAGTGGTAAAAATATAGGTGGGTTAACACTGACCGCCTTTCACAATGAAGAAAATAACGGTCCCTATTTTTCCACGATAGTTGGGTAAATAAGGTGCGCAAATGGCAATTACTTGCGTTTATGTGTTTTTATGTGTGTTTACCATCCACTACACCACTGCTCTTGCCATTGGACCTGGTTTATACAGTAGAATCTTCTTCACGCCTACATGAAAAAACATTCTATAGTAAACTCTACACACTGTAGTATCCCGCGATCATTTGTAGTACTTACTATATTATGTTGTAGTATACTGTAGAATCCACAAAAAACACTGTAGTAAATACTACGGTAATGTCCACAAAAACACTACACTTTTGTAACAATAGTAAATACTACAGTATTTCATTTGCATATACCCTGCCCATTCCCCTCCCCCATATCGCAATTTTTGCCACGAATAAGAGAGAAACCTACATAACAAGTATAGACCATATATTGTGTTCCCTACAGGTTATAGAAAAGAGCAGAAGCTCTGAAGTATCCGTTCAGACTTCAGTCCTACTTACCTTCCTACCTACCTACCTACCTACCCTCCTACTGGTTATGGAAATGTTGCTCTTTTAGTATTTCTCCAGTATGTTTCCTGAAGGAGAAATCCTCCACTTCTATGTCAAAGATAATAAAACAAAAACACTATAGTAAATGCTACAGTAATGTCTGCAAAAACACTACATTAAATACTACAGTATACTAGAGTCCGCAAAAACACTACAGTAAATAATAGAGTATAGAACAGTCCACAAAAACAATACAGTAAATACTACAGAATACTACAATCCGCAAAAACTCTACAGTAAATACTACAGTAGACTACAATCTGCAAAAACACTAAATTAATTACTGTAGTATATACTACAGTTTTCTTTTATTACAGTATTTATACTATAGTTAACTTTAAATACTACAGCATACTACAGTAAATACTACAGTATGTACTGTAGTATTTCTGTGGACATAAGTCCACAAAAACACTACAGTGAATACTACAGTAAAGTTGGCAAAAACACTACAGTGAATACTAAAGTATTTATACCATAGTATAATATAGTATTTTTTCATGTGGGCTGTCTTGGTTATTTCCATTCACCATGGATATGTACTGTATGTGTTTGACATGATATCTGCCACATGCCACATCCATTAACACATGCTAGGCTGTCCCCATATGCTTGGGCTCCACAGATCTATAATTCAGTGGTGGCAGATGTCCGCCATGCATCATTCATGAGTGCCATTCCATTCCACGTTGAGCGGGAGAGCCATCGCACCCTCACCGCAGTTAGAGGGTCCCCTCTTTGCTGACCCTCAAGTGCACCTCACCTCAATGGGACGACCCAACAACAACCTCCCCCCTGCTTCTCCAGAATGGTCTGTTCTATCAAAGCAGCCATGACACAATGAAAGATGACCCACTGAGCAGGTTTGTGGAACATTTGTGGTATATTGGGCAGACCAGTCTGTAAGTGTGGCAAAAATCAGGAGAGCAGCTGCTTATAAAACATCCAATAACAATGCTATTGAAACAGAATCATGGAAACACCACTAATTACAGCCATCAACTGCCCTAATTTATTTTCAGGCAAGTAAAGCAAGAAGCAGGTTCAGAAAAAAATAAAATAAAAGAAGCAGGTTCAATCAATACAGATCTCTAGTAAATCGCAAAGCCTAAGAGAGTGTGAGAGCACTGTAATGGAAAACTGTAAATTATACGGTCATTTGGGGTATTATCAACAGCAAAATACTCTGAAATGTTTTACTGCAGCATACTGTAAATTATGGTGCATTGTGGGAAAATGTTGTGGGTAGGGAAAGAATAGCTGTATTTCGAATGGTACTGTAATTCCACCCCACAGAATAAAGTACTTTACGTATCTTTGGAGTGGCAAAAACACTTTTGACCACAGTGGGTGAATGGTATTATTGTTTCTGGCTCAATAACATATTTTGAGGGGTGCTTTGTAAGAGGCTATATTTGTTGCACCCGTGAGTGAGAATGCTGCACTAATTTAACTCCTATATGGTTATAGTGTCCCATCAATTTGTATAGGTGACAGATGGGAGTGGCAGCAAGTCTTAAACATTAAATGCTTGAGCATTTTGCTGTGTTGTTTTGCTCTGTTTTGCTCTGTAGTCGCTGCCAGTTTGCAAGCCTTTATTAAGGCCGCTAGAAGTGCAAGTGATATAAAACACCAAATATTAATTAATATACTGTAACGTGTAAACACTTTACCTAACAGCCAACCTGCTTGCACCAATACCTTGTAATTACAGTAAAATACTGTGAAATACAAACCCCTCCCCTTCATGAATTCATTCATTCGTTCCGATTACAGTAACATTTACTCTTTTACAGTATAATACAGTCAGTTTTACGGTGTGTCATTACACAGTACTTGCTTTGATACCGTATTTATATTAAAGTATGTGTACTGTAATATGAAATACAGAATTTTACTTGTCACCGAGCTGCCTATAAGCTACTGTCAAATTCACAGTAAGCCCTTTACAGTGAGTGTATAGTGATTGAGAGGGGGGGGCCTACCCGGGTGCTTAAATCATACCTGTACCTGGAGGGCGTGGTGTGGTGCTTCTCTGAATGCTGCAGCCTGGGGGATGACACAGGCAGGCACTGTAGATCAAGCCTCTGCCAAGCCGCCCCACCGCCGCTCGCAAAATGGCAACCCGACACCTCCAGTAGAGAGGAGAGGATTTCATAAAGTCTGAGCCGCTGACCGCAGTAACAGGAGATCACAGGAGAGAGACGCGCTACCTCCGAGTTAGGAGAGGATGGTATTCATGCTGCCACATGCTTAAACTGTAGCTACGGCTGGGATCAGGATGACATGCACTCCTCACACACCTACAGTACTGTGTAGCCTAGGGAGGACCCTCATCCCAGACTCGAGAGAGGCTCTCACAAGACTGTCAGTGCCATGCGTCCTCTGTGTGTCCTCTGTGTGTCCTCTGTGCGTCCTCTGTGTGTCCTCTGTGTGTCCTCTGTGTGTCCTCTGTGTATCCTCTGTGTGTCCTCTGTGCATCCTCTGTGCGTCCTCTTTGTGTCCTCTGTGTGTCCTCTGTGTGTACAGTTTGGGTCACACATTATTTAGATGCTCTGGGCCCTTATTGTTTTCTGTTTTTACTAATGACCTTCCACTGACCTTGAATAAAGCCTGTGTCTATTTACGCTGATGAAAACGGTATACACGTCGGCTACGACAGTAAAATAACTAACTAACACCCTTAACACAGTCAGTTTTAAAATGGGTAACAAGCAATAGGCTGGTGCTAAATAAAAAATATTGTGTTTTTGGGACAAATCACTCGCTCAACCCTAAACCTCATCTAGATCTATTATTGAATAATATGGCAATTGAGCAAGTTGAGGAGACTAAACTGCTGGGTGTAACCCTAGATAGAAAGCTGTCATGGTCAAAACATACTGTATAGACTCAATGGTCGCTAAAATGGGAAGAGGTCTGTCCATGATAACGCATTGCTCTGTTTTCTTGACATCTCAGTCGACCAGACAGGTCCTAAAGGCACTAGTTTTGTCGCACGTGGACTACTGCCCAGTTGTGTGGTCATGTGCGGCAAAGAAGGACATAGGTAAGTTGCAGTTGGTCCAAAACAGAGCAGCACGTATTGCACTTAGATGTACACGGAGGGCGAATGTAAGTAACATGCATGTCAGTCTCTCCTGGCTCAATGTTGAGGAGAGATTGACTGCATCACTATTGGTCTTTGTGCGAGGTGTTGATGTGTTGAAGGTACCAAACTGTCTGTTCAAGCAGTTGGAACACAGTTCGGACACTCATCGGTACCACAGAAGACATGCTACCAGAGGTCTCTTCACAGTCCTCAGATCCAGAACAGAGGCTGTGAAACACACAGTATTAAATAGAGCCATGACTACATGGAACTCACTGCCACCCCAGGTAACTCAAGCTAGCAATGAAACCAGATTCAAGAAACAGATAAAAGAACACCTTACTGCACAACGGGGACTGTGAAGAGACACACAGTAAATGTTTATGTATTTTGTATTATATTTTGCATTGTATTATGTATTGTATTATGCAGCGATGTGATTTGTATACTTGTGATACGACTATGATATGGGGTTGTCTCGCCTGGCTATCTTGAGATGAATGCACTAGCTTTGGGTTGCTGGATGGGAGCACCTGCTGAATGGCTAACTTGTGATGTAAATGTAGTGCCATGTATTATGCATTTTATGTATTTTATTTGTTGTGTTTTGATTCCTATTTGGACCCCAGGAAGAGTAGCCACTGCCTCTGCAGCAACTAATTGGGGATCCTAATAAATACGAAATACTATCAACAAACTATCTGTTGATAAGCAACTACTTGCTAAGGTTAGCGTTAGGGTTAGGTTTATAATAAGGGTTAGGGTTTGGGCTAGGGTTAGGGTAAGGGTTAAGTTTAGGGTTAGGATAAGGGTTAAAGTTAGGGTTAGGGTTAGTAGATAGTTAGTTCAAATATTACTGATAGTCTGTAGAGCATCTACAGATGGACTATCCAAATAAAGTTTTACAGAGTGTGTGTATGTGTGCATGTGTGTATGTGCATGTGTGTGTAATGTTTTGTACCTGGTGTGTGCGTGTGTTTCCCTTAGTGTACATATTCATGTATCCATCATGTGTGTGGTATGGTGTATCCTGTAGGCTATGTATTTGTGTCTTTAGTTTTTGTGGATGGTAAAGAATTTGAGAATTCTATGTTTGTCTCTTTGTCTGTGCCATACAGTGTCTTGCAAAAGTATTCATCCCACTTGGCATTTTTCCTATTTTGTTGCATTACAACCTGTAATTTAAATTGATCTTTATTTGGATTTCATGGAATGGACATACACAAAATAGTCCAAATTGGGGAAGTGAATGAAAAAAATAACTTGTTTCAAAAAATTCTAAAAAATAAATAACGGAAAAGTGGTGCGTGCATATGTATTCACCCCCTTTGCTATGAAGCTCCTAAATAAGATCTGGTGCAACCAATTACCTTCAGAAGTCACATAATTAGTTAAATAAAGTCCACATGTGTGCAATCTAAGTGTCACATGATCTGTCACATGATCTCAGTATATATACACCTGTTCTGAAATGCCCCAGAGTCTGCAACACCACTTAGCAAGGGGCACAACCAAGCAAGCGGCACCATGAAGACCAAGGAGCTCTCCAAACAGGTAAAGGACAAAGTTGTGGAGAAGTACAGATCAGGGTTGGGTTATAAAAAAATATCAGAAACTTTGAACATCCCACGGAGCACCAGTAAATCCATTAATAAAAAATTGAAAAAATATGGCACCACAACAAACCTGCCAAGAGAGGGCCGCCCACCAAAACTCACAGACCAGGCAAGGAGGGCATTAATCAGAGAGGCAACAAAGAGACCAAAGATAACCCTGAAGGAGCTGCAAAGCTCCACAGTGGAGATTGGAGTATCTGTCCATAGGACCACTTTAAGCCGTACACTCCACAGAGCTGGGCTTTACTGAAGAGTGGCCAGAAAAAAGCCATTGCTTAAAGAAAAAAATAACTAAACACGTTTGGTGTTCACCAAAGGCATGTGGGAGACTCCCCAAACATATGGAAGAAGGTACTCTGGTCAGATGAGACTAAAATTGAGCTTTTTGGCCATCAAGGAAAACGCTATGTCTGGCGCAAACCCAACACCTCTCATCACCCTGAGAACACCATCCCCACAGTGAAGCATGGTGGTGGCAGCATCATGCTGTGGCGATGTTATTCATCGGCAGGGACTGGGAAACTGGTCAGAATTGAAGGAATGATGGATGGCGCTAAATAAAGGAAAGTTCTTGAGGGAAACCTGTTTCAGTCTTCCAGGGATTTGAGACTGGGACGGAGGTTCACCTTCCAGCAGGACAATGACCCTAAGCATACTGCTGAAGCAACACTCGAGTGGTTTAAGGGGAAACATTTAAATGTCTTGAAATGGCCTAGTCAAAGCCCAGACCTCAATCCAATTAAGAATCTGTGGTATGACTTATAGATTGCTGTACACCAGCGGAACCCATCCAACTTGAAGGAGCTGGAGCAATTTTGCCTTAAAGAATGGGCAAAAATCCCAGGGGCTAGATGTGCCAAGCTTATAGAGACATACCCCAAGAGACTTGCAGCTGTAATTGCTGCAAAAGGTGGCTCTACAAAGTATTGACTTTGGGGGGATGAATAGTTATGCACGCTCAAGTTTTCTGTTTTTTTGTCTTATTTCTTGTTTGTTTCACAAGAAAAAATAATTTGCATCTTCAAAGTGGTAGGCATGTTGTGTAAATCAAATGATACAAACCCCCCAAAAATCAATTTTAATTCCAGGTTGTAAGGCAACAAAATAAGAAAAATGCCAAGCCACTGTAGGTCATTATTGTGGAGTCACTACAATGTTGTCCATTTTAAAATCACTTTGTAACACAATAACAATTGAAAAAATCCAAGGGGTCAGAATACTTTTGCAAGCGCTGTAGTACAATATAAAAAAAAACTCACATTGTAGACAAACGCTTTGGCCAATTTATAAAAATGTCTTCAGATTTGTCCATCGGTAAGCTCAGAGAACAAGTGTACTAAAGGAAATAATACATTTCCGTTATGGTCATGAATGGGTTAGCTGACTTTTAAAAGAAAAACAATTACTGTATATATGAATGGACAAAGCCATCGATCACTTGACTCCATTCATTCCTATGTGAAGACTCAATAGCGCATTGAAACCAAATTAAGTTGGTTAAGATGGCGTCTCATGGAGACATAACATACGCAGTTTGAGCTACTCCAGGAAGTGACGTTGCAGGCTAGCTCAATGCTGCCCCCTCTCATTGAGTAACTCAAGTTGAAGGCCGACCGGGGTACAGCAGGCTGCCATTAGCAACTAAATTATCCTTTGAACTTCTTCTGTGTGCGATTTTAAAATAATCGGTTCAAGGTTATACATGTCGTGTATGAGAAGCAATTATTGGTACCTTGACTGTCTTATAATTGTTTTTACATGAAGATTGACCACGAAGATTGACATTTTTCCATTCACTATAATGGGGGATGCTGTTTTCTGCAAACAATGCCTGCAGTACCATGGTCAACTTTCGTGGCTTCAATGAGAGGAGGCCGTCATTCTCCCAAATCAAATAAACAACATAGATTGTGTATTTCACTGAAATGTATATAGAAAAACATTTAGTGGTAGCAGATCTACTTGGCTCTCATTCAAGCTTCAACCAAAAGCTGCATTTCCATTTCCAGTTCCGTAATTCCTATGACTGTTCCATACAAGATGTGACCATCATACCATGTATCTAACTCAGCAGTAAACTGAGAACAGACCTTAATCGCCATGTTGGTTGTCGGTGCTGCCACAAATCCCATTCAAGTCATGGTACCGATATAAGGATTTTCGCACATCATGTTCAACTAATCCATAAGTGACAATTTTAGATACGTACTTTCAGATGTTTTGGACATGATGCATGGAAAATGCTAATATCGGTACCATGACTTGAATGGGATTTGTGCCACAAATACTAAAACGCTGCGTTATTGACAGGTTGGAACCTGAGGGAACCTGCAGGATATTATGCTGGAGGGCGGTTACTGCCGCCTGCCTGGGAGAGAGGGATGGAGGGAGAGAGGGAGGGAGGAAGGGAGGGGATATGGCATGGAGAGAGTGGAGAGGGAGAAATGGTAGGAATGTAAAAAGAAAAGAGACAGAGAGAGGGATAATTAAAGTGAGAAAAAACCGAGAGGGTAAAATGAGACCAGGATGGAAAGACAGAGAGAGAGAGAGAGAGAGAGAGAGAGAGAGACAAACAAGAGTGCATATAGGACTGAAAAGCGCCATCAGTTAGCTCCAGTGATAAAGCGTCAGCTAGCTCCACCGTCTTAGTCATGTCTTAGTCACCCACATGCATCCTGTGCGGCGGGCAGGTGCAGCTTTGGGTCATTCGCCCTGGTAACGGTAGAGTGGGTCAGGAGGGGATTGGCCGCGCCGAGGACCCTTTTATTTATCATCAGATAGCGCTGACCTCACCGTGACCCTCACACAGATCAATACACTCTCCTTAAACGTTCATTTGTCCTCGTTTGTCCTCGTTTGCCGTCTTCTGATTCAATTGCAAACCTAAACATGTATTTTCAGCTCAGATTGGATTGGTTAGAACCATTTGCCCCCCTTTATATCCTTTGAATCTCTAGGCAATTATATGAATATTGGAATTTGAGTGGGATGATTGAATCTTTAACCTCTTACACTTGTGGGAATTGGCCTATATGGATAGGGCTTAATTGAAATGTTCCTTACAGAAGAAATATGGAAAGCATATGCATAACCATGGTAGCAATTAAAAGGGAACAGTTTGTAGATTTATTAGACTAAAGGTGAGGACACAACAGTTCACTTGACACAAGACTGAATCCAAACATTACACTGTTGATTTTATGTGCATTTGACATTTACTGTACTTTTCGCCGCATTTGTTGATAACAAAATCTGAAAATACTTTGGATACATTCAGCAACATGATAAGAATATTATTGGAACGTTTTGGGTAGGTCAAGACAAAAAAATTACAAGGGCTTGAGTGAGAGGTCTAACTGGTGTATTCAAGTGGCCATTCACCTCTCCAAAGTTTGCACAGTTCCAAAGTAATTTCAATGCACTTTTATGACTCAAATAAGAGTTTTCAACTATAAGGTGTAAGGTGCTTTTATTTTTTTAGCTATACTAGCTGTGCCGTTGAGGAATTAGAGCAAGCACACTTGTAGTTGTTTTGTTTGGAACACAGCCCTGCATCCTAGCATTTACACAATTACTGTTTTTGTTTACGCAATCCAAAAACTGTCCATTATAAATCGCAATTTGGCTCAGCTGGGCATAATTTGAAAGCTTGTTCTATGACTAGCTAAATTATAAAATACGATCTTACAGTATTAGGCTTTCACAAGGCAATTCAGATAAGCAGATCGTAATTTTGGTGTGCATAAAATGGAGCCATGAGTGCATTCAGATGCGCGGTCCGCAGCAAATTTTCTTCACAATACAACAAACAGGCTCATTCTGTTCAGGACAACCCAGGGTATGCCATCTTGTAACTGTACATCAAACATAGTGATCATAAATGTTGACACTGTATATGACATGAGTTTTATGGTATAGCAATGTGAGGTGCACATTTGGACTCATGGGTGCTTGTCTTGCTTGTATGACATCAAGCGTTATTTATTATAATCCTCAATGTCTCATCTTTCAAAATACATAGAGTCCTCGTAATTTACAGCATTTCCCTCACTCAGATAGCAGAAAATATGCAAAAGTTGGAGAGGAATGGGGGCAACTCCTTGTCGTGCGTGATGCTCAAGTTAAGAACGACTGTCAGTCAAAACCTTGAAGAGCTGTGAAGCGGAGACCCTGAGCTCTGACGACATGTATAGCATGTTACTGTACAGCCACTGCATTCCAATTTAGGCGCTTATCAGTGCCCAAATCTTCCATTTTCAACCCGTATACGGGTACGAGTGTGAAAGTCTACAGGTCCTATGCAGCTGTTTTTATCTCAATATCAAATAATTTTTGGGTACCTTATTTTGATCGTTTTCAATTAATAAGGTCAAAAAGAAACAAAAATAGCTTCTTAGCAAAAAGCAATTTCTCAAGCAAGAATTTTCCGAGGACTGTCTGGTAATGGTCTGAGTGAGGGGCACAATTGGAGGAGCCTAATGGGAGCATAACGAAAGTGATATGTAACCTGAAAACAAGTTATTGGCAGAGAGGTTTGAAACTCTCTTTGTTACTGGTCTATTAACTTATACCCCCTGGTGATTTAGATTTACATTTACGTCATTTAGCAGACGCTCTTATTCAGAGCGACTTACAAATTGGTACATTCACCTTATAGCCAGTGGGATAACCACTTTACAATGTTTTTTTATTTTTATTTTTTGGGGATTTTGGGGATTTTTGGGATTTTTAGGATTACTTTATCCTATCCCAGGTATTGACAAAATGTGATGTTGCCAGACAGGCCAAAACTCCACCCATGTAAAACAAGCTGAAGTTTCAGGTGATCTTTTCAAACAGCTCTTACACTAAAAGGGCATTATCATAATTTTCAAAATGTCACAGTATTGTTCAACCTCATAGTGTGGAAATAGATATAAAACACAGGAAAATCACGTTTTTGACTGCACTGGCCCTTTAACAATCCAAGCGATATTTCAAGAGTCAAGTTTATGACACAAGGATTCGGTAGGCAATATGGCACAGATACATTTCTGTTTACATTTTGTCTTTTCAGTGTATGGAGTATGAACTTTCCATCTGAATTCAAGAACATCCTCTCTTTTGAGAAGTAGCCTACAACAGTGGTACACCCTTACTTTTGCGGTTACTGAAATTTGTGTTATTTAGAAACAAAATCTGTCTAAATGGTGTCCCTCCAATGCAGGAAATCCCTTCTGAGGCCTCTCTCCACCTCTGCTTCTTTGCTTTTTCAATTATCTGGCTTGGGTCTCTCCCCCTCATTTCTCGCTTTTGTTACCCACAAGCCCCGGCGTAGCCCACACAGTATACAGGGTTTCCCTGTAGAGCATGGCTGTGTGTGGGTTCAACCCTCACCTCTGTTACACATTCCACCGCTACTCTTTGGGGTCACACTTTTCCACTCCTCCATCTCACACAAAGACTATAATGCAGGACCTATCTGCTTAACACAGATCTGCAAACTGATTATTTGGGGCTGATTTCCCAGACACAGATTAAGCCTAGTCCTGGACTAAAAAAGCATATGGAGAGTCATGCTTCATAACATTAGTACTGTTCTATATAGTATGACTTATCAATATCATCGTTATCAGGTATAGAGTGACTGGAATTGTATGAAACTGATCATGTGTTCAGTTTCTCAGTGGTTGATCAAGGTCATACACAAAGTGCAGAGTAACACTGCATGATGCATCGCCTGTTATCTCTAGTTGTGCTTCTAGATACGTTTCCTGTGATGGTGTTATCATGGGTTTTACTTGTACTTTGGAACAATGTTTTGAAAGTGTTAAAGTGGTGTCCAAAGCCATAGACCTCAGCTTAGGTCAGAGTGTTTATAAATAGCGATTAAAGGGCCTCAACCGCTGACAGCGAGCCGACATAGCGATGGAAGGGGAGCACATGGCCTAGTGTCGTCCGGGTTTGGCCGGTGTAGGCCGTCATTGTAAATAAGAATTTGTTCTTAACTGACTTGCCTAGTTAAATAAAGGTCAAATTAAAAAATTTAAAAAACATACATGTGACATTAGCACTAGCGAGCAAGCAAGTGTTGCTGTTGTGGCGTTTGACTCATGAACCGTGGCCCGGCTTGGCACAGGAAACGCGTCACGGTGTTAACTGTAACCAGATGTCTGGCGCTGCCGCTGCCGCGGTATTCTCGCAATGGAACATGCACTTCAAAAAAGGGAAACTTCTCTCTCTTGCTCTCTTTCTCTCTGTCTTGCTCTTTCTCAATCTCTCTCTCTCTGTGAAGGGCTACAACTTGAGCACTAGGCAGTTAAGAGATGCCATTGCAGACAATCAATTGAGAAAGAGAGCTAAACCCACATGAAACAATACTACAGTTTACTAAAGAATACTACAGTCCTTACTATAGAATTCTGCAGTAAACTATAGTATACTGCAGAATTACATTACACATTGTAGTATCCCTCGATCATGTGTAGTACTTAATATAGAATGTTTTAGTGTACTATTTACACTCACCAGCCAGTTCATTAGGTACCCCCATCTAGTACCGGGTCAGACCCCACTTTGACTCCAGAACAGCCTGAATTCTTCAGGCATTCTAGAAGTTGTCGGAAACGTTCCACAGAGATGTTGGTCCATGCTGACACGCAGTTGCTGCAGATTGGACAGTGGTACATTCATGCTGCGAAAAGCCCATTCCATCTTATCCCAAAGATTCTTAATTGGATTGAGGTCTGGGCTTTGACTAGGCCATTTCAAGACATTTAAATGTTTCCCCTTAAACCACTTGAGTGTTGCTTTAGCAGTATACTTAGGGTCATTGTCCTGCTGGAAGGTGAACCTCCGTCCCAGTCTCAAATCTCTGGAAGAGTGAAACAGGTTTCCCTCAATAACTTCCCTTTATTTAGCGCCATCCATCATTCCTTCAATTCTGACCAGTTTCCCAGTCCCTGCCGATGAAAAACATGGTGTTTTCTGGGTGATGAGAGGTGTTGGGTTTGCACCAGACATTTTCCTTGATGGCCAAAAAGCTCAATTTTACTCTCATCTGACCAGAGTACCTTCTTCCATATTTTTGGGGAGTCTCCCACATGCCTTTTGGCGAACACCAAACGTGTTTGCTTATTTTTGTCTTTAAGCAATGGTTTTTTTCTGGCCACTCTTCCATAAAGCCCAGCTCTGTGGAGTGTACGGTTTAAAGTGGTCCTATGGACAGATACTCCAATCTCCGCAGTGGAGCTTTGCAGCTCCTTCAGGGTTATCTTTGGTCTCTTTGTTGCCTCTCTGATTAATGCCCTCCTTGCCTGGTCCGTGAGTTTTGGTGGGCGGCCCTCTCTTGGCAGGTTTGTTGTGGTGCCATATTCTTTCCAGTTTTTAATAATAGATTTAATGGTGCTCTGTGGGATGTTCAAAGTTTCTGATATTTCTTTATAACCCAACCCTTATCTGTACTTCTCCACAACTTTGTCCCTGACCTGTTTGGAGAGCTCCTTGGTCTTCATGGTGCACCTTGCTTGGTGGTGCCCCTTGCTTAGTGGTGTTGCAGACTCTGGGCCCTTTCAGAACAGGTGTATATATACTGAGATCATGTGACAGTTAGATTGCACACAGGTGGACTTTATTTAACTTTAATTATGTGACTTCTGAAGGTAATTGGTTGCACCAGATCTTACTTAGAGGCTTCATAGCAAAGGGGGTGAATACATATGCACGCACCACTTTTCCGTTATTTATTTTTTTGAATTATTTTAAACAATTATTTTTTTCATTTCACTTCACCAATTTGGACTATTTTGTGTATGTCCATTCATGAAATCCAAATAAAATCAATTTAAATTACACGTTGTAATGCAACAAAATAGGAAAAACGCCAAGTGGGATGAATACTTTTGCAAGGCACTGTATTTGTCTATTTGTGGCCCACCTGTTAGCTTGCACAATTCTTGCCATTCTCCTTCGACCTCTCTCATCAACTAACTGTTTTTACCCACAGGACTGCCGCTGACTGGATGTTTTTTGTTTGTCTCACCATTCTCGGTAAACCCTAGACACTGTTGTGCATTAAAACCCCAGGAGGACGTCCGTTTCTGAGATACTAGATCCGGCACGCCTGGCACCGACGATCATATCACGCTCAAAGTTGCTTAGGTCACTTGTTTTGCCCATTCTAACGTTGAATCGAACAGTAACTGAATGCCTCGATGCCTGTCTGCCTGCTTTATATAGTAAGCCACGGCCACGTGACTCACTGTCTGTAGAAGCGATCCATTTTCATGAACAGGGTGTTGTACCTAAGAAACTGTCCGGTTAGTGTATATATCTTTTTTTTAAACACTGTAGTAGATACTACAGTATTGTCTGAAAAGAAAAACAGTCCGCAAAACACTACGCTTTTTTAACTATAGTAAATACTACAGTATTGAATTTGCACATACCCTGAAATATCCGTTCAGACCCCAGTCTTACCTACCTAAAGGTTGTGGAAAAACCAGTAGGTTTCCACTTCTATGTCAAAGATAATAAAACAAAAACTCTATAGTAAACACTACAGTAATGTTTGCAAAAACACTACAGTAAATACTACAGTATACTATAGTCTGCAAAAACACTACAGTGAATACTATAGTGTTTATACCATAGTATACTATAGTATTTTTTCATGTGGGAAGAAAGGGTGGAGGGGAAGGGAGAGAGAGAGAGGGAGAGACAGAGAGAGACAGAGAGAGAGAAAGAGAGAGAGAGAGAGGGAGAGACAGAGAGAGACAGAGAGAGACAGAGATGGTACCCTGACATGACCGTTCAGCAGGGAGTCTGGAGTGTCTCTGTAGTGGGGGGTAGAGTTGGCCTGCTTTCCATGCCCGGGAGCATTGCCTGGCCTTTTCCGCTTTGGCCCCCACTCTCTCGCTCTCTATCTTTCTCTCTCTCTCTCTCTCTCTCTCTCTCTCTCTCTCTCTCTCTCTCTCTCTCACACTCACACTCACACTCACACTCACACTCACACTCACACTCACACTCACACTCTCACTCACACACACACACACACACACAGTGCGTTCTGACACACACACATACACACACCCTCCTCTCTGACCCAGCCTGCATCCTGTCTCTGGCTGATCTATGGGCTTCCCTACTCTGCGTGTGTGTGTCGTTTGTCCCTCCAAATCGATATCCGTCTCGTATCCATGAGTCGTGCCTGATCTTTGTCCGACCTTGCACAGCACTAGTTCCTGGAGCTCCTCTCCTGAGCAGACAGAGGCAATAAAAAGTGTGACGCCAACGCAACATAGAGCTTTACCTCAAGCTAGTCAACTCTGGGTTCAAAGTAATTTATTCTCGACTCATTAATTTTTTTGGGGGGTGAAAAACCCTGACATTAAAGTGTTTATCTGATAAAGCCGATGACACCGTAATATTTAGGAAACGAGTTCACAGGAAGCACTTTGGCAGAGACAAGAATGACTTAATGTGAGGTCAAGGTATACAGGTCAAAGCCTCAGAAAACGGGATACAATTTGACTCCAGATTCAGTCACTATGAGGTCACAGTGTTGTTTTTGTTGTCAACCGCGAAAAAAAGGTTTAGGAATCATAAAGATAAGCCATCCTCGTCTTATGTTGAGTATTTACACATTCACCTCAGTGCTACGTTCACGTTTGTACAAATGAGCTTATTGTTTTCCAGAGGAAGCCAACGCTTCCCTGTACGGGGAAGTATGTGTGGGAGATCAACCCAGAGCCAACTCTGAGGTTGCTGGGTAGAGGTTGAGTTCAGTGTTGCATGATGGTGGTGGCTGTGATATAATGGCTCCCTCCCTGCTCCCTGGCTGAGGGCTTGGGGTGCTAGTGTAGCTGCCGCCGCAGCTAATTGAACCCTTGCAGTAAGGTAAGGGAGGACGCTGTCAGAGAAGGAAGGAAGGAAGGGAGAGAGGGAGGGAAGAAAAGAAGGGAAAAAGCAGTGTGGGGAGGGAGGGAGGGTGGGAGGGTGAAGTGCCCCTGGGGGTTTGAGTCCCTGCCTGCCTTCCCTCCTTTCCCCCCTGTCTAAATAGCTCTGACGCCGCTGCAGGGCTTCCTGTGCCTTATCTGCTGATAATTGGGCGCTGGAGCTCCACAGCCCGCCTATGAAATATAGATTGCCTGCCGGAGAGGGGTGGTGGGTGGGGGGGGGGTGGGCGGTGGAGCAGAGAAGCCTGTGGTCTTCTTCTCTGAGTGTGTGGAGTCTTCTGGGCTTTACGTTTGAGGCGTTGTGTCATTTTGGGGCATGGTAGCTTTCGTAACTGGTTTATCTATCACATCCATAATCATTGCAACAGAGAGAATGTCAAAAAATCAGAAATGTCAAAAAATGTGTCAAATAAACAATGCACTATTTCATTATACTGTTGGTCCCATCTGCTGAATACAGAAGTAAAAACTGTAAATACTGCCTGTAAACCTAGTCAATTTCTCAACGCTATAACAGTACACTGTTGCATTGTTGATGCTAGGTCCTATGCATTTGGTAGTGAAATTTGTATCTCTGGATATCTGTGGCTTGTCTTCCTGCACAAATGTGTAAACTTTGTCCCAAAATATCAAATTCAATATTTGTATATCCTATTTAGGATATGTTTCCTTTCACTCTTCTCTTCTAGCTGATTTCCAGTCCACACACAGACAGGTCTGTTCACATCCCAATTAGCTAGCGAGAGATGGATTTAATGAATGGGTACCTGGCTATGTGTGGTGTGAGCCAAAACCAGACAAATCTCAATATATTGGCATATAAAAGTCATAATTTTTACATCCCAAATGGTGCCCCATTCCTTAGGTCAGGGCTGTTCATCCTAATTCAGGGACTAATTCAGGCCTGGGACACCAGGTGAGTGCAATTAACTACCAGGTAGAAACCAGAAGTGTTTCGGCCCTCCAGGACCCTAGGTAGTGCATCACTTTTGACAAGAGCCCATAGGGAAGAACCTGCCAATATTTGTAAACAGATGACTGTTAATTCATAATTCATAGACCACATTTGGCTACTACCATGTGAAAATCAAGGTATTAAATACATCTCAAACTAAAGCAAAAGCACATAGTAACAGTGGACCTCTTTGTTATGTACAGTACGCAACCTGTCCTAGGCCTAAGTGAGATTCAATAAGCCACTTGATTTGCATGTTACATTTTATGCCATAGCACAACCTCTGATATCCCTCGAAAAGAAAGACATCACACTTTGACTGAACACATCATCACACACAAAGCACAACCGTAACTCACCTGTTACATGTTCCCCCCTCTTTTATTTTCTTAGGCTCCACATCGCTCTTAGCATGCTCCTTTGGTTGTGTCCCCAATGAGAGTGCTATTCCCTATGTAGTGCACTACTTTTGACCAGGGTCCATAGGGATCTGGTCAAAGGTAGTGCACTATATAGGAAATATGGTGCCATTTGAGACGCGTCACTGTTTCATTTCCCAACAACCACCGGTGGACCTTTTGTGGTCAATACCAATTGCAATTCCCGGCACCGGGCGGGAGACAAATTCATTTAAATTACAATTAGCATGGCGGCTGGGAGCGCTGATTTATGGCGTTGTTTTCTTTACAGTGCATTCCTTTGCGCATTAATCACCCCACGCCACCCCCGTGATCAACACTTCATCTACCAGCCAAGGCAGCGGCCTCACCGAGCATTCCTGTAGCGCTTCCCCGACAGCTCCCCCTGGACCACAGGGAGCATCAGCTTCCTTAACTCACATATTGTATACTGACTGGGAGTTAGCAGGGCTAATGTCTGGTTCTGTGTAACAGCATGTGTGTTAGCTAGTTAACACACTATTGGTGGTTTGTTGTGACCAAGTGTTGGTGCTAAACTGTGTGTTAAACTGTGTGTTATTGGATGCTAGCATGCTAGTTAGCTATGGTGTCATAGTTAGCTAGCTGAATAAAGTGGGTTGAGTCTATTCCTTTAAACATTGAACCGCTGTGGTTCACAACAATTCTGATTTCTAAAGGTGGAAGTTGGGAGAGTTTTTGTTCCGGGTGGTTCAGTGAAACAATTTTAGTTTCTGAGGTAGAAGTTTTTGGTGAGGGAGGCCCTGCTCTCTCCTCTCCCAGATGCTTAGCTCATTTCATTCCGATCTCCTCTGCATTTTTGTAGCCATTTGCTACAGCCTGTCAACTATGCCTCTGCCTATCCCTGTTCTCTCCTCTCTGCACAGGCTACACAAACGCACCACACCGCGCGGCTGCTGCCTCTCTAACCTGGTGGTCCCTGCACGCACCCCTCACCTGGAGTTCCAGGTCACAGGCAGCCTCTGGAACTGCCGTTCTGCTGCCAACAAAGCTGACTTCATCCCAGCCTATGCCAACCTCCAGTCCCTCGACTTCCTGGCGCTGACGGAAACATGGATCACCACTGAAAACACTGCTACTCCTACTGCTCTCTCCTCGTCTGACCATGTGTTCTCGCATACCCCGAGAGCATCTGGTCAGAGGGGTGGTGGTACAGGAATCCTCATCTCTCCCAAGTGGACATTCTCAATTTTTCCCCTAACCCATCTGTCTATCTCCTCATTTGAATTCCATGCTGTCACAGTCACTAGCCCATTTAAGCTTAATATCCTTGTCATCTATCGCCCTCCAGGTTCCCTTGGAGAGTTCATCAATGAGCTTGACGCCTTGATAAGTTCCTTTCCTGAGGATGGCTCACCCCTCACAGTTTTGGGGGATTTCAACCTCCCTATGTCCACATTTGACTCATTTCTCTCTGCCTCCTTCTTTCCACTCCTCTCCTCTTTTGACCTCACCCTCTCACCGTCCCCCCTACTCACAAGGCAGGCAATACGCTTGACCTCATCTTCACTAGATGCTGCTCCTCTACTAATCTCACTGCAACTCCCCTCCATGTCTCCGACCACTACTTTGTTTCCTTTTCTCTCTCGCTCTCCTCCCACACTACTCACTCTGCCCCTACACAGATGGTAATGCGCCGCCGCAACCTTCGCTCTCTCTCTCCCACTACTCTCTCCTCTTCCATCCTATCATCTCTTCCCTCTGCTCAATCCTTCTCCCTCCAATCTCCTGATTCTGCCTCCTCAACCCTCCTCTCCTCCCTTTCTGCATCCTTTGACTCTCTGTGTCCCCTATCCTCCCGGCCGGCTCGGTCCTCCCCTCCAGCTCTGTGGCTTGATGACTCACTGCGAGCTCACAGAACAGAGCTCCGGGCAGCGGAGCGGAAATGGAAGAAAACTAAACTCCCTGCCGACCTGGCATCTTTTCACTCCCTCCTCTCTACATTTTCTTCATCTGTTTCTGCTGCTAAGGCCACCTTCTACCACTCTAAATTCCAAGCATCTGCCTCTAACCCTAGGAAGCTCTTTGCCACATTTTCCTCCCTCCTGAATCCTCCCCCCTCCTCCTCTCTCTGTGGATGACTTCGTCAACCACTTTGAAAAGAAGGTTGACGACATCCGATCCTCGTTTGTTAAGTCTAATGACACTGCTGGTCCTGCTCACACTGCCCTACCCTATGCTTTGACTTCTTTCTCCCCTCTCTCTCCAGATAAAATCCTGCGACTTGTGACTGCAGGCCGCCCAACAACCTGCCCGCTTGACCCCATCCCCTCCTCCCTTCTCCAGACCATCTCCGGTGACCTTCTCCCCTACCTCACCTCGCTGATCAACTCATCCTTGACCGCTGGCCATGTCCCTTCCGTCTTCAAGAGAGCGAGAGTTGCTCCCCTTCTCAAAAAACCAACACTCGACCCCACTGATGTCAACAACTACAGACCAGTATCCCTTCTTTCTTTTCTTTCCAAAACTATTGAGCGTGCCGTCTTTAGCCAACTCTCTTGCTATCTCTCTCAGAATGACCTTCTTGATCCAAACCAATCAGGTTTCAGGACTGGTCATTCAACTGAGACTGCTCTTCTCTGTGTCACGGAGACTCTCCGCACTGCTAAAGCTAACTCTCTCTCCTCTGCTCTTGTCCTTCTAGACCTGTCTGCTGCCTTTGACACTGTGAACCATCAGATCCTCCTCTCCACCCTCTCCGAGCTGGGCATCTCCCGGCGCGGCTCACTCCTGGATTGCGTCCTACCTGACCGGTCGCTCCTACCAAGTGGCGTGGCGAGAAGCTGTCTCCGCACCACGTGCTCTCACCACTGGTGTCCCCCAAGGCTCAGTTCTAGGCCCTCTCCTTTTCTCCCTATACACCAAGTCACTTGGCTCTGTCATATCCTCACATGGTCTCTCCTATCATTGCTACGCTGACGATACACAACTAATCTTCTCCTTTCCCCCTTCTGATAACCAGGTGGCGAATCGCATCTCTGCATGTCTGGCAGACATATCAGTATGGATGACGGATCACCACCTCAAGCTGAACCCTGGCAAGACGGAGCTGCTCTTCCTCCCGGGGAAGGACTGCCCGTTCCATGATCTCGCCATCACGGTTGACAACTCCGCTGTGTCCTCCTCCCAGAGTGCGAAGAGCCTAGGCGTGACCCTGGACAACACCCTGTCGTTCTCCGCCAACATCAAGGCGGTGACCCGCTCCTGCAGGTTCATGCTCTACAACATTCGGAGAGTACGACCCTGCCTTACACAGGAAGCGGCACAGGTCCTAATCCAGGCACTTGTCATCTCCCGTCTGGACTACTGCAACTCGCTGTTGGCTGGCCTCCCTGCCTGTGCCATTAAACCCCTACAACTCATCCAGAATGCCGCAGCCCGTCTGGTGTTCAACCTTCCCAAGTTCTCTCACGTCACCCCCTCCTCCGCACACTCCACTGGCTTCCAGTTGAAGCTCGCATCCGCTACAAGACCATGGTGCTTGCCTATGGAGCAGTGAGGGGAACGGCACCTCTGTACCTTCAGGCTCTGATCAGTCCCTACACCCAAACGAGGGCATTGCGCTCATCCACCTCTGGCCTGCTGGCTCCCTTCCTCTGCGGAAGCATAGTTCCCGCTCAGCCCAGTCAAAACTGTTCGCTGCCCTGGCACCCCAATGGTGGAACAAGCTCCCTCACGACGCCAGGACAGCGGAGTCACTCACCACCTTCCGGAGACATTTGAAACCCCACCTCTTTAAGGAATACCTGGGATAGGATAAAGGAATCCTTCTACCCCCCCCCAATTGTAAAGTGGTTATCCCACTGGCTATAGGGTGAACGCACCAATTTGTGAGTCGCTCTGGCTAAGAGCGTCTGCTAAATGACGTTAATGTGCCCTTGAGCAAGGCACTTAACCCTAATTGCTCCTGTAAGTCGCTCTGGATAAGAGCGTCTGCTAAATGACTAAAATGTAATGTAAATGTGTAGCAGCGTAAAGCCATGTGTTTCTATCCCCCTTAGTAGGCTATTGGTGTTCATTTGGATGTTACGAACGGAAGCCGGTTGTCAATACTGTTTGGAGTGCAACTTTTCAGTGAAATGTGGGAGCTGGACATGTGTTACTTTCTCATGTGTTTTAATAACAGTGAGTTATATAGGATTTGAGTTCTATACAAACTGGATCAAGAAGTGGTTCACACAAACCACTTCTTGACCACAGGGAACACACACACACTGCAATGAAATCTCATCCCGTCACTTGACCAACTCCCAGGGTTGGGTGTTCATCACATATTTATTATCCCTGGTCATGTGAGCTTATAAAGAAGCTTTGGTTTTCTATTCTGTCATGGCAACGCAACAGCAAAACGTTACCCTTAATTCGACATTTGGTTACCATCAGTCAGGGATAAACCGTGCCTTTTTCGATTGTTTGGAAATGTTTGGGACGGTTCCCCCTCATGGTCTCTCTCCTCTTCCTCTTCGGAGGGTGCGTCACTCTGGTGCAGACTTTTTCCAGAGGGACGTTTTTAAAGACAAGTCCCTGATGGCCACACTGCGTCATGTTCATAGGGCCGGCCAGGGCTCAGTCGGTCCCCATGGGTCTGGCAGCTGTGGCCCTCCTCCCCCTTCTCCTCCTCCTCCTCCCCCTGTCTCGCTGCTGCCGCCGCATCTCTGTGCTGCCATGTGGGGTGGAAAGAGCTGACCCACGTGACATTGCCTCTACGGTTACACGAAAGGCGATGATTCAGGGCGTCAAATCAAAACAAGAGGCAGTGGGCCGCTCCGCTTTGGGCAGACTAAACATCTGTTTGGACAGCATCTTGACTGTAGTTTCTCTTTGCGGTGGTGTGTGTGTGTGTTTATAGCCTACCCCACCCAGAATCAGCTTAACAGGAACTGAAGATATATGCCATTTAGCCGAGGCTTTTATCCAACGCAATTTACAGACGTGCATGCAAATATTTATGTATAAATGGTCCCAGCAGGAATTGAACCCACGACCCTGGCGTTACAAGCCAATTGAGCCACACAGGACCTGAAGAGGGCTGATCCACTTAGAGGTAATTTATAATAAAATAATACCTGGACTCCCAGAATATCTCCTCATTCTGTACAAAGAGCAGGATACATGACCACCAATTTAATTCAACACCATGGGATTTTAGTTATATTTTACAAATATACAGGTTCTGCACAGAGCCCTTTCAATTGTGCTTCACCCTAGTTCACTGTGGTTGTTTCTTGGTTTATGTAAAACCCTGATGAAGGCAGCTTAGCTAATTACTGTAATGAATGTATTGCATCGGAGCAATAGACTTTGTAAGTGTGCGTCTCAAATGGCACCCTATTCCTTATATAGTGCACTACTTTTGACCAGGGCCCATAGGGTGTCATTTGGGATCCAAGTGTTTTGTTCTGCAGGCCTGCAGAAGTGTACGTTTTCTGTCTTCTCCAGAAGAACGTTCCTTGGTTGGTTTATATCTGGCTTTTGTGTGACCTGACCAATCCAGTCCCCCCTGTTTAGCACTTTGCTGTGGAGTGAAGAGGCTCAGTCTGTGGCAGCGTCCCAAATGGCACGCTATTCCCTAAATAGGGAATGGGGTGCCATTTGGGACACAACCTCTGTCTTTTAATACAGGAAGGTAGGGCTAGGAATTCCCAAACAAGAGTCAGGAAACTGTCTGCGGAGGCAGAGAAGAGAGATGGATTATGCTGTCTCTCCAGCTTTTGGAGTATTTATGAGGATGATCTTTAACTAACGGTGAACTTCCCTCTCAGGGAGTAACACTATTATACCCAGTATAGTATGAAGCTACCAGAGGTACCTCAGAGGAACATAGGAACATCTGAGTGTAAACAGTATGTTTTTTGGTAACACTTTACTATAACACCTTTATGAAACCAGTCATAATACATTTTTGAGTGTTTCAGTATCATTTTTTATGATCATTTTCTATTCAGGAGATCCTATTGAGATCCGTGATCTCTTTTTCGAATGATACCTGAGTACAAAACATAAACATGAAACAGTAAGATAGTACAAAATACAATATAAAATAAAATAGTATAATAAGATACAATAATGATGACCATAAACAGTGATACCGTACACATGTGTGATTGTGTGACTAAAGATTTAGTTAGTTCACTGAGATTAGGAGCTACAGTGGGGAGAACAAGTATTTGATACACTGCCGATTTTGCAGGTTTTCCTACTTACAAAGAATGTAGTGGTCTGTAATTTTTATCATAGGTACACTTCAACTGTGAGAGACGGAATCTAAAACAAAAATCAAGAAAATCACATTGTATGATTTTTAAATAATTAATTTGCATTTTATTGCATGACATAAGTATTTGATCACCTACCAACCAGTAAGAATTCCGGCTCTCACAGACCTGTTAGTTTTTCTTTAAGAAGCCCTCCTGTTCTCCACTCATTACCTGTGTTAACTGCACCTGTTTGAACTCGTTACCTGTATAAAAGACACCTGTCCACACACTCAATCAAACATACTCCAACCTCTCCACAATGGCCAATACCAGAGAGCTGTGTAAGGACATCAGGGATAAAATTGTAGACCTGCACAAGGCTGGGATGGGCTAAAGGACAATAGGCAAGCAGCTTGGTGAGAAGGCAACAACTGTTGGCGCAATTAATAGAAAACGGAAGAAGTTCAAGATGACGGTCAATCACCCTCGGTCTGGAACTCCATGCAAGATCTCACCTCGTGGGGCATCAATGATCATGAGGAAGGTGAGGGATCAGCCCAGAACTACACAGCAGGACCTGGTCAATGACCTGAAGAGAGCTGGGACCACAGTCTCAAAGAAAATCATTAGTAACACACTACGCCGTCATGGATTAAAATCCTGCAGCGCACGCAAGGTCCCCCTGCTCAAACCAGCGCATGTCCAGGCCCGTCTGAAGTTTGCCAGTGACCATCTGGATGATCCAGAGGAGGAATGGGAGAAGGTCATGTGGTCTGATGAGACAAAAATAGAGCTTTTTGGTCTAAACTCCACTCGCAGTGTTTGGAGGAAGAAGAAGGATGAGTACAACCCCAAGAACGCCATCCCAACCGTGAAGAATGGAGGTGGAAACATCATTCTTTGGGGATGCTTTTCTGCAAAGGGGACAGGACGACTGCACCGTATTGAGGGGAGGATGGATGGGGCCATGTATCGCGAGATCTTGGCCAACAACCTCCTTCCCTCAGTAAGAGCATTGAAGATGGGTCGTGGCTGGGTCTTCCAGCATGACAACGACTCCAAAACACACAGCCAGGGCAACTAAGGAGTGGCTCCGTAAGAAGCATCTCAAGGTCCTGGAGTGGCCTAGCCAGTCTCCAGACCTGAACCCAATAGAAAATCTTTGGAGGGAGCTGAATGTCCGTATTGCCCAGCGACAGCCCCGAAACCTGAAGGATCTGGAGAAGGTCTGTATGGAGGAGTGGGCCAAAATCCCTGCTGCAGTGTGTGCAAACCTGGTCAAGAACTACAGGAAACGTATGATCTCTGTAATTGCAAACAAAGGTTTCTGTACCAAATATTAAGTTCTGCTTTTCTGATGTATCAAATACTTATGTCATGCAATAAAATGCAAATTAAATACTTAAAAATCATACAATGTGATTTTCTGGATTTTTGTTTTAGATTCCGTCTCTCACAGTTGAAGTGTACCTATGATAAAAATGACAGACCTCTACATGCTTTGTAAGTAGGAAAACCTGCAAAATCGGCAGTGTATCAAATACTTGTTCTCCCCACTGTATGTGGAGTGAATTACAGCTTTAAGGCAAGGTGACTCATCGTGAGAGCTTAGTTTAGCAACCTACCACACTACACCTCACCTCTCTTAAACCACTTCTTGTCAGCAAGCAAACCTCAACAACTGGTAGACATACTGTGTGATCAGAATCAGGGCACCAATCGTAAACATGAGGATATTGTACATGTTAGCATGTTACTCTAATAGCCATTAGGCATTTTCATAACACCTCCTGATGAATGTTAACCATATAATGTCAGGTGGTAGTTCTGCTTCTAGATTGGTCCAGAGAACTTCATGTCTTAAAATCCCTTTAAATCAGCCACGCCATCATTCATTCATTAGTTAAAAGAGAAAATAGTATTGACAGTAATAAAAGGAATGAATCTGAAGGGATCGTGTTAATTGATTTATAACTCTCAAACACACACATGCTTGTGCGCAGACAACACACACACATGCATGCACACACACGCACACGCACACACATACAAACAGTAAGCTACCCCGAGAGTGAGTGCTGTATTGGGTTTTCTCCAGGAAGTGCGGCTCCTCCAAAGCTCTGGTCAGATGAAAGGCGAAGAGCCATATCGATCGGGAGTCGGGTACGGGGAGGGTATGGGGGTTGTGGGGAGGGGGAGCAGCACCTGCGGTGAGCCTGATGCAGGACTACCATCCAGCCAAGGAGTGGGAGGCCAGAGGCAGATGGGGGGATGCGGGCAGTGGGGGGTAGGAGGGTAGTGAGCTGTCGCTGAGCCCCCGTGGCTCACCCGTAACCCCCAGCCCCCATTGCACACTCCTCAACAGTGTGCAGCCTACTGTTGTTAATGAGGACTGTCAGAGCCGTGCAACATGGCTCAGGGGCAGGGATAGTCCTGACACCAAGGCTGCCTCGCATCCATATTACACACCCCATATACACACACAAGATCCAATTATGCAGTAATTTGTGCATTTTCCTCTCTGAAAAATGGAATTACATTTACATTTTAGTCATTTAGCAGACGCTCTTATCCAGAGCGACTTACATGAGCAATTAGGGTTAAGTGTCTTGCTCAAGGGCACATCGACAGATTTTTCACCTAGTCGGCTCGGGGATTAGAACCAGCGATCTTTCGGTTATTGGCACAACACTCTTAACCACTAAGCTACCTGCCGCCTAATACACCAAAACGTTTAAATCTATACTGTAGCTACAATTTTGTTTATTATTATTAGGAATTAAATTCCATTCTCATATGCACATCTCATAAATAGGTAGTTTAGTGGTTAAGAGCGTTGTGCCAGTAACCGAAAGGTCGCTGGTTCTAATCCCTGAGCCGACTAGGTGAAAAGTCTGTCGATGTGCCCTTGAGCCCGATGTGCCCGTGCCCATTGCTCCTGTAAGTCGCTCTGGATAAGAGCGTCTGCTAAAAAAATGACAATTATTTTGGCAAATCATGATTTCGATGAGGTGGTGGTATGGTATGACTGGGATTTTTATTGGAAAGTTTGCTGATTAACACTGCTAACCTGCAAAATAGTTCAATCGAAAACGCCATCAGATTCTTCCATGTTGCATTGCATGCAGCGCTGATTGTATACTAGACTTTTCAGAATGGGATGGGCTGGGTTTTGAACTTTAAAAGCCTTTGATCCCAGCACCAAATTAAGTAGCTGGCTAGAGCTGAAATTATCATCATATAACATACATTAAAGGTTTTAGAATTATGAATTTCTCATACCACACATGTTGCTTCAATGGTCTGGAAATTGACACATTCTACAGCTCAAAATGCCAATATGACATTGATCCTCTATTAAAAGGATACTTTCCTGAAGATTTGTAAGGCCAAATCAACTCAAATCAACTCAGTTATTTGGTAATTTGTCCTAGATTGTTTTAACAGACACCACTCCTATTGATTTCAACTAGCAGTGACTAAAGTTAGCTAAAGTTTGTAGTGGCTGATTAAAGAAAACCGAACCATGGATTATGGTTTCTCTAGAGTACTACTTTCAGGGTGAGGAACCATCTAACATTAAGTAGAATACTGATTAGGCATATCAGAAATAATTTGTTCAAAGTTTTGGTTTATGGAGGCCAAATTCAGCCCCAAAATATTGAAACATGTATTTTTCATAGACCTATCTCAGGGGATTGAATGTTGTTTGCACAAATTCAGCAGACTATTCATGTTGGACAATATATGTGTTTTCATTAATGCCAATAGGAATATTCATTGGCTTTTATAACTTGGTCATTACTGTGTAATAAAAAGGATTCCAAGCACTGCAAACAAGCAACTATGCCTCCATCTCTAATCCTCGAGCATCGTGATGAAAACAACAGTTATGATGTGTAATTAAAAACACTTAGGAAGGTATCATTTTACCAGTCCTTTCCAAACTCCTTGAGCCCCTAAACTCCTTTTCGTGTGGAGTCGGTATGGGGCGTGAAGGCTGAGCTGCGGTGCCCCGGGGGATAGATCGGCCAGGGCGGCTCGCTAATTGAAACGTGTCGGCAACTCATCGACGTCTTGACTCCGGTTTCAGGGCTATTTCAAACCGCAGTGCTGATTGCCGGTTTCAAATCACACAGAACAAAATGCAATATTGGCCAGGAGATCAGGAGATGTATTATTTGCAAGCAGATATTAACTCTTTACAAAGCCTGTTTAATGTTTGTTGGTGGTTGGAGAGGCGCTCAGGTGTGAACAATACATTTAATTGGTCTTCCTTCAACACTCCAATACAAAATTTGTGACACTAGCAGCATATGCATTTAACAACATTTAAGGTGTTGTCTTATTTAAAGACACATTCCTTTATTTTTTTAAATTTTATTTCACCTTTATTTAACCAGGTAAGCCAGTTGAGAACAAGTTCTCATTTACAACTGCGACCTGGCCAAGATAAATAATAATAATATGCCATTTAGCAGACGCTTTTATCCAAAGCGACTTACAGTCGTGCGTGCATACATTTTTGTGTATGGGTGGTCCCGGGGATCGAACCCACTACCTTGGCGTTACAAGCGCCATGCTCTACCAGCTGAGCTACAGAGGAAAGCAAAGCAGTGCGATAAAAACAACAACACAGAGTTACATATGGGGTAAAACAAAACATAAAGTCAAAAAATTGTTAGGCCTACTGCTGCTAGGTAGCTCTCTCTCTGCTCTCTCCCTCCCCTCTGTCTGTCCTTGATTGCAGGAGTGAAGTCTGGTGTGCGGGAGTCAGGGTTCCAGCTGCAGCTCATTCACCATAATCACCTCAGCCTTTAAGACCCGGTCAAACTTACCACTCATCGTCAGATCATAGTCAAGATGACCATGTTAGTCTCGCTGCCGACTCAACCTGTTTATTTTTGCTCTTTGTGTTTTGGCCTGTTCTATTTACTTTTTCTCCTGTGCCACAGATATTTGGAACCTGACTCCTGCCTCCGCTTCACTCCTGCCACCACCATCCTGCTCTCCACTACCGGACCTCTCTTTTGGACTCACCACGGACACTAGGACATTACGGTACCACACCTGCCCTGACCTGGATCTGTTACCCTCCCTGTAACCTGGACTTGCTCTTCCCCTATTATTGGAAACCTGGACTATTGAACATTTTAAATAAACCTGTTAAACCTTCTCTGGCTTGGTGTACTTGTCTGCATTTGGGTTCTAATACTGGTAAATCATAACAGTATGATCTGACCATCATGAACCCAGCAGACAGTAGCTTGGATACCACCCCAGAGTGCACTCAAATTTGGACTGCCATAGCCAATCAGGGCATTTTACTTGGCCAACATGATACCCTGTTTAAGACGATTGCTGAGGACAGTCAGGTGCTGCTTAATCAGGTTCAATTACTCACCAATCAAGTGTCTGCCCTTACTACCCCTTCAGCCCAGATCAGAGAGCCTTTTGTTCCTGCTCCAGAGCGCTATGACGGGAACATGGGAACCTGTGGCGATTTTTTGACTCAATGCTCGTTAGTGTTTGAACAACAGCCCCTCACCTACGCCTCAGAAAGAGCCCGTATTGCCTACCTTATCAACTCTACTAGCGGTTCCGCTCGTGCCTGGGGATCCGCGGTCTGGGAGAGTCAGTCAGACATTTGCAACGCTTACGTTGCCTTCACCACTGAGATGAGGAAGGTTTTGACCACCCCGCACGAGGCAAGGAGGCTGCGAAACGGTTGTTTTCTCTTCGGCAGGGGGCTCGCAGTGTGGCGGAGATGGCAGTGGAGTTTCGGACTTTAGCAGCAGTGAGTGGTTGGAATGACGAGGCATTACAAGGAGTGTTCATCAATGCTTTGTCTGAGACTTTAAAAGATGAATTGGTGTCATATGATGAATCGCCTACGCTGGATAATCTTATTTCACTCACCATCAGGTTGGATAATCGGATTCGGGAGCGCCGCCGGGAGAGGAGTGTTAGTTCCAAGCAACCTGTCTGTCATCAACAAACTCCTCCCCGCATCTTCCCTACGGAGAAAGCCGTGTCTTCCCGAGTCGATACGAGGAGCACTGAACCCGAAGCCATGGAGGTGGGTCGTGCACGGTTGTCCTCAGAGGAGCGTGCACGTCGCATTCAGGCTCGGGTCTGCCTGTATTGTGGAGAAGCTGGTCATTTCGTTCCTTCCTGCCCAGTTCGTCCGGGAAAAGGGCCGGCTCATCATTAATGGGAGAAGTTTTGGTGAGCCGAGCAGCGGATTCTTCCTCTTCTCCCCGCATTCTGCTCCAGGCATCCCTCCAGTGGCAGTTCCAGAATCTCTCTGTTAGTGCGCTGATTGACTCTGGTGCAGACGAAAGCTTTTTGGATAGAGAGTGGGCTCAACAAATGGATTTGGAGACTGTTCCTATGGACTGTCCGCTGCAGGCTAAGGGTCTGAATGGACAATTGTTGACCCATATTACCCATCAGACTGTTCCTGTTTGTCTTAGAGTGTCGGGAAATCATCAGGAGAACATTCAATTCCATATTATCGACTGCCCACAGACCCCTCTGGTCCTTGGTATCCCCTGGCTCATAAGACACAATCCACACATTGATTGGGTGACAGGTAGAATTGTTTCATGGAGCACATTTTGTCATGTGAATTGTTTGTGTTCTGCTCTGACTCCTGCCAGTACTGTGCCTCGACCTCCACTGGAGTCCATGGATCTTTCTAATGTTCCTGACGTGTATCATGACCTGGCATCCGTTTTCTGCAAACACAGAGCTACTTCTCTTCCTCCTCACCGGCCCTTACGACTGTGCCATTGACCTCCAGCCAGGAGCCCCGCTCCCCAGCAGTCGCCTGTACAATCTCTCCCGGCCGGAGACGGAGGCTATGGAGAACTACATTCGGGACTCCTTGGCGGCAGGTATTATGCGTCCTTCCTCGTCACCTGTAGGAGCGGGATTCTTTTTGTTGCTAAGAAGGATAAGACCCTCAGACCCTGTATTGATTACCGTGGACTTAACAACATCACCATTAAGAACAAGTATTCTCTGCCTTTGATTAATTCTGCTTTTCCCCTCCTTCATGGTGCTACCATCTTTACGAAACTGGATCTACGAAATGCGTATCACCTGGTGCGCATTCGTAAAGGTGATGAATGGAAGACTGCCTTCAACACACCCTTGGGACATTTTGAGTATCTGGTTATGCCTTTTGGGTTGTCTAATGCCCCTGCTGTTTTTCAGGCACTAGTCAATGATGTCCTTCGGGACATGTTGAATCGGTTTGTTTTTGTCTATCTGGATGATATCTTGATTTTCTCAGAGTCCTCCCAGGAACATGAACTGCATGTGCGCCAGGTGTTGCAAAGGTTGTTGGAGAACAAACTGTTTGTGAAGATGGAGAAATGTGAATTTCATGTGTCTGAGACCTCTTTTTGGGTTACATCATCGCTCAGGGGGAGTTGCGGATGGACCCAGCTAAGATCTCTGCTGTCACGGACTGGCCAGCCCCCTCTACCCGCAAACAACTTCAACGATTTCTGGGGTTTGCGAACTTCTAGAGGAGGTTCATCAAGGACTACAGCCGCATTGCGGCGCCACTCACCGCTCTCACCTCCATCTCACGACCGTTCGCTTGGAATGAAGGGGCCGAATCAGCGTTCGAAGAACTGAAACATCTCTTCGCCTCGGCTCCCATTCTGATGCAGCCGGACCCCGACCGCCAGTTTGTCGTGGAGGTGGATGCATCCGACACTGGGGTAGGTGCGGTGTTGTCACAGCGTTCTCCTGAAGATAACAAACTGCATCCCTGTGCTTTTCTCTCAAGGAAACTTTCTCAGGCAGAGAGGAATTATGATGTTGGCAATCGTGAACTGCTCGCCGTTAAGCTGGCTCTCGAGGAGTGGCGACATTGGTTGGAGGGGGCGGAACAACCCTTCATCGTTTGGACGGATCATAAGAATCTGGCTTACCTCCAGTCAGCGAAGCAGCTCAACCCCCCGTCAAGCCAGGTGGGCACTATTTTTGGGAGATTCAATTTTTCTCTGTCTTACCGTCCTGGGTCACGCAACGTCAAGCCTGACGCCCTGTCTCGTGTTCATTCGGCTGTTGATACTGGTAGTAACCCTGAACCCATTTTGCCTCCTACCTGCAGTATTGCGGTCGTCACATGTGACATCGAGGGGATTGTTAGACAGGCTCAACATCATCAAGCTGACCCTGGGAGGGGTCCTCCCTAACCGGATGTTTGTCCCTGAGTCTGCTCGCTCCCAGGTACTTCAGTGGGCTCACTCGTCTCCCCTTACCTGTCACCCTGGAGTTTCGCGGACCCTTGACTTTGTGCGACGGAAGTTCTGGTGGGCCACGATGGAGGCGGACACTCGAGCCTTCATTGCTGCTTGTACGGTATGTGCACGAAGTAAGAACTCCACCCAGGCCAGCGCTGGTCATCTACGACCTCTACCTATACCCAGCCGGCCCTGGTCGCATATCGCTATGGATTTTGTCACTGGACTTCCCCCCTCGTCTGGAAAGACTGTAATTCTTACGGTGATTGATCGTTTTTCTAAGTTCGCTCATTTTTTGGCCCTACCTAAACTGCCCACTGCCAGAGAGACGGCTGATATTTTGGTTGAACATGTGTTCCGCTCTCATGGTCTACCCACGGATATTGTCTCTGACAGGGGTCCCCAGTTTGTCTCCCAGGTGTGGAAAGCTTTCTGTAAAGCTTTGGGCATTACATCCAGCCTGTCCTCTGGATATCACCCCCAGACCAACGGGCAAGCCGAGAGAGCGAACCAGGAGATGGAGACCGCTCTTCGCTGTGTCACAGGGTCTAACCCTGGGTCATGGAGCTCCATGCTCCCCTGGGTGGAATATGCTCATAACACCTTGACTAACGCTTCCTCTGGTTTGTCTCCTTTTCTGTGTGCTCTGGGTTATCAACCTCCCCTGTTCCCTTCTCAAGAGAGGGAACTGGCGGTACCTCGGTGCAGTCCCACATGCGCCGCTGCTTCAAGGTCTGGAGGAAGGCCAGGGTAGCTCTGTCCCGAGCTTCGGCGTACATGCAGAGGCAAGCCAACCGTCACCGGTCCCAGGCTCCCGGTTACTCTCCTGGTCAAGAGGTATGGCTGAAGTCACGGGACCTTCCATTGAAGGTGGAGTCTAAGAAGATGGCGCCTCGTTTTATAGGACCGTTCAAGATACTGTCTATTGTTAACCCCTGCGCGGTTAAGCTACAGCTTCCTGCCTCCCCTACGGGTTCATTCCACCTTTCATGTTTCCCAGATTAAGCCTGTGTCGGTTAGCCCTCTGTGCCCGCCCTCTCGTCCCCCTCCTCCGCCCAGGATCGTGGGTGGGGGTCCGGTCTACACTGTCCGGCGACTTCTGGATGTTCGCCGCCGGGGTCGTGGTTTCCAGTACCTGGTGGATTGGGAGGGTTATGGTCCTGAGGAACGTTCCTGGGTGCCCAGGAGCTTCATTGTGGATCCTGCTCTGGTCCGAGAGTTTCATAGGTTACATCCCGATAAACCCGTCGGCCGCCAGGTGGCGTCCGTAGAGGGGGGGTACTGTTAGGCCTACTGCTGCTAGGTAGCTCTCTCTCTGCTCTCTCCCTCCCCTCTGTCTGTCCTTGATTGCAGGAGTGAAGTCTGGTGTGCGGGAGTCAGGGTTCCAGCTGCAGCTCATTCACCATAATCACCTCAGCCTTTAAGACCCGGTCAAACTTACCACTCATCGTCAGATCATAGTCAAGATGACCATGTTAGTCTCGCTGCCGACTCAACCTGTTTATTTTTGCTCTTTGTGTTTTGGCCTGTTCTATTTACTTTTTCTCCTGTGCCACAGATATTTGGAACCTGACTCCTGCCTCCGCTTCACTCCTGCCACCACCATCCTGCTCTCCACTACCGGACCTGTCACGGTTCCCTCAGACAGAACCCAGAAGCAGACCAGGACAAGGAGAGTTGAACGAAGGTGAGGGTTTATTACAGATTCAACAAAGGTGCAGGATAATCCAGGGAACAGAGCGGGCGGCGTGGATGAGTTGTTGAGGGTGCAGTTGTTGGTCCAATGATGGCTCGGCAGCCGCCGACCATCAGGCAGAGGTAGGGTGAGGGTTCCGGACGAGTGACTGGAGATGGAACAAAAACGGAGGTAAGTCAACAATAAACCAACAAGGTACAAAACAACAAAACTAACGCTAGAAGCTCTAGGACTGATACTCTGATACCCCTACTGTTCATGGCTAACGATCCGGCAGGAACTGGATGTTTGGCCAGAGCCTAAGAAGGGTGATGATCAGGACCAGGTGTGCAGATTGCTGATGGGATGCAGGTGCGGAAAACAAGAGAGCTCCCCGGAGCGTTCCCGAACCCTCGGGAAACTGGAGATCACGAACAGGAAAAACTAGTCACCAGACAGGACCCGACTCAGACTGCCGGGATCGTTACAGTACCCCCCCTCCGACGAACGCCACCGGGCGGACCTCCCGGAGCGCCAGGATGGAGGCGGTAGAAATCACTGATGAGGTCAGCATCTAGGACCTGTCGCCGCGGAATCCAACTCCTCTCTTCAGGACCATACCCCTCCCAGTCCACGAGATACTGGGAAACCCCGGCCCCGCCGTCTGGAATCCATGATGCGACGCACCGTGTAGGCAGGACCACCTCCGATCATCCGAGGAGGAGGAGGAGGAGGCGGAGGAGGCAACAGAGGACTGAGGAAGACAGGCTTGAGGCAGGAGACATGAAAGGTGGGATGGACTCTGAGCGTCCTCGGTAGTTTGAGTCGAACTGCCACTGGATTGATCACCTTCTCCACCACAAACGGACCAATGAACTTCGGTAACAACTTCCTAGACTCAGTCCGTAAAGGAAGATCCCGTGTGGCCAACCAGACCCTATCTCCGATGGTGTAGGTGGGAGCGGGGATCCGCGACGATTCGCCTGGAGCTGATACCGGTCCGAAACTCTAAGGAGTGCCTTTCTGGCCCGATGCCAGGTCCGGTGGCAACGACGAATATGGGCCTGAACAGAAGGCACTGAGAGCTCCTTCTCCTGAGAAGGGAACAAGGGAGGTTGGTAGCCATACAGGCACTGGAAGGGAGACATCCCAGTGGCAGATGTAGGGAGAGTATTGTGGGCATACTCAACCCAAGGCAACTGAGAGACCCAGGAGGTGGGGTTGGAAGAGACCAGACAGCGTAGCGTGGATTCCATCTTCTGGTTGGCTCTCTCCGCCTGACCATTGGATTGGGGGTGAAAACCAGATGTGAGACTGACTGTAGCTCCAATGGCCAAACAGAAGGACTTCCAGACAGCAGAGGTAAACTGAGGGCCACGGTCGGAAACGATATCACTGGGCAAACCGTGGACCCTGAAAACCTCCCTCACCAGGATCTCGGACGTCTCCGAGGCAGAGGGAAGCTTGGCAATAGGCACAAAGTGGGCGAACTTGCTGAATCTGTCCACGATAGTCAGAACGACCGTGTTCCCCTCAGAAGCGGGCAACCCAGTGACGAAGTCCAGGGCCAGATGCGACCATGGTCGCCGGGGAATAGGAAGGGGGTGAAGTAGTCCAGAGCTGGGCCGATTGGTACTCTTATTCTGCGCACACACTGGACAGGCAGCAACAAAACCCCGAGTATCCTCGGCCATGGCAGGCCACCAAAAACGCGTCTGCGAAGAAACGCCATTGTCCGAGCCACGCCAGGGTGACAAGCCATCTTACTGGCGTGGGACCATTTGAGGACAGCAGGACGAACCGACTCAGGCACAAACAACCGACCGGGTGGACCGTTACCGGGACCGGGCTGAGTCCGAAGGGGCCGCCAGCACCTCCTCCTCAATCTTCCACATAACTGCTCCCACGACGCAGTTCCGGGGGAGAATTGTCTCGGTCTTGGACCCACTCTCCTCCGTCTTGGAGAACATCCGGGACAAGGCGTCCGCCTTGCCATTCTTAGATCCAGGTCGGAACGTCAGGACAAACTTGAATCGTCCGAAAAACAACGCCCACCTGGCCTGACGGGAGTTGAGACGTTTAGCCGATTGCACGTAAGCAAGATTCTTGTGGTCAGTCCAGACAATAAACGGTTGCTCCGCCCCCTCCAACCAGTGGCGCCACTCCTCCAAGGCAAGTTTCACCGCGAGAAGCTCCCGGTTACCCACATCGTAATTCCTCTCCGCAGGCGAAAGGCGACGAGAGTAGTAGGCGCAGGGATGGAGTTTACTGTCCGTGGAGCATCGCTGCGACAGGATGGCGCCAACTCCCACATCAGACGCGTCCCACTTCAACGGCGAACTGACGGGCCGTGTCCGGTTGAGAGAGAATCGGTGCGTTGGTGAATCGCCTCTTCAAATCCAGAAACGCTCGATCCGCCTCCGGATTCCACTTGAAGGTCCTGATACTGGAAGTCAAGGCAGTTAATGGAGCGGCCACACGGCTGTAATCCCCGGATGAATCTGCGGTAGAAATTCGCAAACCCCAAAAATCTCTGGAGCTGCAATCTCGTACCGGGCTGGGCCCATTCCAGAACCGCTCTAACCTTCTCCTGGTCCATCCTAATCTCTCCCCTGGAGATGATGTACCCGAGAAAGGATGTCGTGTGGGCGTGAAACTCGCACTTCTCGGCCTTCACGAACAGGCGATTCTCCAACAATCGCTGCAGAACCTGCCGGACATGCTGGACGTGGTCGGAAGGTTCCTTCGAGAAGATCAGAATGTCATCCAGGTAAACAAACACAAAGAGACCGATCATATCTCTCAGGACGCCGTTCACCATACTCTGGAATACCGCTGGAGCATTGGTCAGTCCAAACGGCATCACCTGATACTCGAAGTGACCCATCGGTGTATTGAAACCCGTCAACCACTCGTCCCCCTCTCTGATCCGGACCAGGTGATACGCATTGCGTAGGTCTAGCTTGGTGAACACCGTAGCACCCTGTAAGGAGTCGAAGGCAGAACTCATCAAGGGCAGGGGATACTTGTTCTTGACCGTGATGTCATTCAACCCCCCGATAATCAATACACGGTCGAAGAGAGCCATCCTTCTTACCCACAAAGAAGAATCCTGCCCCCAGGGGTGATGACGAGGGACGAACGAGACCAGCAGCTAGGGACTCCTTGATGTAGGTCTCCAACGCCTCACGTTCAGGTCGGGAGATACTGTATAACCTTCCCTTGGGGTAGACAGCTCCAGGAACCAGGTTGATGGCACAATCATATGGTCGGTGGGGAGGGAGTGACAGAGCCTTCTGCTTACTGAAAACTTCCCCCAAATCGTGATATGTCTCGGGAACCAGGGACAAATCTGGGGGTTTAGCCTCAATCACCTGACTGGGAACCGAATGGGGGCAGGCAGTCTTGAGACAGTTAGCATGACAATCAAGGCTCCAACTCGTTACCTTGCCCGTCACCCAATCGAACGTGGGATTGTGTTCCTTCAGCCAGGGGTATCCAAGGACCAGAGGAACATGGGAAGACGGCAGAATGAAGAATGAAATCATCTCAGAATGATTCCCCGACAACCGCATCTTAACCGGTTCAGTCCTCATCGTGATACGTGCCAGACTACTGCCGTTCAGAGTGGTCGCTTCAATGGCTTCCGGCAATTGCTCCTTGGAAAGCCCCAGCTGTTCCACCAACTCGGCATCAAGAAAGCTTCCATCGGCACCTGAATCGATAAAAGCGTTAAGCGCTAAGCTCTGATTCCTGTTCACAAGGGTAGCCGGGAAACGGGGTCTGACAGAGGTACTGAGAGGTTGAAACTGGCTCGCTAAAAGTCCTCCCAACTTTAGCGAGCCGGGCAGTTTGACGACCGCCGGGAACAAGTGGAGATGTAATGTCCCGAGCTACCACAGTAGAGGCAGCAGTTGGTCTTACGTCTATGTTGACGCTCCTCCTTGGTTAACCCGTGCCGCCCCCACTTGCATGGGTTCAGAATCGGGAGAGAGGACCTCTCCACTAATCCATTGTGGTGGAGAATGATCGACGTGTTCTGGTCCACCACCCGACCCGACTGGGAACTGAGAAGCTGATCGATTGGACGGACCCCATTGCTTCTCCCTCCTTCGCTCTCGGACTCGATTATCCACCCGAATAGACAAGGCTACCAAGCTGTCCAGGTCACTAGGCTCCGGATAGGAGATCAACTCATCCTTGAGCTGCTCCGACAGACCCTGGTAAAAGGCCGCTTGCAGAGACTCCTCGTTCCACCCACTCTCCACCGCCAACGTCTTGAACTCGATCACGAAGTCGGCCACGCTGCGAGTTCCTTGGTGAAGCGAAAACAGGCGCCTAGCTGCGTCCCTTCCTCGGACGGAATGGTCGAAGAGCTTCCTCATCTCGGCCGTGAACCCCTGGTATGAAGCCATGCAGGGGTCTTGTCGTTCCCAAACGGCTGAAGCCCACTCCAGCGCTCGACCACGCAGCAGCGCAATCACAAAGGCTATCCTAGCCTTGTCTGTGGCATAAGAGTAGGGCTGTAGATCGAACACTAATCCACACTGCATAAGGAAGGAACGGCATCTTCCCAGCTCCCCTCATATCTATCCGGCGTCGGAACCTCGGGCTCACGGAAGGACACAGCTCCAGAAGCGGCAGGCGAGATGGGTGAAACCGGTAGTGGATCCTCCACCGGAAACTTGCGTTGGTTCTGGACCTCCGTCAGACCGGTAGAAAGGTTCCGAACTGACAACGCGATCTCCTGTAGTACCGTGCTATGATGGCCCAACATCTTCTCCTGATGGGTAATGGCATGGCGAACAGAGTCCAGGTCCGCTGGGTTCATTACTGGCCGGATCGTTCTGTCACGGTTCCCTCAGACAGAACCCAGAAGCAGACCAGGACAAGGAGAGTTGAACGAAGGTGAGGGTTTATTACAGATTCAACAAAGGTGCAGGATAATCCAGGGAACAGAGCGGGCGGCGTGGATGAGTTGTTGAGGGTGCAGTTGTTGGTCCAATGATGGCTCGGCAGCCGCCGACCATCAGGCAGAGGTAGGGTGAGGGTTCCGGACGAGTGACTGGAGATGGAACAAAAACGGAGGTAAGTCAACAATAAACCAACAAGGTACAAAACAACAAAACTAACGCTAGAAGCTCTAGGACTGATACTCTGATACCCCTACTGTTCATGGCTAACGATCCGGCAGGAACTGGATGTTTGGCCAGAGCCTAAGAAGGGTGATGATCAGGACCAGGTGTGCAGATTGCTGATGGGATGCAGGTGCGGAAAACAAGAGAGCTCCCCGGAGCGTTCCCGAACCCTCGGGAAACTGGAGATCACGAACAGGAAAAACTAGTCACCAGACAGGACCCGACTCAGACTGCCGGGATCGTTACAGGACCTCTCTTTTGGACTCACCACGGACACTAGGACATTACGGTACCACACCTGCCCTGACCTGGATCTGTTACCCTCCCTGTAACCTGGACTTGCTCTTCCCCTATTATTGGAAACCTGGACTATTGAACATTTTAAATAAACCTGTTAAACCTTCTCTGGCTTGGTGTACTTGTCTGCATTTGGGTTCTAATACTGGTAAATCATAACAAAAATACAACAGAAAATATATATACAGTGTGTGCAAATGTAGCAAGTTATGGAGGTAAGGCAATAAATAGGCTATAGTGCAAAATAATTACAATTAGTATTAACACTGGAATGCTAGATGTGCAAGAGATTATGTGCAAATAGAGATACTGGGGTGCAAAAGAGCAAAATAAATAACAATATAGGGATGAGGTAGTTGGGTGGGCTAATTTCAGATGGGCTGTGTACAGGTACAGTGATCGGTAAGTGCTCTGACAACTGATGCTTAAAGTTAGTGAGAAAATAAGAGTCTCCAGCTTCAGAGATTTTTGCAATTCGTTCCAGTCATTGGCAGCAGAGAACTGGAAGGAATGGTGGCCAAAGGAGGTGTTGGTTTTGGGGATGACCAGTGAGATATACCTGCTGGAGCGCAGACTACGGGTGGGTGCTGCTATGGTGACTAATGAGCTAAAATAAGGCGGGGATTTGCCTAGCAGTGATTTATAGATGGCCTGGAGCCAGTGGGTTTGACGACGAACATGTAGTGAGGACCAGCCAACAAGAGTGTACAGGTCACAGTGGTGGGTAGTGTATGGGGCTTTGGAGACAAAACGGATGGCACTGTGATAGACTACATCCAATTTGAGTGTTGGAGGCTATTTTGTAAATGACATCGCCGAAGTCAAGGATCGGTAGGATAGTCAGTTTTACGAGGGCATGTTTGGCAGCATGAGTGAAGGAGGCTTTGTTGCGAAATAGGAAGCCGATTCTAGATTTAACTTTGGATTGGAGATTCTTAATGTGAGTCTGGAAGGAGAGTTTACAGTCTAACCAGACAACTAGGTATTTGTAGTTGTCCACATACTCTAGGTCAGACCCGTCGAGAGTAGTGATTCTAGTCGGGTGGGCGGGTGCCAGCAGCGTTCGATTGAAGAGCATGCATTTAGTTTTACTAGTGTTTAAGAGCAGTTGGAGGCTACTGAAGGAGTGTTGTATGGCATTGAAGCTTGTTTGGAGGTTTGTTAACACAGTGTCCAATGAAGGGCCAGATGTATACAAAATGGTGTCGTCTGCGTAGAGGTGGATCTGAGAGTCACCAGCAGCAAGAGCGACATCATTGATATACACGGAGAAAAGAGTCGGCCCAAGAATTGAACCCTGTGGCACCCCCATAGAGACTGCCATAGGTCCAGACAACAGGCCCTCCGATTTGACACATTGAACTCTATCTGAGAAGTAGTTGGTGAACCAGGCGAGGCAGTCATTTGAGAAACCAAGGCTATTTAGTCTGCCAATAAGAAAGACATAAAGACATAGTTCAGTTATTTTACATACTTAGATATGTATTTCTGAATATTTCCTTTAATTCTTGTTTCAATCCTGTTTCAAGCCTATATCCAAATGACAGTCCATTAAAAAAAAGTTTCAAACATAATTTGGATGTTTTGTTTGTTTACAGCCAGGGGTAGCCTATAACATTTTAGTCAGGCAAGAAAATGCCAAACGTTATGGCGATTCTTGGTTGGGGGCCCACCAACATTGACAGTAAAAGACTAATACCTTCCACACATATTTTCTTGAAGAAGACCAAGGACTTCTATTTCCTTGTTGATTGGCTATCTTGGCAACCGTTCATAGTCTATTTGAAACAAGTGAGACATTGCATGTTTGTTTGCCATAACCTTAATTTGGTTTTATTGGTTGTTGAATAGGCCTAAGGACTGACCATTTTAATGAGGGTTATTCCAATGTTAGAAATAGCATTTAATTTAAAATCTGTAAGTGGAATCTCTTGAAGGCTAGCCTAGTATTATCTGGAGTTGGCTGTTGGCGCTGCTACCCTTCAAACACGCTGAACCCTTTGAAAAATGGATTGCGGAAGAGATAAGAAATAATTTATGTTCCTATCACTGACTCGCACAAATATGGAGGGGAATAACAGGAGGCTGCTGAGGGGAGGACGGCTCATAAAAATGTCCGGAAAGGAGCGAATGGAATGGAATCAAACACATGGTTGTATTTGATACCATTCCATTAATTCCGCTCCAGCTATTACCACAAGCCCGTCCTCCCCAATTACGGTGCCACCAACCTCCTGTGGGGGGAATATTGTGCCAATAACTCCCACAAACTTACGCTATATTTTACTGCACAAATTATTAATTGAGATTCTACTGAGGTGGAAAGGGCACACATTTTGTTTTATACCAACAGGGGCTGGTTGGAGGACACATCAGGCCATGGTGATTTGTGCAAGATGAAGACTGGAACGGTCAAATTTTAGAATCATAGAACAAACTACAAAGACTTCCTCCTTACATGTTTGTTTTTGTCCTTGTTTAATTATATGGTTGCCGTTCATATGATACATTTGGTGTGTGTGTTCTTGTATGCTTGAATGAGTGTGTATGTGTGTTCTTGCAGGCATGCTTGAGTGTGTGTGTGTGTGTGTGTGTGTGTGTGTGTGTGTGTGTGTGTGTGTGTGTGTGTGTGTGTGTGTGTGTGTGTGTGTGTGTGTGTGTGTGTGTGTGCGCAGGACCGGACTACCGCATTTGGGGCCCCGTGGCACTATACTTCAGGGTGCCCCGTCATGGCAAAATGTGTAGAATTGCAGGAAATTAGCTATAAAACTGAAAACAAAATTGGGGGGGGAAACAGATTTTGCCATGGTGCAGAGAGTAACATGTGCAGTTTTATAATGCTATTTCTACACATTTTCCCATGAGGCTAAGAGAAAAATAGCAGTTTTAGAGCTAATTTCCTGCAATTCTTCACATTTTGCCATGAGGCTGAGATAAAAAATTAGCAGTTTTAAAGCTAATTTCCTGCAATTCTTCACATTTTGCTATCATATGCTATCTGACATTTTCAACCTCTCCCTGACCCAGTCTGTAACAAGCAGATCACCATAGTCACTGTGCCCAGGAACGCCAAGGTAACCTGTCTAAATGACTATCGCCCCTTAGCACTCACTTCTGAAAACATGAAATGCTTTGAAAGGCTGGTCATGGCTCACATCCACACCATCATCCCAGACACCCTGGACCCACTCTAATTCACATATCGCCCCATCATATCCACAAATAAAGCAATCTCTATTGCACTCCATACTGCCCTATCCCACCTGGACAAGAGGAACACCTATGTGAGAATGCTGTTCATTGACTACAGCTCAGCGTTCAACACCATAGTGCCCTCCAAGCTCATCACTAAGCTAAGGACCCTGGGACTGAACACCTCCCTCTGCAACTGGATCCTGGACTTCCTGACTGGCCACCCCCAGGTAGTGAGGGTATGGAACAACACATCAGCCACGCTGATCCTCAACACGGGGGCCCCTCACGGGTGCGTTATTAGTCCCCTCCTTTTACTCCCTATTCACCCACGACTGTGTGGCTGCTCACGACTCCAACATCATCATTAAGTTTGCTGACGACACAACTGTGGTAGGCCTGGTCACTGATAACAATGAGACAGCCTATAGGGAGGAGGTCAGAGACCTGTCAGTGTAGTGCAAGGACAACAACCTCTTCCTCAACGTTGGCAAGACAAAGGAGCTGATCGTGGATTACAGGCAACGGAGGGCCGAGCACACCCCCATTCAAATTGACGGGGCTGTAGTGGAGTGGGTCGAGAGCTTAAAGTTCCTCGGTGTCCCCATCACTAAGGATCTGTCATGGTGCACTCCACACACATCAACACAGTCTTGAAGAGGGCACGACAACACCCCTTCCCCCTCAGAAGGCTGAAAAGATTTGGCATGGGCCCTCAGTTCCTCAAAAAGTTATACAGATGCACCATTGAGAGCATCTTGACTGACTGCATCACAGCTTGGCTATGGCAACTGCTTGGCATCCGACTGCAAGGCGCTACAGAAGGTAATGCGTATGGCCCAATCCATCACTGGGTCAGAGTTCCCTGCCATCCAGGACCTCTATACCAGGCGGTGTCAGAGGAAGGCCCTAAAAATGGTCAAAGTCTCCAGCCTCCCAAGTCATAGAATGTTCTCTCTGCTACCGCACGGCAAGTGGTACTGATACACCAAGTATGGAACCAACAGGACCCTGAACAGCTTCTAACTCCAAGCCATAAGACTGCTAAATAGTTTGTTAAATAGTTAACCAAATAGCTACCCGGACTACCTGCATTGACCCTTTTTACACTAACTTTTTTTTACTCATCACATACGCTGCTGTTACTGTGTATTATCTATCCTGTTGCCTACTCACTTTATTCCTAGTTATATGTACATTTCTCAGTACTGGTACCCCCTATCTTTACTCATTGTGTATTTATTATTATTTGTATTGTTATATGTTATTACTTCTCTATTACTTCTCTATTTTCTTTCTCTCTGCATTGTTGGGAAGGGCTGTAAGTAAGCATTTCACTGTTAGTCTACACATGTTGTTTATGAAGCATGTGACAAATAACATTGGATTTCATTTGTGTGTGTGTGGTTAGTGTATGTGTGTTCATGCAGGCATGCTTGAGTGAGTGTGTGTGTGTTCTTGGGGGGGGCTCTGTCGTTGACAGCTACAGACGCTGGTCTAAAATGAGTATCCTCCTGGGCTGCTTGCCTGCCTGGAACGTCCAGCAAGGAAATAAATCCATTTGGAAGAGCCGCCGTGTGGGATCACAGACAGCAGCCTGACCCCTTAGATCCTGCGAGAGAGAGGAAAGGCGCCGGCACGACAGCAAAAACCCTATGAGCCTCTGCGGGTAATGTTACAGTGTCTGCTCGCCATGCTGAAATATTGGAAGTCAAAGGGCTCTCTTAGTGCCACCGTCAGTTTAATCTGAAACCACATTTTTGATGTCTTTGGAAGAGCGAGGCAACATTTTTTGGTGGGGGCAATAAGATAAAAGGCTTATAAAATTGTGCAAGCAAGAAATTCAAAACAGTTCTCTAAATAGTTAATTGTCTCAGACAGTGTCTGGATATCGATTGGGGGGAGAGATGGAGGGAGAGACGCTGCTTTTTCCAATGGGGGTAGGCCTAGGCCTATATTGCAGCTCATGTCTGAAAGGCTGGTTCTAAGCACTAGGGGTGGGCTCTCACTCTCTGATGGTTTTCCAGTTAGTATTTGTCAGGTCAGACTGTGCACCGCCCGGCGGTCTCCGCTCCTCTCCCCGGGTTATTTATTGCCTCTCTCCCCCGCCGGCAGCGCATCGGCTCCCGGGCCGCTGCAAACAACCGTGCAGAGGCAGGGGCGTCATTAGGGGGGATCTGTACGGCCGACGTGGAGTGGATTAACAAAACGCCATTCACTTAATATTTTGTTGCGAACACACAGAATTTTCTTGTAATTTCTATTTGAACAAAAATGTAATTGAATCCCATTTTTTCTGTGACAAAGAAAAGAGGGTATCCTAGTAGCACTTGCGATCAAAAGCGAGGTTTTAATAATTAAGGTTACGCCCACACATGGATATAGAATGAAAGAGAAAGAATAAGAGGGTGGTGGTGGTAGAACAATAACGAAATAATACGCCCAATAACAGCCAACCCTCTTCAGAAAACTGCTGGAGGCTGAGATGTTGTCATGTCAGTCAGAGTTTGGGGGAACCCCTCCATGGTGGGTGTCTAGGTGCGGTAATGCAATGGAGCCAATGAGTCACGGGCTGGGAGTGGGTGTGAGGGGGCATGGGTATCCCCGATATGACAGTGACGACAGGGTTCCCCAGGGCTCTCCTAAAGGTGCGCCCCAGCACCTACGTTTCTACATCAGAGCACACGTTTCCACAGAGGTGTTTGTGTGGTGACGGGGGCGAATAAAATAAAACTTTCACCTTCCTAGAAACAGTTGTTCATTCTACCTTGTGGGTCCGTTGCTTATGCAAGGTTTTGTTCCTGCCTGTTACTATAATACCCTGGTTGATTAGATGTAGCCTACCACACCATTTTGTAATATTGCTATGAACCATGGTCTGATATCTACAGTCTTTACAGATCAGATATTTTCACGGTCATCCATGGTTCAGAATAGTTAAAAGCCATTTTTGATCTAGGCCGGGATTCAATCCGATCGCGCTTTGTCGACTATGTAGGCCTACCTTTTAAAGGGAATGCTCCCACGTTTGCAGAGACTGCATTCACGAAAAGGCTGCATATGTTTCAAGTTTCAACGTTTATTCGCCACATGGACAGGATACAACAAGTGTAAAACCGTACAGTGAAATTATTACCTTGAGAGCTCTTTCCCCAAAATGCAGTGATAGTAATACTAATATGCAGTACATAATAATAGAAAATGTATAAATATTTTTAAACATACAAGAAGAATGAAATAGGTGGAAGAAACATGAGAATGTGAGTATATACAGGTCAGTGCCAGTACTACCTTATTCAATGTGCAGGGGTAGCCTACTGGTGTGGTTGGGGTAAGTTTATACATAAAAAGTGACTGGTAGTAGGATATCCATGTAAACAGGACTGAAAAGTGACTGGTAACAGGAATATATAAATACTTATGATAATATACTAATGGCAATATATACATGTAAACAGGAGTAATAGTGACCAATAGCAGGATAAATAGAAAAATAATCATGTTAATGGAAATCAATAATGGTATTAATAATTCTAATCAATAATCATTACAGCGTAGGTGTGAGGGGGTGTGTGCGTGTGGGTGTAAGTGTGTGGCATAAGTAATTAGTGTGTGAGTGAGGGTGTATGTGAGTGTGTGTATGTGAGTGTGTGTGCATGTGCATGTGCATGTGAGTAAGAGTGACAGTGAAAGTGTGTGTGTCAGAGTGGGTAGAGACCTGTGGATGGGCATAGAGTCAGTGTGGATAATCTGTGGGAGAGGGAGAGCAGTAGTTGTTAGCCAGTTAACAGTGTTATGGCCAGGGGATAGAAGCTGTTTAGAGTCTGTTGGTCTGAGCCTTGATGCACCGGTACCACCTGTTGGACTAGAGCATGAAGAGCAGTCCATGTCTCGGGTGGCTGGAGTCGGCTCAACCGGAAGATACCTTTAAATGTCAAGAGCGCTATAACACAGATCTACCGCTGATCAGCTTGAATCCCGGCTTTATAACTTTACCCACTGCTAACAGAAGACATACACTACATGACCAAAAGTATGTGGACACCTGCTCGTCGAACATCTCACTTCAAAATCATGGGCATTAATATAGAGTTTGTCTCCCCTTTGCTGCTATAACAGCCTCCACTCTTCTGTGAAGGCTTTCCACTAGATGTTGGAACATTGCTGCGGGGGCTCCCATTCAGCCACAAGACTATTAGTGAGGTCGGGCACTGATGTTGGGCGATTAGGCCTTGCTCACAGTCAGCATTCCAATTAATCCCAAAGGTGTTTGATGGGGTTGAGGTCAGGGCTCTGTGCAGGCCAGTCAAGTTCTTCCACAACAATCTCGACAAACCATTTCTGTATGGACCTCGCTTTGGCACGGGGGCATTGTCATGCTAAAACAGGAAAGGACCTTCCCCAAACTGTTGCCAAAAAATTGGAAGCACAGAATCGTCTAGAATGTCATTGTATGCTGTAGCCTTAAGATTTCACTTCACTGGAACTAAGGGGCCTGAACCATGAAAAACAGCCCCAGACCATTATTCCTCCTCCACCTAACTTTACAGGTGGCGCTATGCATTTGGGCAGGTAGCGTTCTCCTGGCATCCGCCAAACCCAGATTCGTCCGTCAGACTGCCAGATGGTGAAGCATGATTCATCACTCCAGAGAAAGCGTTCCGACTGCTCCAGAGTCCAATGGCGGTGCGCTTTACACCACTCCAGCCGATGCTTGGCATTGCGCATGGTTATCTTAGGCTTGTGTGCGGCTGATCGGCCATGGAAACCCATTTCATGAAGCTCCCAACGAACAGTTCTTGTGCAGACGTTGCTTCCAGAGACCGTTTGGAACTCGGTAGTGAGTGTTGCAACCGAGGACAGATTATTTTTACGCACTACGCGCTTCAGCACTCGGCGGTCCTGTTCTGTGAGCTTGTGTGGCCTACCACTTTGCAGCTGAGCCGTTGTTGCTCCTAGACGTTTCCACTTCACAATAGCAGCACTTACAGTTGACCAGGGCAGCTCTAGCAGGGCAGAAACTTGATGAATTGACTTGTTGGAAAGGTGGCATCCTATGACGGTGCCACGTTGAAAGTCACTGAACTCTTCAGGAAGGCCATTCTACTGCCAATGTTTGTCAATGGAGATTGTATGGCCGTGTGCTTGATTTTATACACCTGTCAGCAAAGGGTTTGGCTGAAAAGCCGAATCCACTAATTTGAAGGAGCGTCCACATACTTTTGTATATATTGTGTTTATCCTTGTCAATAAACAAGGTGATGGTTCAAAAAGCTTTGCGGAAGTGATGATGAGAATTGTCTCCCTCCACCATGTCATGAAAGCTCCGATGCTGCTCATTCCCTCATTCACCCTGATGTGTTGACATGGATGAATTAGGGACCAGAGAATTTCAGTGTGAGAAGTAGATCTCTGTGTGTGTGTGTGTGTACAGTATGTGTGTACGTACAGTGCATTCAAAAGGTATTCAGACCCCTTGACTTTTTCCACATTTCGTTACATTACAGCCTTATTCTAAAATTGATTAAATTGTTTTTTCCCCTCATCAATCTACAGCTCTAGGAAGAGTCTTGGTGGTTCCAAACTTCTTCAATTTAAGAATGATGGAGGCCACTGTGTTCTTGGGGATCTTCAGTGCTGCAGACATTTTTTGGGACCCTTTCCCAGATCTCGGAGCTCTACGGACAGTTCTTTCAACCTCATGGCTTGGATTTTGCTCTGACATGCACTGTCAACTGTGGGAACTTATATAAACAGGTGTGTGCCTTTCCAAATCATGTCCAATCAATTGAATTTACTACAGGTGGACTCCAATCAAGTTGTAGAAAGATCTCAAGGATGATCAAAGGAAACAGGATGCACCTGAGCTCAATTTCGAGTCTCATAGCAAAGTGTCTGAATACTTATGTAAATAAGGTATTTTTGTTTTTTATTTTTAATACATTTGCAAAAATGTCTAAAAACCTGTTTTCGCTTTGTCAATATGGGGTATTGTGTGTAGATTGATGAGGGAAAACATTTATTTAATCAATTTTATAATAAGGCTGTTACGTAACAAAATGTGGAAAAAGGGAAGGGGTATGAATGCTTTCCGAAGGCACTGTATGTGTGCATGCATGTGTTTGCTTATAAGTGTATAACGCAAGCAATAGGGCTATCCAGCAACACTTTATCTCCGGTTCTCTGCGCTCGGGCCCCTCTGCAGTGCATAGCTCCTTCCTGTGCGTGACAGGGGCCTTTTGGTGTGATTTATATGCGTCTGACACACAGGACTCTGGGCCCAACCTCTGCTGTGGAATGACTATTCCATGTGGTGGTGTGGAGGATGGCTCCACCTGGGTGGTGCTAAGTTGACAAGGGTCAGGGCCTGGACTGCTGATCTGGGATCAGTTTTGCCTTTCAGATCATAATGAATAAGAATATTATGTAACAGGGGGACCTGATTCTAGATCAGCTTTGAGTACTGGCCCTGATGTGACTGTATACTCTGAATTTTCAGAGATCCATTGGATCATGCCCTTGCCCTCTTCAATGGTAGCTATTACCACTATGGGACTATGTGAAGGCGAACAACACGTACAGGTCTTTCTATCCATTATCTAATTGCACTCACACCTTTGTTCATTTCACAACAACCTGTGTGGGATTAGATTTGTATGTGATTGGTATTTTTAGGTAATATAAGTGATTTCAGAATTTTGTTAAGGTCAAACACATAAAATGTAGTCTGCTATGGTTGATTTGGAGTTTCACAAATGCAGGTAGATTTTGAGAAATTGCTGAAATTTGATTATACTGAATAAAGTCTACTATTCTTTATGATATATGGCCATAGGTTTCTCAAAGGAGAGTGACCCTTACAGTAGTGGGAAGATGATTACAAAGAGTACAAGAAAAATATTGACTTCAAGCACTGAGGGCACAACATAGAAAAGTATACAAACTTCAACGCCCACCACATTCTGAACAGAGGTTGTGGCGGGTAGAACTATGAGCAAAGACCAATTAAAAATAATGAATATATCTGTTTTCAAAGCTGTTGTTGAATTTAATGGAATATAATATATAGGCCTATATGTGTTGTTGTTGTTTTTAGACAATGGGGCCGATTTCTATGGTAGCACAGCCTATAAAATAATATATCCCTACCTTGGTAGGCCTAACCATCAACTGACATTGAATTTTGTTGTTTCAATATGTATTATTGTTGTAGGCTATATGTAACTGCTGATATATGATTATGAATATTTGCGCAATAATGACGTCCGTCGCGCACCCCCCTTCAAGTTCTCGCGCTCGCAAAGCCTCGGCTGTTTAAATGGGCCAAGTTGAGAAGCCGCAGAGAGTGGAAATCTTGTTTGGTCTGGGTCTATGAACTTCAGCGTGACTTTTAACGATATAGCCTACACAGGGTAAAAAAAAACAACTATTTCAAAAGTCCTATCAGCTGAATTTGTTCCATGCAAATACTTTTAAATATCTTGAAAAATAGGGAAGTTTGCAATGCTCAGATAGCCATAGGCTATAGTTTTATGGCATATGGCAGAATGTAGCAAAGTAGCCTACACTTGCATCTTTCTGTACTATTTCTAATACATCAAACAAGACGTTATATAGCCTAGTATTGTTTATTATTCAAGTAGAGACAGTATTGCGTAATACCAGCATATTGGAAGGCACAATGACTGTAAACCTGTTAATTGCAATAAATAAAGGCAGTTAAAATAAGAGAGACCAACATCATAACAATAGGCCTACTGTTTAGAAAATACTAAACTGAAGAGACACGTTGGGAAGTGTCAATGATCCTTGTGGATAACGTGATGTCCATGGCTAAGGTATGGCCACTCCAACGTGTCAGGTATTAGTAGCGCAAGTCCGATTAAATGTGGTACGCAGGAGCACGGCGAGAACTGTCATGCAAGTGGTGAGTGGTGGAGTGTGGTGGCGGAGAGCGCGGCGACTACAGAGACCTGGAAACTAGTGAATGGCAATCTGTCGGGGAAGTTCAACAGACCGCTGTCACAGAGCGACACAGGAGCCCTGCGTAAAACAAATTGGCGCGTCTTCAAGTCTGGGGCGGCTGACCAACTCCGAAAAGAGGACACACAAGTTCGGAGGAGCTGCTAATCACTTGTTACCGGCGCTTTGCTCCCAGTAACATGCCTGCCATCAAAAAGGAGAGACTGGATGGGGACGTACTGGCATTGGCTGCCTTCAACCAGTCCGAATACCTGGCCCCTTTAAATGCCACCGCTATCACTGTGGTGACCCCACCGCAGTACGACCATATTTTCGCCCATCACCGCGTGTACTTGGGGCTCCACGACACGGCACTGCATCACCAGCACCTTCACCATCACCCGGACGACTTAACGCTGGAGAGGTTTTCCTCCATCCCCGACTTTCAGCCGTTTTTTGAGAACGGGGAACCATGCATCGAGGTGGAATGCGGGGAGAACAAGGCTTTACTATACATTAACAAACTGTGCCAAGGTAGTAAGGGACCCTCAATCAAATACCGGGGCGAGTGGCTCACCCCGAATGAGTTCCAGTTTGTCAGTGGAAGGGAGACCGCCAAAGATTGGAAACGAAGTATAAGGCACAAAGGTAGGCAACAGCAAACATTATGTCTACATTTTTAAAAAGTATGTTCATTTTGAGAACCATACCCAATTTAAGGTTTTTGTCATTGTTTGGTGAGTGGAAATCGGTTTCCCTGGTTTGGTTCTGCGTTTCGTAGTTAAAGGGTTACTCAGCAGTACACCAACTACAGTGCGTAAGAAGGGAGATGAGAAAAGGCACATACCCTCGCTGTATCTTCACAGGCAGCGACCATTCTCATAACGGGGAGTCAGGAGTCGTGGACTAAGGTGAAAACCGTTAATATTTGGGTACAGAATTGTTTAAATATAGTATGGCAGTTAATAGACGTTGTGGGTATCATTCCGTTGAGTGTTGGGTATAACAGCAGGCTAAGTGGGTGTTGACACCTCAAAAGACCAGAATGATGTTGGAGACAGGGAACAGCATTATTTTACTTGAAGTTCTAGGCTATTCCTTACTCTTTTGGTTATTTCGGGGAGCTTATGGTTGCGATGCAACTATCCAAAATAATGATGTTATTAGTTTGCTACTATTTTGGTTTGAAAAGTTATACATTGGCTCAGACAAAACAAACGTATCAGAAGATGTTTGTGAATTGATTTAGTATTAGAACAATGAATATTATTGACTAACTTTGGGCCTATTTTAATAATTACGCGTTATTGCGATGACCGCGTGCGCACTTGTTTTTGAACCCCACCTCACCCCAAGTTCTGTTGGGGGAGGGTGTTGCCCTGAAGTAAAAAAATATAGGCTGATAATGGAATGTCTCATATCTGAGATTAGATACAATGACAGTAGCCTACTGTCTATGGATCTTACCACACGGGGCTCAACTAGAACTCATCAGTGAAACTAGGTAATTTAGTTAGAAAAACTTGCAATTCCAAATGTAATGTTTATGTTTTAGTTTTGGATTCGTGATTATTTAACAATTATCCACATTTTGTGTTGCACAAACTGTTTTATTCATGTTTATGTGTAGACTCTGATAACACAGTCTTATGTTTACTATACAAATATATAGGCCTATTTAAGGCTATTGAAGATCCTGTCATGTGTAATCACCTCGATGTGTGTAGGTTATTACATGTAATTGATTTAAAGTTGCTGATATCAATGGGTGCTGTATAAGTATGGTTTATTGCTTTATTATAACTATCTCTCTCTCTCTCTCTCTCTCTCTCTCTCTCTCTCTCTCTCTCTCTCTCTCTCTCTCTCTCTCTCTCTCTCTCTCTCTCTCTCTCTCTCTCTCAGGGAAAAGTTTAAAGACCCTTATGTCCAAAGGAATCTTACAGGTACATCCTCCAATCTGTGATTGCCCTGGGTGTCGAATTTCGTCTCCAGTGGTAAGATTATGGTTCCATCAGCATTTAAATTCTTACATCTGTTTTTCTTGATTTATCATTGGTTTCAAAAGTGTATGTTGCCTTGCTGATTCCAATTGGCTGTGTTGACGACTGGGCTAAACGTTTTATTTTAATTGAAGACACAGAGTAAGCAGCATTGGTATTTTTTAAGCAATCTGCCTTTAGTGACATAATTTATTCAGAATAATATTGGTCTTGAATACTCAATGCTTGGGTGATGAGTCCTGATAGTTTCATATGATATATTCCCAAACAGTGCCTTCAGAAAGTATTCATACCCCTTGACTTATTCCACATTTTGTTGTGTTAAAGCCTTTATTCAAAATTGATTAAATTGATTTTTTTCTCTCACCCATCTACACCCAATACCCCATAATGACAAAGTGAAAACATGGGTTTTGACATTTTTGCAAATTTATTGAAAATGAAATACAGAAATATCTCATTTAAATAAGTATTCACACCCCTGAGTCAATACATGTTAGAATCACCTTTGGCAGCGATTACAGCTGTGAGTCTTTCTGGGTAAGTCTCTAAGAACGTTGCACACCTGGATTGTACAATTTTTGCACATTATTATTTTTGAATTCTTCAAGCTCTGTCAAGTTGGTTGTTGATCATTGCTAGACAGCCATTTTCAAGTCTTGCCATAGATTCTCAAGCCGATTTAAGTCAAAACTGTAACTTAGACACTCAGGAACATTCAATGTCGTCTTAGTAAGCAACTCCAGTGTATATTTGACCTTGTATTTTAGGTTATTGTCCTGCTAAACTGTGAATTTGTCTCCCAGTGTCTGGTGGAAAGCAGACTGAACCAAGTTTTCCTCTAGGATTTTGCCTGTGCTTAGCTCACTCCATTTGCATATTTTAATACAATATTTCAGAAGAATTGTAATACAAAAAAGTATTACATGTGTGTTTACATTCAACTGGTAGAAGTTGATTGGGATATTATTAAGGGGGAAAATTACCATATGTGGTGTGTGGTGCTTGGCCTTAAGTTTTTGTTCTGCCGGTTGAGTATGCACTTCTTTATGTCATTATTCACAGATATATACACGGCATTGAAATCAACACTGGCTCAAACCACAAAATTAAGCCGAGTTTGAATGGCACAATTCTAGGCAAAGTTAATAAGTAATATGAATGGGTGACTAGTCAGGCTCCTTTTGCTAGATTGATCTCATTCTCATGGCTCTTCTGTCCATTGCTGCTGTTCCTCTCCTAGCTGTTTCACTGGGCTGTGTTTGCCATGCCGTGCCCGTTTGGCTGAGCTAATGGCATTATGCCAAGCAGGCTGTGAGGCGTCACAGGTGTGGTGTCTGTGCCAGTGTGCTAGCTTTGAGCGAGCACGTCACTGGCTCACCGTTGCAGACTCACCGTCGCCGGCTCACTGTCGCCGAATCTGTTCACACAGGTGTGCCGTGTGTGTGTTTTCTATCACTACGGAGTGCATCTGTCATCGCTCCCAAGCGCTAATCTTGAGGGCGTAAGAGGCTTAGCGAGCTACTGAGTGTGGCTACTGCTGATTTTTGTGTGTGATGCATGCAAGGCAAAGGTGGTTTAGATAAGCTGGTGTTTGAGTGATATAGGTAAACTGGTGACGTTTTTCACAGCCAAGAATACAGATATACTCTACAACCACATATAGTTAATGGAAAATGAATTGCAAATGGAATGCATTGGCTAAAAAGAGAGTTTGTGGAGAATATAGAAGTAGATTCGTTTTTTGGGGGAATTTAACATATCATTTTCAGATATGGATATTAGGTCATGGGTATACTGAAGTTATAGCATAGTGGTTTCACTCTGTAGACTAAATGAATGATACTGCAGCTAAACAGCGGCACAATCAATATTGTCGGGTTGTCTGAAAATTGTCTCTCTTTAAAAAAAATGTACGTAATTTCTACTGACAGTAAATTAACAGTCATAGAGTGACATGACTCAAGTAACTTGCCAGGAGGAGTTGCCTTTCTGAGTCCTGACACAAAAGCCTATTGTAATCGTCCTGTTTACAGCAGTGTGCACACCTCTTTGTTGTCAGTGCCTGTTGTTTGCTTAGTCAGAAATGGCAGGCTTTTCTCTACAGACGTGCTTGTCTGATGACTTGTGATGGTTGGTGATATTCTATCTATTGTTTATGAGCAGTGCGGGTTCCTGTGAATTGTTTTCACAAACCAAGGCTGGGATTTCAACAAATCTGAAATTACTGCCAAATAACACATTGTAGGCCTACATGTATCTCACATCTTATCATCTTATGTATGTCATCCTTGGCACAGCAGAAGGTAATACATTGTAGACAGCCTCCTGTTTGGCATTCAAGTAGCTGAAAGTGGCACAGGTTGAAAAGCCATGATAATGTTGTATGACAGTATGTTACCATTGTGCTGAATGTGTCCAAACCTATAGTTTTCCCCAGTTTCACTTTCACTCTCTCTCTCTCTCTCTCTCTCTCTCTCTCTCTCTCTCTCTCTCTCTCTCTCTCTCTCTCTCTCTCTCTCTCGGGAGGTAGAGCTACAGAGGCTACCCTAGTGAATAACAAACACAAACAGCACAGCACAGAGAGTCGGCAGGTTCACGAGAGGCGTGGAGGAGAATGGCAGGCAGCGGGGCTTGTCTCGTCTGTCTTGGCATCTTCCTCCCCCGTGCCGCCCGCCGGCGAATGGCACACACTAGCACTCTCGCTGTGATGATCTCACACACATGCACGCGCACGCACACCACATTAATACAGAGCTACTGTACATATTCACCCTGTAACAATTGAGCAACATAACATTTAGAGCCATTTTCAGTGTTTTGTGTTATGCTCTACTATACTAGGCCTATAGTAAAGTATACTGTTTAGTATGCTGTTTTGCTATCAGTTACTGTCACCATTGGGATATATACAATATGACACAAAAGTGTGTGTTGATAAAGTAATAATGCCAGAGAAGCCGGTGTTTGGAGGATATATAGCTACTGGTGTTGTTAGGCCCGAGACAAAGTCGAGGGCGGGCAAACCATGCCAATACATCCTCCAAATACTGGCTTCGAGGGCATTATCACTTTTATACAACGGGTTACCAACATATTCAAATAATGATTGACATACACTACCGGTCAACATTTTTAGAACACCTACTCATTCAAGGGGTTTTCTTTATTTTGTACTATGTTCTACATTGTAGAATAATAGAGAAGACATCAAAACTATGAAATAACACATATGGAATCATGTAGTAACCAAAAAAGTGTTAAACAAATCAAAATATATTTTATATTTGAGATTCTTCAAATAGCCACCCTTTGCCTTTATGACAGCTTTGCACACTGCCTTGATGACAGCTTTGCACACTCTTGGCATTCTCTCAACCAGCTTCACCTGGAATGCTTTTCCAACAGTCTTGAAGGAGTTCCCACATATGCTGAGCACTTGTTGGCTGCTTTTCCTTCCCTCTGAGGTCTGACTCATCCCAAACATCTCAATTTGGTTGAGGTCGGGGGATTGTGGAGGCCAGGTCATCTGATTCAGCACTCCATCCCTCTCCTTCTTGGTAAAATAGCCTTTACACAGCCTGGAGGTGTGTTGGGTCATTGTCCTGTTGAAAAACAAATGATAGTCCCACTAAGCCCAAACCAGATGGGATGGCGTATCGCTGCAGAATGCTGTGGTAGCCATGCTGGTTAAGTGTGCCTTGAATTCTAAATAAATCAAAGACAGTGTCACCAGCAAAGCAGCCCCACACCATAACACCTCCTCCTCCATGCTTTACAGTGGGAAATGCACATGCAGAGATCATCCGTTCACCCACACCGCGTCTCACAAAGACACAGCGGTTTGAACCAAAAATCTCCAATTTGGAATACAGACCAAAGGACATATTCCCACCGGTCTAATGTCCATTGCTTGTGTTTCTTGGCCCAAATAAGTCTCTTCTTCTTATTGGTGTCCTTTAGTAATGGTTTCTTTGCAGCAATTCGACCATGAAGGCCTGATTCTTCTCTGAACAGTTGATGTTGAGATGTGTCTGTTACTTGAACTCTGTGAAGCATTTATTTGGGCTGCAATTTCTGAACTTATCCTCTGCAGCAGAGGTAACTCTGTGTCTTCCATTCCTGTGGCGGTCCTCATGAGAGCCAGTTTCATCATAGCGCTTGATGGTTTTTGCGACAGCACTTGAAAAAACTTTCAAAGTTCTTGAAATGTTCCATATTGACTGACCTTCATGTCTTAAAGTAATGATGGACTGTCGTTTCTCTTTGCTTATTTGAGCTGTTCTTGCCATAATATGGACTTGGTCTTTTACCAAATAGTGCTATCTTCTGTATACCCCCCCCACCTTGTCACAACACAACTGATTAGCTCAAACACATTAAGAAGGAAAGAAATTCCACACATTAACTTTTAAGGAGACACACCTGTTGATTGAAATGCATTCCAGGTGACTACCTCATGAAGCTGGTTGAGAGAATGCCAAGAGTGTGCGAAGTTGTCATCAAGGCAAAGGGTGGCTATTTAAAGAATCTCAAATATAAAATTTGGTTACATGATTCCTTATGTGTTATTTCATATGGTCGTTCGTTCTATCGGTTCGGTTGCTAGAGACGCGACCCAGTCGTTCAGTCTTTATGTTCTGTATCTATGGACGCCACCCAGTCGGTCATTCTAAATGTTCCATTGCCATACTGGCTGGCAATGTTCTTATCCCTTGCTTGCTAGCTAGCTAACTATGGCTAACTTACAGTCACGTCAAAAAGTGCAGCCAGAATAACAGCAAAGTAGCTGCACTTGCATTTGTTGAAGCTGTTTTCTACAGACATTTATTTGGATATATCAATAACAATGAGCTAATGAGGCACGATTTCGCCTGGCATAGAAAATGTGCTCACTCCTCAGGACACTGTGTTGTTCAGAGGAGCTAGCCAACAACACCGCTAACACAATCACTTCAAACTGAAGCTGGAAAGACAGCGAACTCGCTGCACTTCGTTTTGTTTTATTTTTTTCAATTTACATTTCTTTGTATATATCCATAAAAATGATCCCAGCTGATTCATGATTTCGACTGGCTGAGAAACGCTGCCTGCCTGTCTGTCTGTCTCGTCCTGACTCCTGGCACATCCATTACTATGGGACAGCTGGAGATTGATTTTGAATATTGAAACAATGTTGCAAATGTCGGAGAGACAGACAGCGAGGTTTATCCAAATTTCTGCTGATGAAAACAAAATGTTAGTCTAAAAGAAATGTGAGATAATGTCTGGATGCTTTTTATAGTAGAGATCAAGTTTATAAATTGCTTGGCTGAGCTGATGAGACAGTGGATTGCGCATTCAGATGGAACTATGTAAATAGGCATTTTAACTTAATAGATTTAGCCGGTGGTAACTTGTGGAATAGACACCAGCTGGAATGAGCTTTTAACCAATCAGCATTCAGGATTAGACCCACTCGTTGTATAATTGACAAATGTCTGGTTTGTCTGCTTGTATTTGATATACTGAGGTTGTACTGTTGAGGTATGACATACATGAATAAAATAGAACATGTTAATAAAGCCATGTTTGCTCGTGGCTCCTGTGTTTAACTGCTCTGTAGACGTGTGCTCTTCATGCTCCGGTGTGTGTGGTCACTGTTTGAGAGAGGGGTAAGTGGTGTGTGTGTGTGTGTGTGTGTGCTCCAGGGAGAACCGGGATTTCTGCGCTCTGTTATTCCAGCGGAACTGGCGGAGGCCGGGAGGAAATTACACTCTTCACCTCCGGCTTGTAAAGCGTTCCTCCAATCAGGGGCCTCCCCCTCTCCTGCATCCTGACCACATAGAGAGAAAGAACAACACACACACGCACACATACACACACATATACGCACTCACATACATACAGTGCTTTCAGAAAGTATTCATACCCCTTGACCTATTCCACATTTTGTTGTGGTATAGCCTGAATTCAAAATGGATTCAATGGATTTTTGTATCTCACCCATCTACCCACAATACCCCATAATGACAAAGTGAAAACATGTTTTTAGAAATTTTAGCAAATTTATTGAAAATGAAATATAGAAATATATAATTTACATAAGTATTCACACTCCTGAGTCAACACTTTGTAGAAGCACCTTTGGCAGCGATTACAGCTGTGAGTCTTTCTGGGTAAGTCTCTAAGAGATTTCCACACCTGGATTGTGCCACATTTGCCCATTATTCTTTTCATAATTCTTCAAGCTCTGTCAAATTGGTTGTTGATCATTGCAAGACAACCATTTTCAGGTCTTGCCATAGATTTTCAAGTAGATTTAAGTCAAAACTATAACTCGGCCATTCAGGAACATTCACTGTCTTTTTGGTAAGCAACTCCAGTGTAGATTTGGCCTTGTGTTTCAGGTTATTGTACTGCTGAAAGGTGAATTCATCTCCCAGTGTCAGGTGGAAAGCAGACTGAACCAGGTTTTCCTCTAGGATTTTGCCAGTCCTTAACCATTACAAGCATACCCATAACATGATACAACCACCACTACACTTGAAAATATGGAGAGTGGTACTCAGTAATGTGTTGTATTGGATTTGCCCCAAACATAACACTTATAATTAGGACAAAAATGTAATCGCTTTGCCACATTCTTTGCAGTATTACTTTAGTGCCTTGTTGCAAACATGATGCATGTTTTGGAATATTTTTCATTTTTTCACTCTTGTCAATTAGGTTAGTATTGTGGAGTAACTACAATGTTGTTGATCCATCCTCCGTTTTCTCCTATCACAGCCATAAACTCTAACTGTTTTAAAGTCACCATTGGCCTCATAGTGAAATCCCTGAGCGGTTTCCTTCCTCTCCGGCAACTGAGTTAGGAAGAACACCTGTATCTTTGTAGTGACTGGGTGCGTTGATATACCATCCAAGGTGTAATTATTAACTTCACCATGCTCTAAGGGATATTCAATGTCTGCTTTTATTTGTATGTTTACCCATCTACCAATAGGTGCCCTTCTTTGCAAGGTATTGGAAAACCTCCCTGTTCTTTGTGTTTTTTAAAAGTTTTTTTTATTTTTTTTGTCATTTAGCAGACGCTCTTATCCAGAGCGACTTACAGTTAGTGCATACATTATTTTAAAAAAAAAATTCATACCCCATGTGGGAATCGAACCCACAACCCTGGCGTTGCTAACGCCATGCTCTATCAACTGAGCTACATCCCTGCCGGCCATTCCCTCCCCTACCCTGGACGACGCTGGGCCAATTGCGCGCCGCCCCATGGGTCTCCCGGTCACGGCCGGCTACGACAGAGCCTGGATTCGAACCAGGATCTCTAGTGGCACAGCTAGCACTGCGATGCAGTGCCTTAGACCACTGCGCCACTCGGCATCCCCTCGGTTGAATCTGTGTTTGAAATTCACTGATCGACTGAGGGACCTTACAGATAATTGTATGTGTGGGGTACAGAGATGAGGTAGTCATTCAAAAATCATGTTAAATACAGATGCACGCACAAACGCTAGCAAACACACACACACACACACACACACACACACACACACACATACACACACACACACACCTCCATGTTAGGGGAGATTACTCTTTGTTATTATTATTATTATTATTATTATTATTATTATTATTATTATTATTATTATTATTATTATAGCCTGTACATCCCTGCCTTTGAATATATTTGACCTCCAACCACAGTCATTTTAGGGTCGTTGAAACTAAAAGAACCATAGGTTCCCATTTCAAAATCAGATTTCTTGTGTGATTTTCATGTATATTTCAATGTGTTGCACATTGTAACCCAGTGTGACACTGCTAAGCCATAGAAGTAGACATTCATTTGATATATGGACTAGAGTCAGTGGTTATTAGGGCGTGATCCATATTAGTGCCTTTCTTATATATAAGACAGGAAGAACAGGAAGTTACCGGTACAATACCAATATAAGTTGCTGTAGATATTGTACAGAGCAGGGCCATGCAAAACGTTCTCAAACGTTGCAGATAGAAATTCCATGAAGAGAGCCGACGTGATTTCTTATTCTATGTTGGAGAGGCATGTTTGTTCTAAATAGCATATTTATATCTGAACGTTCCAAAACGTTGCGTCCTGCTGAACGCACCCTTGGTTAGTGATTTGATATGGCCATTTGTTGGGGACTTGCTATTGGCTGAGTGCCACTGTGATGCTGGGGATAAGCAGGACTGACGCCTCTGTGTTTCTGAACAGCTCACTCCCCGCAGGGAGTTGGAGTGTGTGTGTGTGTGCGCATGCGTATGCACAAATGTGTGTATGTCTTTTCGTGAGTGTGTTTGTGCTGTAGGTGTGCAATGTGTGTGGGTCTCTCTGTGTGTCCCACATGGCACTAAGGCTATGCTACCATGGCAACCACAGTATCCATCTTTAGGGCAGGAGCGATGCATGGTTCGGGACTCTAGTGTGTTTCTTAGTCAATTGGCCAAATTAGAGAATAACTGAGTCTCTAATGATTTGCATATCCACTAGGGGTCTTGCAATTTGGGTAGCCATAGTTTTAGCAATCAATACTAAAAGTGCAACTTATTGGCAGGGTTACACATACTGTAACACACTCCCTCCCTCTGTCTCACACACACAAACACACAGGCACGCACGCACGCGCGCACACACAAACACAAGCGCGCACACATACACTCAACATAGCCACTTTATATATCAATGAATAATTCCGTCTGCAATGATCCATTAAGCCAGTGAATTAGCCATTAGCCAGTGTTAGCCTGCACTCTCAGTAAGAGACTATATGACAGGACCAGAGATTGACAGGGAGAGTGAAGTCTCTGGCCTCGATCAGAGCCCCTATATACCTTGCCTTTCTCCTGTCTCCTGTGTGTGTGCATGTGTGTGTGTTTTTGGGTGGGACTGATGGAGTAAGCTAAATAAGGTGGACTGCTCGTCTATCAGTTGTTTGCAGCTGATGATGACAAAGCCAGCAGAGATATTTATGGAACTTCTCTCTCCTCCCAGTATGTGAACAGACGTCTGACCTCATATGATAGCAGAGTGTTCGAGTGGTCTCGTCCTCTTTCTGTGGGGCCTCTTCACTGACGCTACACTCTTAAGAAAAAAGGGTTCTAAAAGGGTTCTTCATCTGTCCCCATAGGAGAACCCTTTTTTGGTTCCAGGTAGAACTCTTTTGGGTACCATGTAGAACCCTCTGGGGAAAGGGTCCTACATGGAACCCAATAGGGTTCTACCTGGAACCAAAATGGGTTCATCAAATGGTTCTCCTATGGGGACACCCGAAGAGCCCTTTTAGGTTCTAGTTAACACTTTGTTTTCTAAGAGTGTAGTCACTCAACTCAGTGTTTCACACATGCCACGGTATGCAGAGTAGTGTGATTGAATGAAAGATATATGCTATAATGCTATAAATACAGGTTTGCGTAATTTGTTTGTATACAAAAATCTATCTGTAATTATTTTCAGACATTGGGGCGGATATAAAGCCTTCTCAGACGTATATTTTCGTTTTATTCTGCAAAACTCAACCTTGCTGCACTCAGCTTTCTCTCTATCTCCCTTAGACACCCCCTCCCTGCCTCTCCCCCGCTCTGTTTTTGTCTGGGGAGAGAATGGCAGAGTCGTTACCTGTCTAAAGCTCTCGCACGGCTGCCTTGGCGGGCCTATCCAAACACAAGATAGAGGCGAGAGAGAGAGAGGCGCTGGCACACCTGGCTGCACCGCCACTAACCTCCCACCACCGCCCCTGCTCCCCCTCACCGCCTCTCGCCCTCCTATACCCCTTTCCCTCCCTCCGCTCGTCCCTCGCCCTGACCACTGGGCCGCAACTGCCCGTTCGTGTTGGGGGCGAGGGGTGGGGGCAGAGAGGGGAGAGGGAGGACGGTGTGTGTGTGTCTGTGTGTGTGTGTGTGTGTGTGTGTGAGGGAGGTGGCGGGGGGAGGGGGGAGGGGGGCGTTTGGTTACATGCCTGTCCTTCCCATAGTGCTTTCTCCCCCCCAAAAAATAATATTCTGGCCATGAAAAACCAAGTGTTGCCTTGCCACTACATACCCCCCTCCACAAACACACAGACACACACTTTTATCACAGTCTTTTCCACTATTAAATATAGTCCGTGACTAAGCATTTATATATGTGCCATGTGTACAATATGGTGAAAAGGAGGTTGTATGATTTGTGGGAGGGGTTGTATGATTTGAAATGTGTCCCTAATGTAACTTCTAAAGTCTGTAATGTACTTTCAGAATTGTAGCTTACTTTATTTATAGAAATGTCAGTGTCTTGGTGGGTGAGTGGGTGAGTAAGACATAGTGGAGGTCAGCATAAACAAAAAAAGGAGTTAAGTGCACACAAACACGTTTGTTTAGCTCTTTTTTTCACTGGACCTATGTGAATGTGGCAATGACGGTACTTTTTTCCTCTCCCTCCTCCCTCCTCCTCTCTCCCTCAACCCCCCTGTCGTCTCCTAACTACCCCTCCCCCTCTGCCAGTCCTCACGCCAAGTCCCCCCTCATACCGCCTCCGCACACACACACACGCTGAGAGGTAACGGCAGACAGGCGCGTGACTCATTAGGCATTCATCCCCCAGGGAGAACGCTGGGGGGGCGCGTGCGAGAGAGAGAGACCGCCGCAGCTGCAGGAATGTCGCGGCCGGCTACCGCTGTGTGTGCGCATGCTGGTTTGAGCCAGTGGCAGGGTACAGCACCTTTTAGGAAATAAGGCAGGGAGAAAAAACACATGAATAGACTTTTCCACAGAGGCTTCATTTAAGGTCTGGAATAAACTTAGTAAAGAAATGTGTCTTCAATAAAATACAATATTACTGTTTGCCAGTATTGTTTGGCATTAAATATAAGCCTGTGGTTTTGATAAAACACTAACAACAACAACAGGATATTTCTGTAGTTTTAAAACAATTATATTATTTTATGAATGTATAGAGCCAATGCTACTAAAGTTACTGGTGTCTGTGTGTGTGGTACGGCGGTGGATAGCCGACGCCAGCATGGAGTTAAACACACACTTTGGTCGGATAAGTGGTTTTAGTGAAATGCAAAAGCTTTTTGGGAAGAATTCCAGCCACAGGTCTTGTATAGTATACTCCTACTTTGTTGAAGTCTAAACCTGTGTGTGTGTGTTTGTCTGTCTGTGTGCACACAAATGTGTGTGTGTTGTTTGTGTGTGATGTGAAATACAGATATATTTATTGGCTGGCCGTCAGACAGAATGTGTAGGAGGGGATATTCATAAAGGTGCTTTTAGTGGATCGTTTATGAAATACTTTTTTCCATTGCTGACAGAGGGTTGACCACACAGTAAGGCTGCCTTTAGTGTGTGTGTGTACTTAAAATAACAAAATGGAGTTGTTTCAACTAATTATTCCACAGCCTTTTTTTATTGTTTACTCAACTTTTCGGTCCTAGTGATACTTGAACTAAAACAAAATAGTTGCCACAAAAAACAGCCAAAAATTCAGTCAACTTAAAACTATGTGTTTGCTCAACTTGTCTCATATGTTTATTCAACAAAAAATATTATTTGGGCATCTAAAAAAGGCCATGGAACTAGTTACACACAGTGCTTTTAACATACAATGTTTTCAACCTACATATTTGACACACATGATTACATTGTAATAGCATGTTCATTTGTACAGTAATTATTATTCAACATGTTCTCACCTGGGATTTGAACTCACAACCTCTTGGTTCACAGCATTCCAATCTTCCTGCTATGCCACCATGTCTGGTGGAAGAACATATGAGACAATTTGAGCAAACACATCATTTTAAGTTGACTGAATTTTTACGTTGGAGCTAAGTTTGGGCCAACACGTTTTTTTCAGTTTAGGTAACACTTCGAGTGAAAAGTTGAGTAAACAAAAAAAGGCTATGGAACCAGTTACTTAATAATAATTAGTTGAAACAACTAGATATTTTTTACAGTGTGTTTGTGTGTGTTTACATATATGTTTATACATGTGTGTATTTAATACTACTTCTCCTGTTGATGTGTGTGTGTTTGTGTGTGTTTATTATGATTGTGTCTTTTTTACACTCCTACGTGGACTGCCAGGGGTGTGTTTTGTTTCATGTTTTGTTTTAGAGAGCCCTCCTCTGCGCTGTGGAAGTGTTGCCGGAAACAGTGGGAGCCCACCCCCAGTTCTGCGTCAGTGCTGCTAAAGAAAGGATAGGGGTTTTCCGGGGCTGGTGGCCTGGGTATGTCAGGGCCATGTGGGTGGTTGTCTACACACAAAGCCACAATCTATGTGCTTCTTCCTAGGCAGAATATTCCAGTGGACCAGCACACAATGCTTGTCTGCTAAGTAAAAACCCTCTTTACATGCAGGGGAATTCTTCAGGAACAGGTGTGGTGTGTGTGTCCATGAACAGGTGTGTATGTGTGTTTGAGAGAGTGTGTGAGTTCACAAGGCAGGTGTGTGTGTGTATGCGTGTGTGCGTATATGACAGGTGTGTGTCTGTCTTATACAGAGAGAGAGAGAGAGAGAGAGAGAGAGAGAGAGAGAGAGAGAGAGAGAGAGAGAGAGAGAGAGAGAGAGAGAGAGAGAGAGAGAGAGAGAGAGAGAGAGAGAGAGAGAGAGAAAGAGAGAGAGAGATAATACTCCATACCTCTAGTCCAAGTAGCTAAGTCAGAGGGAGTCGAGCGGGAATAGCAGAGAAGTCCTCCACTGTCCTCACACAGTTGAGAAGAACTTATACAAAGGTACTGCTTTCCACAGATCTGCCTGTGGAAAGAAGAAAAGAAAAACCCTCTTTCGGTAAGACAGAAAAATAGATTTATTTTGCAGAACTATGTGGCCCTGCTCATCCTGAGGGATGTTTTCATCTTTATCCTCTTTTCCCCCCTCCCTCATTTTAATGTCTGCCACTTGAGAGCCTCCAGAGGGGCTGCACCTGTTTGCCTCTTGGCTAGGCGCCCCTGCCCCAGCCTGCCACTCATGTCTTCGCCCCTTGTGGGATGGAGGGAGAGAGAGAGGGGGGTTGTGTGTGGTGGAAGGGATAGCTGGAGGGCTCAGAGGCATCCGGGAGAGTAGAGTGGAGATGTAGGCACTGAGAGAGCGAGAGGGAGGGAGGGAGAAAAAAAGAGCGACAGAGAGAGAGAGAGAGGGCGGGGATAGAGAGAGAGAGAGCGTTTCAAAGTTATGTCCACTCTGTGTTTATCTCTATTGCTTTTTCTCCTTTTTCTCCTTTTACTCAAATTAAATTCTCTCTTTCTTTCCTCCTCTTCTGTTTCTCTCCCCCATTTCCTCCAATTATCCCTCTGCCTCTCTCTCTCTTCTCTCCCCCCATATTTATCTCTATAGAGCCGTGTTAATCTGCAGTGACCTCTTCAGGTCACATTAAAGGTCACCCAGCTTCACTCCCATAACCCCTTAGGGCCACAATCCTCCTTTCTTTTCCCTTTCGCTCCGCTCATTAGAGCTTTGTGGCCCAAAAGCAGTGAACACTCCAACCATAATCATTTCCTGTCCTCCCTTTATATGACCCCCTTATCACTTAGGATTCTGGCTATGGTAAACAATGGTTGTTTAGGCGATCCCCCTATCATGATTTCTGTGGTAAATTTGATAAGTATGTTTGTATGGAGGTATAATGTCAATTGAAACCTATACTGTGTTATTACTCACATCCATAGTTAATAACTATATCATATAGTTGGCCTATATACTTGTCAGCGGTGTCTCAGCCAGGACATGATGCCTATTCTTCAGGAAAAGCATATGATTTTGGAGAGTAGTTTTTTTCCTGTGTTTCCTGAATGGAGTCTATCCTACTTTTAGTCAGTTGAGCACATTTCAGTGGGCTTGTGCAGTAGTAATGGCTTGCTTTTTCAAGCACATTGCGAGGACCATTGATCACACTTGTCAGGTTTCCCATTTCTAATACCAAAAGATAGTTTTGGTGTGGTGTTTTCCTTTAAAATAGTACATTTATCCCTTTTTTAGTTTTTTTTGGTAGTTTGTTTCATGAATAGCCTCCATATTTGTACTTAATAATAATCATAATTTTATTTGTATGTTCCGGTCATACAAATGACTAATTCAGCTGTTATGTTCAACTATGGAGATTGAGCCCATGTGGTACTTTTTATGTTCTTAGTATTGCCTCTGAATAATGCTAAATGCTGTTTCGAAAAAGTGATGTATTGTAGAACAAATGAATCTCATATAATGATCACTCCTAATATAAATGTATGCTATTGCTTCCGTGACAGCAGCAGCATTGATTTCTGTGTATGACTGATGTGGAATATTATGGTGGTCACTGCTCACCAAGTCAGATGTTTAGAGTGGAAGAGTGCTTAGAACGCTAGCTACTAACATGTTAGCACATGCTTATTGTTAGCATATTAAGCACATGCTTAGTATTAGCATGCTAGCATGTGCTTAGTGTTAGCATGTTTATCTGTGGATGGATATTGACCTCATTCCGTCAGTAGAGGATGCCTGGATGTTCTTCAAAAGTGCTTTCCTCTCCATCTTAAATAAGCATGCCCCATTCAAAAAATTCAGAACTAAGAACAGATATAGCCCCTGGTTCACCCCAGACTTGACTGCCCTTGACCAGCACAAAAACATCCTGTGGCATACTGCATTAGCATCGAACAGCCCCCGCGATATGCAACTTTTCAGGGAAGTCTGGAACCAATATACACAATCAGTTAGGAAAGCAAAGGCTAGCTTTTTCAAACAGAAATTTGCATCCTGTAGCACTAACTCCAAAAAGTTTTGAGACACTGTAAAGTCCATGGAGAATAAGAGCACCTTCTCCCAGCTACCCACTGCACTGAGGCTAGGAAACACTGTCACCACCGATAAATCTACGATAATCAAGAATTTCAATAAGCCTAAACGATATAATAAGCCTAAACGAAGTCCTAAACGATATAATAACCGCGATCGATAAAAGACAGTACTGTGCAGCCGTCTTCATCGACCTGGCCAAGGCTTTTGACTCTGTCAATCACCGCATTCTTATTGGCAGACTAAATAGCCTTGGTTTCTCAAATGACTGCCTCGCCTGGTTCAATGTGTCAAATCGGAGGGCCTGTTGTCTGGACCTCTGGCAGTCTCTATGAGGGTGCCACAGGGTTCAATTCTCGGGCCGACTCTATTCTCTGTGTATATCAATGATGTCGCTCTTGCTGCTGGTGACTCTCAGATCCACCTCTATGCAGACGACACCATTTTGTATACATCTGGCCCTTCATGGACACTGTGTTAACAAACCTCCAAACGAGCTTCAATGCCATACAACACTCCTTCCGTGGCCTCCAACTGCTCTTAAACGCTAGTAAAACTAAATGCATGCTCTTCAATCGAACGTTGCTTGAACCCGCCCGCCCGACTAGAATCACTACTCTCGGCGGGTCTGACTTAGAATATGTGGACACCTACAAATACCTAGGTGTCTGGTTAGACCGTAAACTCTCCTTCCACACTCACATTAAGCATCTCCAATCCAAAGTTAAATCTAGAATCAGCTTCCTATTTCGCAACAAAGCCTCCTTCACTCATGCTGCTAAACATGCCCTCGTAAAACTGACTATCCTACCGATCCTTGACTTCGGCGATGTCATTTACAAAATAGCTTCCAACACTCTACTCAGCAAATTGGATGTAGTCTATCACACTGCCATCCGTTTTGTCACCAAAGCCACATATACTACCCACCATTGTGACCTGTACGCTCTCGTTGGCTGGCCCTCACTACATATTCGTCGCCAAACCCACTGGCTCCAGGTCATCTATAAATCACTGCTAGGCAAATCCTCGCCTTATCTTAGCTCATTGGTCACCATAGCAACACCCACCCGTAGTATGCGTTCCAGCAGGTATATCTCACTGGTCATCCCCAAAGCCAACACCTCCTTTGGCCGCCATTCCTTCCAGTTCTCTGCTGCAAATGACTGGAACGAACTGCAAAAATCTCTGAAGCTGGAGACACTTATCTCCCTCACTAACTTTAAGCATCAGTTGTCAGAGCAGCTTACCGATCACTGCACCTGTACACAGCCCATCTGTAATTAGCCCACCCAACTACCTCATCCCCATATTGTTATTTACATTGTTATTTATTTTGCTCATTTGCACCCCAGTATCTCTATTTGCACATCATCTTCTGCACATCTATCACTCCAGTGTTAATACTAAATTGTAATTATTTTGCACTATGGCCTATTTATTGCCTTACCTCGATAACTTACTACATTTGCACACACTGTATATAGATTTTCTATTGTGTTATTGACTGTACGTTTTTGTTTATTCCATATGTAACTCTGTGTTGTTGTTGTTTTTATCGCACTGCTTTGCTTTATCTTGGCCAGGTCGCAGTTGTAAATGAGAATGTGTTCTCAACTGGCTTACCTGGTTAAATAAAGGTGAAATAAAAATAAATAAATAAATAAAAATGATCACATCCTTAATGTTAGCATGTTAGCACGTGCATGCTGTTAGCATGTTAGCATCAAACTGCATTTCTAAGAGCTTCTCACCTTTTTCTGTAGAACCGCGGGCGTTTGGCAGAGAAGCGCACCATCCCCCTGCCCCCCAACCGTGTGCCCAAGAGGGAGCTCTCTTCCGTCTTTAGCAGTGACGACAGCGAGGGCAGCGACCGCGCCAGCGGAGACCATGCCCACATCAAGCAGGAGGATGAGCTGCATTACAGTATCATAAGAAAGAGGTAAGGTCTGGAAGAACTCCTGTGTCGGAATGATATTGGGATATACAAAGAACTCATCACCTATGATCTGTCCATACCCATTCCCAACCTGTCTCAGTTCATTGCTTTAAGGTGTGTAGAAGTGTACAAGCTCTGTGCTTACAGAAAGTTTTGTGTTGGCATGTAAGACATTTGTGTTTTCTTGCTTGTCTTTCTTGCTCATTCTACAGTGCAATGTTTGAGTCACTGAAACACTTCCCACCGCTGTGCAGTATTTTGGTCTTCATAGAGTTGAATATGCTTAATAACCCTTTATAATACTAATAATGCTCTACAGTACAGGATAAAGTGAGTGCAATAAAATAACTGACGTGCTCCTAATATTGATTTGCACCCCCCTTTGCCATCAGAACAGCCTCAATTCATTGGGGGCATGGACTCTACAAGGTGTGGAAAGCGTTCCAGAGGTGTTCCTAATGTTATGTACACTCAGTGCATATAAATGGCCACATGATAAGCCAAAACCCCAGAAATAACTAAACAACCAGCCCCTTCTGATGGAGATGGTGTGGCCTTTTACATGACAACGGTTAGGGTAAAGGAGGGCTTGAAGAAAGGGAAAAACAGCATGGAGGCAGAAACAAGCTCTGATGCATTAGCTACCGCTTATGAGAGCATGATGTTGTTTTGCTGCTGCTGCTGTTGTCAGTATTGTCCATATACAGTATGAGAAAAATACTTTAAAAAAAATATATATACTATCAAGCCGTCTCTTCTAACACTACTTTTGCCGAAAAGCTATAAGACTGAATACCATTGCCATAAACTGTGTTTCAGACATCAGTACCTCAGCAAGCTTCAGACAATAGTCAGAAAGTCATCTCAAACAGACGTTATGGGTAGTTTCACCTCAGTGGGGATTTTTCCTGGCGCCAAAGCTGTACATCACTCTCATTTCAACTCATGCCAGGACTGGGTAGAAAATGAGCAGATAATCCAGTCTGTCACAGTACGCAAGTTGTGCTGTTGCACTAGTTTCTCAGCGTTTGGAATAATCTCAATAATCTCATACATACAGTGCCTTGAAAAAGTATTCATCCCCCTTGGTGTTTTTCCTATTTTGTTGCATTAAAATCTGTAATTTAAATATATTTTTATTTGGATTTCATGTAATGGACATACACAAAATAGTCCAAATTGGTGAAGTGAAATGAAAAAAATAACTTGCTTCAAAAAATTCTAAAAAATTAATAACGGAAAAGTGGTGCGTGCATATGTATTCACCCCCTTTGCTATGAAGCCCCTAAATAAGATCTGCCGCAAACCCAACACCTCTCATCACCCCGAGAACACCAATTGAAGGAATGATGGATGGCGCTAAATACAGGGAAATTCACCTTCCAGCAGGACAATGACACTAAGCATACTGCTAAAGCAACACTTAGTGTTTTAAGAGTAAACATTTAGATGTCTTGGAATGGCCTAGTCAAAGCCCAGACCTCAATCCAATTGAGAATCTGTGGTATGACTTAAAGTTTGCTGTACACCAGCAGAACCCATCCAACTTGAAGGAGCTGGAGCAGTTTTGCCTTGAAGAATGGGCAAAAATCCCAGTGGTTAGATGTGCCAAGCTTATAGAGACATACCCCAAGAGACTTGCAGCTGTAATTGCTGCTAAAGGTGGCTCTACAAAGTATTGACTTGGGAGGTGGGGGGGGGGTGAATAGTTAAGCACGCTCAAGTATTCTGTTTTTTTGTCTTATTTCTTGTTTGTTTCACACAAAAAAATATTTTGCATCTTCAAAGTGGTAGGCATGTTGTGTAAATCAAATGATACAAACCCCCCCAAAATCCATTTTAATTCCAGGTTGTAAGGCAACAAAATAGGAAAAATGGTGGGTGAATACTTTCGCAAGCCACAGCAATAGGGAAATAAAAATAGTGACGAAGTCACAGCTATTATTTTTTTGATCCTTTATTTTATGTTTAATTTCAGAAAATAGGCGGTAGGGATTGGTAGTAGTATTGTTGTTATTAGTATTGTTTGGTATTGGTGACAGTAGTACAGTAGGAAAATGTTGGTGGTTATTGGCATCTGGCTACAATATTTGTGTAATGAAATTGATATCATATTCCTTGTGTTACAAATTACTATTTACTGTATATAAGAAAATCTTGATGTATTTGCATTAGGTGAAATAAGATTTGAAGAAAAAATGATATATTTTTGGATGCAACTGTTTCAATCTCAAAATGACAGATAATACATTGAAGCACGTTGTTGTGAATGTGGATCAAAGACCAACAATTTACTTTTCAAAGCTGAAATGTTCCTTAGTTGTGGGTGGGGGAGTAGTTACGAGCCTAATATTGGGTAATGGTGGATGGTGTTTAGCGGTTACATTAAAGTTGGGTTGTCATCGCACACTGTAGGGCACTCACTCAAATTCACGCACATGCACACCCACTCGCCCATCCACACAGACAGAGACATATATACACACACAATCACACACATGCACAGGCAGGTTCGTGGTTGTGGTCACCCCATTAAGATTAACCAAATGTAGTGGAGTAATATTTTATATATACACATATTATATACACCTCACCTGCAACTCATAATAAGACTATGCAATGAATATGTTAACAAAGTATATTAAATTAATTATCTGACTCCATAAAGATCATTTAGAAATATACAAGAGACTATAGCTGAGTTACAGTAATAGAAAGGTCAAGAAAGAATTAAGTAATGTCTATATGTATGTATATGTATTTATGTGTATATGTATGTGTATGTATGTATATGTATATGTATATGTGAGAAGAAGAAAAAAACATACGGGGGATTGGAAGTGATGCAGACAATTACATTGATGGAAGTTACAATCTATCTGCAATATTAAAGTTGATCTAACCCCCCCCCCCCTTTTTTTTAAATCTATATCAAAAGCAAATATTTAATTAACATTGTAAAATGAAGGGATTCACAAACATTTCAGTCATTTAGCAGACACTCTTATCCAGAGCAAATAGGGTTAAGTGCCTTGCTCAAGGGCACATAGACAGATTTTTCACCTAGTCGGCTTGGGGATTCAAACCAGCAACATTTCGGTTACTGGCCCAACATGCTTAACTGCTAGGCTACCTGCCGTCCTGCACAATACATAAGCTTAAATTACAAAGCATTACTAGGCCTGATCAGAGAGGGAGAGAGAGAGATAATTCATAGTTCCTGAGGAGGAGAGAGAGAAAGAAGGAGAGAGAGAAAGAAAGAGAGAGAGTATATGTGACCGACCGGCTCAATCCGGTCCTATGTAGCAAAATTTGAAATGGTGTTTTTTACATTGGATAAAAGTAGAGACAGAACTAGAAAATGGTATATCATACACTGCAGTTGAGGAACAAGGGGAAAGTAATTCTGCTTTGAAAGTTGATAAACTTGTAACCCCACTTTTGAGAAAATGGCTCTTGAATGTTTTGGTACACCAACTGGAGAGCTCTTCTTTGTCTACACCCATTCAGCATCGTTCACACCCTCTAAAGCCTTAGCCCCACCCATCTCTTTAAGGATTCACATGTGAGGCCATGTGCTAAACAGAGTAAGGTGGTGTAGTAAACAACCAAAGATTTCAAGACTAAAAGGGGTGAAAGTAGTCAGCCACATCTAGCTAAGTGGATGGGTCACTATTGTCTAGACATGTACACATGTTCATGAAATACAATAGATCGTAATCACCCCCAGACACACTGGATAACTTAATGGGTCATGTAATCATCTAGTGAAGTGGAGTCTTTTGTTTTCGATCTAGTGGAGTCTTTTGTTTAGCTAGCTAAACAATGAACCTAATGGTGCTTTCAAGACGACTGGGAACTTGGAGGAATATGAGGTCAAATCATATGACGTCAGTGATCTTCAGGTTGGAAAGTCGGGGCTCTAGAAAAAGGCCTGAGTTCCCGAGTTGGAATTCCGAGTTGGAGGACCGTTCAAAACTATTTTTCCCAATCAGAGTTCTTTTTTTGTATGCACTGAAGTTGGAAGTCGGAGATTTCTGAGTTCCCAGTTGTTTTGAATGCGGCAATAATCCCAACCCATACTACTAGCAATATAAACTGATTGTCATGGCTAGCCACCATGCATGTTAGCACGTTAGCTAGCTAGCGAGCCAGCCAGCTAATGTTAGCTAGTTAGCTAACAGTATGCTTTATCTTGCAATGAAAACTACTTTCTGACAAAATTAGAAACGTATAATATCTGAAAATGTAGCTAGCTAGACTATCTTACCCGTATACATGGATGAACGCTTCTCTCTCGCTGTCACAGATGCCATGGTTGCCCTTAGTTTGAAGATGTAATCCGGAGACAGGTGTTTTATACAACAGCCTTCTGTGTGTTCTCTTTTCGACTGCATATTTGCAATCGAATTCCAGAATTTTCTCCATCTCTTTAGCTATCATACTCTGCTTCCACCGGGCATTCCACTGGGTCAACTTCTTCCGTGACAACAACACTGTTGATCGCCGTTTCAGAAGACTCTACAATGTCTGGTTCAATGAAAATATATTTTTACCTAAATCAGGGATTTTCTCAATGTCTGATTCATTATCAGAGTCAGAGAGAATCAGCATGGCACAATCATCCTCCAGAAAGTGGAGAACAGTAGCAACACTTTTGCAGTTCTTCATATCTTTCAAAAAAGCTGTGGTAGAAAGGACTACCTACACATACTGAGCAGCTCATGTTATAGACAGAAGCATGCTACATGGCATACCAATCCGAACTAATCTCTCAGCATGGCCAGCCCATCCATTATCTCAGCCAATAATGTCTAGCGGGAAGCTTCCTGTCTTTTTCCGTGGCTAAACCAACTACGCTCTTAATTTAACAATTTTAAAAAAAGAACTCTGATTGGGAAAAATAGTTTTGAACGGTCCTCCAACTCGGAATTCCAACTCGGGAACTCAGGCCTTTTTCTAGAGCCCCGACTTTCCAACCTGAAGATCACTGACGTCATATGATTTGACCTCATATTCCTCCAAGTTCCCAGTCGTCTTGAAAGCACCATTAGGTTCATTGTTTAGCTAGCTAAACAAAAGACTCCACTAGATCGAAAACAAAAGACTCCACTTCACTAGATGATTACATGACCCATTAAGTTATCCAGTGTGTCTGGGGGTGATTACGATCTATTGTATTTCATGAACATGTGTACATGTCTAGACAATAGTGACCCATCCACTTAGCTAGATGTGGCTGACTACTTTCACCCCTTTTAGTCTTGAAATCTTTGGTTGTTTATTACACCACCTTACTCTGTTTACAATTTTATTTGTATGTACAGATGGCATACAAGTTTGTTATTAAGGAACATGAAAGTTCACATTTTAAAAAATGCATTTTGATTTAAAAAATGCCTCTCCTGTGAAGTAGTGACATGCAACATACGCCTATTTTCCTGAAACGGCTCACATATCTCACCAGCACAGGTCATGAACAAAAGAGAAAGAGACTTCGCTCTGATGACATACTCCACTTTTGTGTGTGCTATGCTAGTCAAATAGAATCAAAGGAATTGGGAATAGAAATCTCCCCAAATCCTGTTTTTAACTTTTATCCATGTAAAATGTGTGTGTGTGTGTGTTTTTTTTGTGCATGCAAATATGAGGAACACGAATAGATAAGTATCGTTCTGTTGTCAGCCAAGCTTGTCAGAAATGTCAATAGTATCTGCTCGTTAACTTCCTCAATGAAACTAATTTTAACGCTCACTGCATGAGAAGCGACTTGTGCAATCTCATTGAAGGAGAGGATGTTGCCGTTGCTGCCTTCTCGAGACTGGTGTGTGACATGGAGGACAGCACGGCAACTGTAAAGCTTTACATGGATCCACTAACCTCATTAAAGAGGCTTATTTCCCCCCCTGACACATGCGCCGCTCGCGTGGTAAGATGATAATGAATTTAAAGAACACTTATGACTAATATGTCAGGCTTTTACCCTTTAAAAGGCGGCGGACTCGCTGGAGCCACAGCTCCGATCTGTCCCGGGCATCCGTCTCGACCCTACTTTACTCCAAATGCAATGGGTCTGAGCAAAAGGGATAATGGGATGTCCAATTAAGGAAATCTGATTTCTATTGACCACAGACCCAGTAAGTGAGTCGTAGAGGGGTCTTAACAAATTGGATTTGGTCAATGGATGGTGAAAAATACAGGATGCTGTACATTCGTGTGATTGTGGGGCCCCGTGTAGCTCAGTTGGTAGAGCATGGCGCTTGCAACGCCAGGGTTGTGGGTTCGATTCCCACGGGGGGCCAGTATGAAATTGTTTTATGCACTCACTAACTGTAAGTCACTCTGGATAAGAGTGTCTGCTAAATGACTAAAATAAAAATGTAAAATTGTGTCTGTTCTCTACCTCACACATCATCAGGATTCTCGCTAGCATTGTGTCACATCACACTTGGTTACATCCTGCAACATATTCAATTGAGATAATTATACTATGTCATTCTCATCCTGATGCAGAAAATACCTGATTAAATTTAAAAACATTGTGGTAGGGTCCACTTGTGCATCAATTTAGGGTTTCATGAGGAGTTTACTGTTTTTGTGAGCTCAACTCCCTTGCCCCAAGTTGCTTCTTCAAGGTTAAAATAATATTCAAGTGTAATACCTTCGACCTATAGATCATTTAACGTTCATTCATATTTTCCCTTTCAAAATAAATATAATATTTGGAACAATCAGATATTGACCTAGCACTTTTTAAATGGTTTGGATGTTACCGCTTGGACGTGCTATAACACAGAGGAATAGGCTCTTGGATCAGGCTAAGGTACTGTGGCTACATAGTAACAGGATTTCCTAGTTGTCAGAAAGGTCTTCGGAGGTGTTGTCATCCTTGAAGAGGACTTGTCAAGTTCATTAGAGAGCTCTATATCTTTTAACCGGATTAATGTTAATGGCCATCGGCTTTATGGGTGATTAGTTAAGTAGGCCCACCAGAACAGTGCGGAGAACTGTGCATCGTTCCTGCTGAGTAAGCAAAGAGTGCCCGTGCCACTTTGGAACCCACACGATGATTAATGGTCCGACCCATTGCCACATCTGGAACAAAAGTTAAAGCTCTTCGATGTATGGGTTAGTCCCTCTCTCCCTTAACTCAAACTGCAAAGACACAACCAGGGAATAGGGAGAAGGCTAGATCCTGATCAGAAAACAAATACCATAGAAACAGAAACTTCCAATAAAGCAAGACAAAGGTATTTGATGATGAGTCAGATATTCAATAGTTTGTGGCTTGCAAGTGTATTGAGGCAATCGGTAAGAGAAATGTATGGAATTCGTTGCTAAATATTTGACGGTGGTAGCTTAGGTGTCTTATACTCAAGGGAAAAACAAAGCCTACCTGAGTGTTGTTTGAGTTGGACGTCATGTAGATAATAAGGCTTTGATTCCAAAATGCTGATAGAGAGGGTTATATAAATTCCACCTGCTGATGTTGGGCTTTTAAGTGGCACCCTCTGGAGAAAAAAGCCACACAACACATACGTTTATAACCCTGGAAATCTCACTAAGTCGTGCATTTATGTCATGTTTTTCTATTTCATATACACAACAATTCAATTCTTCCTATTTCAAAAGCAAAATGTTTCCCACATTACTTATTGAAGGGAAAAGAGCAGTATTATTTGTGTAGTATAAACGTCTAAGTAGATTACATGGGAGGAAATGGGAGGAGGGAGGTTGTCATGAGGGTGGTGGTGGCAGGCCCTTCCGCAGAGGGACAAAGAGAGAGAGGTAACTGTGTAAAGCTGCCATACCCATTTCCATCAGGCATAGCCTTCCGCGAACCGCCGGATGCTAACATAGCCACCACAACATTGCGCTGTGACTCTGTGTAGGTGGCAGAGCTAACTTTTCATGTGCAAGGTGCTAGAGGCTGAACCCAGGGGGAGTGCCAACTTGCACAACCTCTACTAGCATAACAATACCTGACAAGGCTCTATCAATGCTGGTATGTACTGGAGTAGAATTTATGAGCTGCGTAAATTGGCATTTTGTCTTTTGTCAGTTTTTAGTACTGTAGAAATAGAACATGTAATTGTTGTAAATTTTGTTTATGTAGATGCAACAGTAATGCTCGCTAAGGGAAAAATCTCAGTTCCGCAGAGATAAAGTTTGTTGGAGGTAGCACTCCTTAAAACCAGTAGGTAAGACTGAAAGATGTGTGTTTACAGTTGTGTAGTGGAAGAATGGGTAGATATAGGTATGAGCCCTATACTCAGTTATAGCATTGTCTTAGAATTGTCCAGACAGTTTTCTTAAGTTTAATTTTTTATTCCAAGAATAGAGGTTGGCCTGTGTCTGTTCCTCTCCTTATAGACAGCTATTTGCTCCTAAAACAACAGCTATAAATATTATAATAGTACTGTATTGTTCGTGTTGACATTTTATTGTGTATGACATACCTACAGCTAACAAATGCTTAGGGTTAACCTTTCTCTTACTCCTTTGAGATCTCCTCTTATGGTGTTCTTGGTGAATTGTGTCTAAGGTTAAAGCCAGCAAGGGGACATTATGGCAACAGAGGAATTCCTGGAAAGGGCTTTCACCCAAAGCACTAATTAGTGAACATAAAGTTTTTTCAAGCTTTCTGGAGAAAGGCTGAAGACTTATTTGCGCCTTTCACACCACTTCTCCATGGCAACAGGGTTCCAACAATCCAATGACAGATTAGGAGATGCTTGTAGCAAGAACCGAGTTTTCCACACATGGAAGTTGAGTATTTGTCTTCTTACTGCGCTTGCTGTGTGGAGGGGCAAACAAAAGATGCTCAGGAGTCACTGTCTCTCCATTTAAACATATGGAGGGTTGTACCTTAAACAGGGGGCTGTTCAAAAACGCTGTTTGATTATGTACTATAGGAAACCTACCCTCGTGCCTTTTTTAGAGTTTAAGTCCTAAAGAATCTTGTTCTCTTTTGAATCTCTGTCCCTGTTTTGAAGAATTGTTTAATTGAATCCCAAATTATCATGGTCATTGGACTCATGCATTTACTTTGTAAAGCGTAATATCGCCTCTGCACAAAGCGACAACTCACTGAGACAATAGTTAACATTAGATAATAGATCATAACAGAAACAACATCTGAGATCACATAGGACCTTTGGGAGAATATTTGGTTTGATCAATGATTCAACATACCTCTACTTCAATAAACACTGAGATTAGATTCAGACACCATTTTCTGGCTCAGTTTAGCCTAGGTAGAAAACCATACCAAGCCTCCACATGGCAGAATATTTTATTTCATTGTACTTTCCTTTCTCTCTGCAGCCTTATCGACCCCACATCAGCTTCTGTAAGGAACAACAGGTAAAGCCCAAGAGATATCCTGGCCTGTTGTTATTTATTTATGTATATATTTCTGGATTTATTTATGACTCCCTCTTCTTGCTCTGTCCCAGTTGCAGGCTGTCTTTCCATCCAAACGTGAGCGGTATACGAACACAAGTCTTTGTCTGAAAACAAAACAAAACATACAATTTGTGGTAATCTATGTTATTACATTAAGCCTACATTTCTTTCACATTATTTATTAATTTTTCTCAACAAAATGTCTTACTTACTTACATCCAGAGAATGAGGATCATTCAGCAATGGTTATTAAAGCGGTGTCCTGTTTTAACTCTCCCTTTGTATTGGCATGAGCCTATATCACACGGTAATATTTGAAAGTGAGTCAGGGCAGACTTGAGTAAGGGCTGTGGATCACCTGCAGTTGCAGGTTGGAACTGGCTGTGTGGTCTGTTTGTTGTCTTGAGGAGGAGGGAGAGTGCTGCAGTAGCAGCATACCTGCAGGCAGCAGCTGTTCCAAGCAGGCTGTCTTCTCTCCGGGTGTGTCCCAAATGGCACCCTATTCTCTATATGTTGCATTACCATTGACTAGAAGGGCACTGGTCAAAAGTAGTGTACTATATAGGGAATACAGTGCTATTTGGGATGCAAACTCCCTCTCTCTACACCTGCGTGACAACTCCTCTGCCCCACCATGGCAGCTGCGCGCGTCCCCCCCCTCCCCGTACACCTGTCTGTGAATGCAGTCTCATTCGTGGTGTCAGACATGGCATCGGGGTGCCCAGACTGCCAACCCGTGCCAGCCAGTGCCAGCTCACACTATGCCCTCCAGCTTTGTCACCTCGGCTCCTCTTTGCCAATGTCACAGCGTGGCACCGTGGGGTCACCCGCCGCTATTCTGGTCCCATGCCAGGAGAATATGCTTTTCATGGCATTTGGAGAGTGTGAGTAGTGTCTCCTGTAGTAATGTAAGAGCAGCAGCTGCCAAGTTCCAGTAACTTTCCCAGTGAGCCTTTTCTGTGGGAGCTATTTTCTGTTTGGGTCCTGCTGTAGTTCATGAGTTTTATAACAGCTTATGAGTTATTATTAACACTTATAGTCAGTGTTATAACACATTATAAGTCATTATAAAGGACGTTATAGAGCATTATACGTACTACATAGAAAGTGTTATCGGGAGTTTGGTAATCTGTCTTTTCTCTTTGACTAGTTCCCGAAAAGAAAATGTCTCAATATTATACAGATTTACAACGGATTTTTGAGAAAATATACTTGGCATGAATAAATTATTATAATATCCGGGTTTCCATCCAACCTTTTTATGCAATTAAATTACGTTGGATAAAAAATGATGGAAAGAACATTTTTCGGTAAACTTTCCAAATGTCGACAAAACTAAATACGCTAGACAAGGTGGGATCTATTTGTGTCGGTAAACTGAATTCTGCGAGAAAATGTCGGTGGGAAAGCTTTTATGCGCAAATATTGATATAATAACCATCATATCGAAGTAAACTTGGAGTCACGTGATGACATGTTGTGTGGTCCTCCCACTACAACTTGTCGGGAAAGCATGCAGTTTATTAGGCTACAGATTAAATACATTATGATGAACTTCACAGGGTGCTGAAAGTGCAAGGTGATGAGCTTGATGCTCCTTTCCAATAAATATTGAGGGTCTTATTCTGATGACATAATATGCTTGGCTGCCATTTGACAAATACAAATATGTAGGCTATTCATGCACTCTAGCCAACAGCGCGCAGATAGCACTGTTGGCTAGAGCGCACATGCCAATACCAGAGTGGGGACACTTGCTAAATAATGCAAAAAATATGTGAGAAAACCATCAGTAGAGTTGAAAATGCAATGGGAATTTAACCGCAAAAGGTATTTTTATGTGTACTACATCATCACGCACAGCCTTTTATCAACAAGTTAATTTGATGGAAACACATCTCTGGTGGGAAAATGCGCCAATTGGATGGAAACCTAGCTACTGGCTAAACTCCCAACAATGTTTTCTAAAAGTTGAATTTCTTTTTTGATGAGTAGAATTTGAAGCTCACTGGATTAAATGGATCCTGTTTCTGATTGTCTCTGATTCTCAAACAGTAAGCAATGAAAATAACCTCCTTTCTATGCTGCTTATGAATACAGGTAGTGTTCATAGTAATCCATGTCAAAGTTACCTTGCATTAGGGCCTGGCTATTACAGTAGTAGCATCTGGGTCATGGCGTCTGTCGGTCGGTCTGTTGGTCTGTCAGTCTGTCTGTCCTGTGGGCTGAACCAACTGGAGATGATTAGGGGGGTATTGAGCAGTTTAGGGATGAGCTGAGGATGAGATGATTGTCTCCGGCGTGCGGCCTGGGTGATAAAACGGCAGCTCATGTCCTGCTTAGCTGCCCCCCCCCCCCACCCCCCCATTCATGAGGGAGAGCTGAGTCAGGCGGCTAGGTCTTAAAACACCCCCTCCCCAGCCCCGCTCACACCACATCTCCCCATGTCCATTCCCTATAGCCCTAGGCAGAGATTATGACCTTGGCCTGGCCACCCATGTGGGGGGAAGGGGCTGTCCCTCTTTAGCCAACCACATGGGGACAGAGCAGGAAAAGTGTGCTAATTACCTGCGCTAACGATGTCCTTGCTTGTCACAGCTTAGCGTTGTTACTTTACCACGGGATAATAACCCCGTAGCCTCAGTGAGAAGTTCAGTGTGACATTATCACTATCACTTTGAGTGATAGGGAGCAGGTGGGGTCGGGGGTTTAGTTGCTAGCGGTTTGGATGAGTGCGGACCTGAGTTGCATGGTTAATCTGAGTTGGCCAGCCATCTGACTATGAACCTAAAGAAAGTAGACCTCTGAATTGAGTGGAATAAAATCATTAAAAAAATAAAATTTTATATTCTTTACAACTTGTCTGTATTTTGATTTAGGTCTAGGGCTTTGTCGGACTAGTGTCACCGAAAGTGTGATTTCACGGCACAACAAAAGCATCCTTGCTCGCTTAGCAACCAGACAGGATGTTTTGTCTGCGTTTCTTTGTGTTTTGAGTTTGACTCACTGATTCCCGCTAACTGAGAAGCGACTGGTAACCCAACGTGGTCAGAATCAGACAAAATAAATTCCCACGCATCTGTTCTGTACAATTTGAAAAACAGCTCGGAGCACGACAGGCTGGCATTATGGAGCTGGAGCCTATAATCATTGTGCTGTAAAAAGCCAGAATCCAGCAGCCGCAAACCATGTGGCCTCCTCGAAGTGGTGACCAATCAGAACCATCCCCAGCCACTCTGCCTTGTTACCATGACCCCCTCCGCTGTCTCTTCCTGGTTAGCAATAATGTTCCCTGAACATATAGGGAACCTTTTGGCTCCTGTTTTTATGTTAGACAACATTATAACTAGAATGTTCACTAAACTTGATTTGGACATATTCAGTTCAGACTTGATGCTCCAAATGTAAGGAAACCAGGAAAAACTATTTAATTTAATGAGATGTATCTGTATCTGATTTATCTGTCTTTTGTCTTTTGTACAATAAAGAAGACACTTGAGGATGTCACTCTTGAACAACAAATGTAACATTCAGTGAACCAAAACGTTTTACCCATTACCATATAGTGACAGAAATTTGTCTGGGATATTCCCTCAAATGCTAAGTGCCTGTTTTCCATCATTATGCTGCTTAATGCAATCAGAGTGCTAATCAGATTGAGTGGAAGTACCTCCATGACACAGTTGTGTGCATGGCTGCTGCTGCTGGGTTAGAGGGAGCTTGTGGGGAATTGGGCAGGCAGATCCAAGCCCTAACCTCTAAAACCCTCCTCCGGTTTGGACTCGACAAGAGGCTAGGGCAGTGGTGTCACTGTGGGAGAGAGAGGGCGTTTAGTTTCCTTTCAAATACTTTCAGCATCTAGGGATTACAGTTCAAAATTGGCAAGCTGGCAAATTTACAGAAATGTTGCTAAATGTGCATCGTCCCTGTAACCTAATAAGGTCCCTTTTCACTGAGTTCTGGAGTGCCCGATGGGCAGGGTTTGCACTTTTGGGACTATGCCATTGGTTCCATTGTGCCAGGCAAGCTCAGTCAAATGCAGCTAAAGTATTTGAAGTAAAACAAATACTATTTGAACTGAAGTCTGGCCTTTAGCGAGTCAGACTGACTGAGGATCAGTATTCTAGTTGGCCTACTGCAGTTTACTTTACTTGAATGTTTAAAACAAATCCCTGTAGTGTATCTAGACAGACACTACAAACTGGTCTCTTCTCCCATCTGAATTTGGGGGAGCAATAATCTAATTTTAAGCTCTTAAGTGACTTAGTTGAGTTCTGAATGTGTTGAATAAAGCATCTTACTGTAAGGTTCAAGATGAGTAGGGATGAGACCAAAAGGTACTTGATGCAGGAGTCTGTCATTGGGGTGTCATACACACCTCAAAGCCAAGGGAAGAATAGACACACAGGTTGATTAGTCACTAATGAAGTCTGTTTGAATTCCAATTTCTACAGAATACAGAAAAACAGTGGGTATATGAGAGGTTCTTGGTTAGTATAGGTGTGTCCGTTTACGTGTGTGCGCACATGCGCACACACAACTGTATGTGGTGAATTTGTGTGTGTGGATATACGCTAGTGTTTGTTCGGTCTTTTGTATTCTATAGATCAGACTCTCCCTCGCCTGCATTACGTTTTGTTATATTTCATAATTCTGTAGTAGATTTTTCTTCTGAGGATGAAGCGTGTTGTGAGTTACCGGGTAGAATGGAGCTTTAATTAACTGTAGCTGTAGCTATGTACTGTTGTGTTGTGTCATGTTATGGTATGTTGTGTCTTTCCCTGTTGAAATGTGTGTGCTTTTTGCTATGTTGTGTTACTATGTGTGTGTGCCTTGTTGTGTCTTAATGTGTCATGTAAAGCAATGTGTGTTGCTAACCCCCTGACTCTGTCTGTGTTTCAGTCGTGACAGTGACCTCTCTACGATCATCTCCAACCTCCACCATACCAGACAGCACGGCATGCCCGAGAGCCAGCCCGCAACTGACCTCAGCACCAACACAGGACACACAGGTAGGATAGGTGTGTGTGTGTGTTTGTCTTTCTTTCTTTTTCTCTCCGTATTCCTCTTATTTGTAATGAGGTTACGTATTCTTCCATCAACATGAGTAATCACTATTATGCATTAGTCCCATAATTTGCTGTAATTTGTTTGATTGGGGAACTTACTGTAAGCTTATTACTGATTCCTGAAGGTGGCTCTCAAGTCAATTACTAAATGTAATTTATTTGCCTTTTCTATTGTACTCCAGGTTTTTCCTTAATCCCCTGTTTTAAATTACCATGAAATAAATAGCTTTGTTTGCCATTAATCCAGTTTCATGGGCGTAAAGGAACCATGGTGTGTGTTAAGCTAAAAGCCTTCTAACAGCTTACAGCCCCACAGTTAAACACCCCTAACACCAGCCACTGTTTCATTAGTTTTAGTTGTTCTGAATCAGATTGTTTTAGTTCAGAATTAGACTGTTTTAGTCCGGAATTAGACTGAATGTTGGATGTTTATGCTTTCAGGTAGATACGTGTGTAATATTTCTGGGTAACATGGCAAAAGTTAGACACGATAGAACTAATTGGTATTTAGATACTCTAGCTGTTGTGCGCTGGTGTATGGTCTCTTTTCTGTTTTTTGTCCTTACATATCATGCTTTGTGCATATGTGTGTGTGTGTGTTTTCTATTCAGTAGACATTCACTACCAATAATTGAGATAAGCCATGTCGGAAGTCCCCGACTGTTTTTGTGGTCAGAGGTGTCTGGAAGGGCCTTGTGTTACTGCAAGGACATACTGTACTTTTACACAGACAATTATCCTTTTTTTTACCCAAACTATCTCTCAAATGTTGGTTAGGTGGGGACCTGCTGGTTTGTGGGTTAAAAATAGGTTTAGACCAGCTGACCCAAGAGTTTTGGTTTATAGAGTTTGTCACAAGAAATATCAAAAGGCTGGAGGTGAGTCACAGAATAAAAACGAAGTGCTAACACTTTACATCAATGTTACATTTGTAAAGGGCGGCAGGTAGTTTAGCGGTTAAGAGCGTTGGGCCAGTAACCAAGAGGTTGCTGGGTTGAATCTCTGAGCCGGCAAGGTGAAAAATCTGCTGTTCTGCCCTTGAGCAAGGCAGTTAACCTCCAACAACAACTGCTCCCTGGGTGCCTTGGACGTCGATTAAGGCAGCCCCCCGCACCTCTCTGATTCAGAGTTCTTGGGTTAAATGTGGAAGACACAGTTTGGTTAAATGCATTCAGTTGTGCAACTGACTAGGTATCCCCGTTACCTTAGTGTCAAATGTCCTTTATAAAGGTAATCTTAAAGGGGAAGTTCAGGATTTTACAACTTGAGGTTAGATGGTTCCTTACTCTGAAAGTAGTCTATGGGCCAGGAGAAACTGTAACCCATGGTTTGGTTTTCTTTAAAACAGCCAATACAAATTTCTCAAGTGTTACCAACAAAGCTGACCAACCACAGATTTAACCCATAAAGAAGTACCCTTACCATGGTCAAGTAGTACAGTGTTCGGAGAGCAGATCCTTACCCCCTGTGGACGGTCTGTTCCTCTTCATCCCATTAGTCAGAGGGTCATACATGTAGCATAATCATCCCCCAAATCCAACACCTCGTCCTCTATTGTATCTCTCTGAGCTCATCCTTCTAGTAGCTTAATTGCCCATACGGTTGCTAATACAGAGGGATGAGGCGGTGGAGGTGTGGGGGGACGAGGTCATGGAGGGGTGTCTGCCTATCCTCCCTCATTTGGGTGGGGCGCGGGGGTGTTAAAGTCTCAGACGCCCAGTGTTTTTAGACCCCAGTTTGGGACGGATTTCCCAAAAAGACCTGTCTAATCGGCTGCTAAGCTTAATGGGGAAATCAGCTCGTGAATGGTAATCTTAATGGAGAAAGACACAAAGGGATGAGGGTGGGGGGGGGGGGGGGGAATGAGGGGTGAGGGAGGGAGATTTGAGCGCGGTGTGGCCAGCGCCGGAGGGGGCCTGGGCCTAAAATCTGTCAGTTTGAGCATTAAAGGGAGATTTAACAGGGTGGCTAAGCGGCTCGCTCCGTGTCTGTAAACAAGTCCAATCCCATCAGCCACTAGCTCACATTCTGTCTGCCAGTGAAATTAGAGAGAGACATACACACTCAATATACACAGTAGTGCATGTTCATACACACACACACACACACACACACTGGGACACATGGAGGTAATAGGACAGAGAATGAACACACCTGTATGGTAAGATCAGGTTTGGTGAGTGTACATGTATATGGTGAGTTTTTAAAAGGTTTAATACTTGACAAACTTTTGAATAGTTTTTTGACCATACTTGTCATGATGGGATAAACCGTTTCCATTGTTATACAGTGCATTCGGTAAGTATTCAGACCCCTTTACTTTTTCCACATTTTGTTACGTTACAGCCTTATTCTAAAATCGATTAAATTGAATGTTTTCCTCATCAATCTACACACCTTACCCCATAATGACAAGCGAAAACAGGTTTTAATAATACTAAATACCTTATATAAGTATTCAGACCCTTTGCTATGAGACTTGAATTTGAGCTCAGGTGCATCCTTTTTCCATTGATCATCCTTGAGATGTTTCTACAACTTGATTGGAGTCCACCTGTGGTAAATTCAATAGATTGGACATGATTTGGAAAGACACACACCTGTCTATATAAGATCCCACAGTTGACAGTGCATGTCAGAGCAAAAACCAAGCCATGAGGTCAAAGGAATTGTCCGTAGAGCTCCGAGACAGGATTGTGTCAGATCTGGGGAAGGGTACCATAAAATGTCTGCAGCATTGAAGGTCTCCAAGAACACAGTGGCCTCCATCATTCTTAAATGGAAGACGTTTGGAACCACCAAGACTCTTCCTAGAGCCACCAAGACTCTTCCAAACTGAGCAATCGGGGGAGAAGGGCCTTGGTCAGGGAGGTGACCAAGAACCCGATGGTCACTCTGACAGAGCTCCAGAGTTCCTCTATGGAGATGGGAGAACCTTCCAGAAGGACAAACATCTCTGCCGCATTCCACCAATCAGGCCTTTATGGTAGAGTGGCCAGACGGTAGCCACACCTCAGTAACAGGCACATGACAGCCCGCTTGGAGTTTACCAAAAGACACCTAAAGGACTCTCAAACCATGAGAAACAAGATTTTCTGGTCTGATGAAACCAAGATTGAACTCTTTGGTCTGAATGCCAAGCATCACATTTGGAGAAAACATGGCACCATCTCTACTGTGAAGCATGGAGATGGCAGAATCATAATGTGGGGATGTTTCTCAGCTGCAGGGACTGGGAGACTAGTCAGGATCGAGGGAAAGATGAACGGAGCAAAGTACAGAGAGATCCTTGATGAAAACCTGCTTCAGAGCACTCAAGACCTCAGACTGGGCAGAAGGTTCACCTTCCAACAGGACAACGACCCTAAGCACACAGCCAAGACAACACAGGAGTGGCTTCGGGACAAGTCTCTGAATGTCCTTCAGTGGCCCAGCCAGAGCCCGGACTTCAACCCGATCGAACATCTCTGGAGAGACCTGAAAATAGCTGTGCAGCAACTCTCCCCATCCAACCTGACAGAGCTTGAGAGGATCTGCAGAGAAGAATGGGAGAAACTCTCCAAATACAGGTGTGCCAAGCTTGTAGTGTCAAGACTCAAGGCTGTAGTCGCTGTCAAAGGTGCTTCAAAAAGTACTGAGTAAAGGGTCTGAATACTTATGTAAATGTGATATTTCATTCATAAAAACTGTTTTTGCTTTGTCATTATGGGGTATTGTGTGTAGATTGATGAGGAAAAATAACAATTTAATCAATTTTAGAATAAGGCTAACTTAACAAAATGTGGAAAAAGTAAAGGGGTCTGAATACTTTCCGAATGCACTGTAGCTATCATGTCATGGTGTGAACTTTTGTTTCTATAGAAACTATTTCAATGGTGACTCTGGCTGTGGTGGGATTGCTCCAATACCAGTCTGGGTCCTAAATGGCACCTCTATTCCCTATATAGTGCACTACTTTTGACCTGGGCGTATATAGGGAATAGGGTGCCATTTGAGATGGACCCCCAAACAGACAGTACTTCTGACTCTAGTCCTGTACCTCTGTAATACTATAGTTTAGTACTAACTGCTCTCTGTTCTGTTGTAGCATCAATTATTTTATTCAGCTCACTCCACACTGTGTCTAACTTCCATAACAGGCCTGTGGTTAGAGAAACAGAGAGAAGGGGAGTAAAGAGGGAGAGAGAGACAGAGACAGAGACAGAGACAGAGACAGAGACAGAGACAGAGACAGAGACAGAGACAGAGACAGAGACAGAGACAGAGACAGAGACAGAGACAGAGACAGAGACAGAGACAGAGACAGAGACAGAGACAAAGAGAAGGGGATAGGTGGTGTAGTGGAAGAAAAGTTTGGAGAGGGAGAGAGAGGGAGACAGAGAGAGAGCGATGAATGAGTGTGGTGCCGGTATCAGGGGAGGGCAGACAGCGGGTGTGGCTGCAGTGTGTGAGTGAGTGTGTGTGTGTATGTGTGTGTGTGTGTGCGCGTGGGTCAGAGGAAAGGGAAGCAGGCTGCTGGGCCGTCTCCGCGCCGGAGTAGGCCGTTAATTAAATCTGAGGGACAGACAGGAGGGCTGACTCCCCCCTCTCCTCCCTTCCACCCTCCTCCGTCCGCCTCCCAGGCCTCTGGCTACTCTGGGACTGTGGGAGGGAGAGGGAGAGAGGGAGGGAGAGAGAGGTGAGGAGGATGGGAGAGAGCAGGGGCGCCGGGCTGAGCGTCTGGCTGCCTGTGGAAACTGTAAACCTTGGCTCTGCGGTCAGACCAGAAAGACTAATGGGCGGATAAGGTGTTTTTTGGATCACTTATTTTCTCTTCGCTCTCTCTCCGTTCAGTCTCCCAGACGTAGTTATAGAGGAGACGGCAATGTGTGTGTCGGGGAGGGGGGTGGGGGGTCATGGAGGGTGTGTGTATGTGTGTGTGCCAAATTTCTTTTTCACAGGGTATTATTTGCATCAAAGGGAGTGTTAGTACCATCTTGGTTCATCACACTCCTATTAAACCCCACACACCTTCCTTGATCGTCCATCATAGGTTGATGATGACCATGATACGATTCATTGGGATGAGTCTGGGGTACGGTGAGTGCTCAGATGGCTGATGAGACCAATCTGAGCCCGGAGCACTCTTTGGCACACTGGACATGGCATCTTGGTAGAGTCTCCTGAGAGACGGCACTGTTATTACTGGTCTTGCTCTGTTCTCTCTTCACCATGGCATTTTTGGTCCTGCTGGTTTCAGAGGTGGTAGCGCCATCCTGGATGAGATTCCGCTAGGTGGGACGATCCTGAGCAAGGCTTTCCCATGACCTTAAATCGATGTTAAAGCTCTTGAGGGAGGCCTTCAGGGTGTCTTTAAAGCAGTTTTTTTGGCCCACCTGGTGCTCGCTTCCCATTCTTCAGCTCTCAGAAGTAGATCTACTTAGGGAGACGGGTAGCAGGCATCCTGGTCACATGGCCCGCCCATCTGAGCTATGCTTTCATAAGCAGTGTGGGAATGTTCATCATGTCGGCATGGCTGAGGACTTCAGTGTCTGGGATTCTGTCCTGCCAAATGATCCTCAGGAGCATCCTCAAACAGTTCAGGTGAAAGTGATTAAGTGTCCTGGCATGGCGTTGGTAGACAGTCCAGGATTCGCAGCCATAAGTAAGGGTCGGTAATATAACTGCCTGGTGAACCATCAGTTTTGTTACCAGTTTGATGCCTGTTCTTTCCCACACCGAATCTCGCAGATGGCCAAAGGCTGCACTAGCCTTGGCGATCTTGATGTTTGTTTCATTGTCTATGTGAACAGCACAGGACATTGTGCTACCAAGGTAGGTGAATTTGTCCACAGCTGACAGTTTATTTATTGTATTTTTAAAAACTTTTTACCCCTTTTTCTCCCCAATTTCGTGATATCCAATTGGTAGTTACAGTCTTGTACCATTGCTGCAACTCCCGTACAGACTCGGGAGAGGCAAAGGTCGAGAGCCATGTGTCCTCCGAAACATGATCCTGCCAAGCCGCACTGCTTCTTGACACACTGCTCGCTTAACCCGGAAGCCAGCCGCACCAATGTGTCGGAGGAAACACCGTACAACTGGCGACCGAAGTCAGCTTGCAGGTGCCCGGCCCGCCACAAGGAGTCACTAGAGCGTGATGGGAAAAGGAAATCCCGTCCGGCCAAGCCCTCCCCTAACCCTGACGATTCTGGGCCAATTGTACGCTGCCTCATGGGTCCCCCGGTCACAGCCGGCTGGGACACAGCCTGTGCTCGAACCCGGGGCTGTAATGACGCCTCAAGTACTGCAATGCAGTGCCTTAGACCGCTGCGTAGCTGACAGTTTCTGACCTTTCACAGAGATGGTTGGGTCCATGTAAAGGATTACATGGGGCAGATTGGTACATAACTTTGGTCTTCTTTGTACTGATTGTGAGGCCGAAGTTGTTACAAGCAGATTAAAAGTTGTCCTTGAGGATCTGCAGATCAGCATGCGAGCCAGGAGCTAGTGCTCTGCAAACAAGAGGTCGCAGCAGAGGTGGGTAGAGTACTGTTCATTAGATTGTAATTTACTCAAGTAAAAGTAGCCCTCTAGAAACTACTCTAGTAAGAGTAAAGAATTATGCGGTCAGAAAACGACTTAAGTACTAGTTCCAAAATTTGTTTGGTAATTTTTTTACCCCTTATGGTAAATTGTGACAGCAAACAAAAAGAACAACAACTTGGTGCAATTGATTTGACATTCATTTATTATTTAAGCCTGCCAGCACCATCTTGCCGATGTCCTACAGCACAGGTAGTCTGTACAGTTTCAATTACGGTCTTATTCAAAGTTGACTTTTAACCACGTTTCCATCCACAGTTTTTATGCGAGTAAAGTCATACCTTATAAAAAAATATCACAACAGCTGTGATGGAAACAGGAAGTTTCGGTACAAGTTCATAAATGCCGACAGATAATTTGTTCGTTCAACATGGTGGGATCTTTTTGTGTCTGTAAAATAAATTATGCAAGAAATGGCGGTGTAAAAGCCTTTATGCGCAAATATTGATCTAATAACCATCATATCAAAGTAAACTTGAAGTCACGCGATGACATGGTGTGTGGTCCTCCCATTACGATTCGGGAAACCATTCAGTTTAAATTAGGCTACATATTAAATAAATTATGATGAACTTCACAGGGTGGTGAAAGTGCATGGAATGAGCTTGATGCTCCTTTCCAATAAATGTTGAGGTTCTTATTCTGGTGACATGATGATCGATGCTTGACAGCTGTTTTGACAAATAAAAACTTATCCATAATCTCATCATGTAGACTAGCCTACCCACACTGTATCTGCCAGCTGTAAGCTAGAGCGCACGTGCCAAGACCAGAGTAGGCACATTTGCTATTTAACGCAACAGTTTTCGTAACAAAACTATCGGTAGAGTTGAAATGCGATGGAAACTCATTGAACATTTGATTTTTATTTGGTACATGAAAACTTAATTGAAAAGTACATTCTGTGTGCATTACATCATCACACACTGATTTGTATCTGCAACAAGTCAGTTTGGTGGAAACACACCACTGGTGGGAAAATCTGCATATTTTTTTAATGCACATTTTAGAATATTTGGATGAAAATCGGTCACAAATTGGATGGAAACCTAGCTACTGTGCTCAATTTCATAAAAAAGTAAACGGTACTTGAGACATTGGAATAATTTCACAATTTCAATAGCATTAATAAACATGTATTTCACAATATAATTTCAAGTACATGTGATGGTGAATGCGTAGCCTACTAAAAAGATTAACACCAAGTGTGATGTTTCACTTTTTACTCAGAAAGTATCAAGGAGGATCAGGGAAGTGTTACAACAGTCAAACAATCAATATCGACATTTCAGTATCAATCATGTTACTAGTATGCAAATCAGACATTTCCGCATGGAATTAAATCAAGGTAGGTATTCAGGAAAGAATCATGTAAGTAATAAATAATCAAACAGTGCAGATATCAATTGCCATAGTCATCTCAATCATATTTTTCCTGCCAAGGTAGGATATACCCTCCATCCTCCTCTTCTTACAAACCTCTCCTTTCCTCTTTGAAGGGTCTTTTATTTCCTTGGCTGACCCATTCTCCTACCCCTCGGTTGTGCCGCTAATTTATTTATAGTAGCAAATGGCACAAAAAGCTTACTGAGATGTTTCACTATATGACAGATGTGCTTAAAAACAGAATTTAGACACACACACACCACACATTGAGAGAGAGCAATGGAGTGGGAGGATTCTGCACTCAGCTGTCTAATTGATCTAGCTCAGGGTTTCCCAAACTCGGTCCTGGGCCCCTCCCCGGGAGCACATTTTGGTTTTTGCCCTAGCACAATACAGCTGATACAAATAACCAATTCATCATCAAGCTTTGATTATTTGAATCAGCTGTGTAGTGCTTGTGCAAAAACCAAAACGTGCACCCGGGGGTTTAGTTAGCTAGCTAGCTACATGACATGGTTGACACTGTAGCTAGCTTAGCCAGCTTATCTAGAGGCAACCTAATATGATAGCTAGCTAGTTAGCTATTGCCACACACATCTGATTTATCTGTTCACTCTTTGTGCAAATGACAAGGTGGCTAGTTAACTTAGACCAAAAAGCAGAGGTCATATGGGTAGCTAAAAACTGGACAGTAAACATTCTGTCAGATTCTGGGTTAGCCAAAGCAAACTAGCTAGCTAGTTAGCTAGCTACCTAGCCATTTCATTTGCACTCACCCTCAAAACACAATTTCAACAGCAAAATTATATCAGAGAAATACTTATCTTACTCCAGAAATATATAATATTACAAAGGCAGAAGGTAATTATAGTGCAACTTACCTCTGATCGTGTTTGGCTAAGAACCCACAAACATGTCCTTAGGAGTGAAGATGTGCGCTTCACTTCAAGAGCCACTTCAAGAGCCATGGTGGAGATGCTGGGTTTGACAGACAACTTTGAAAGCCAATGGACTAAGAGTTTTGATGACAAGCTATTTTGAATACATTTAATTGGTCAAGGGGTCATGAATCGTTCTTACAGACGTAAAGGGGGAACCAATAGTACCGATTAATTTTAAAAAATCACTACATTTGGAGTGACAAGGTTTTCATCTGACAGCGAAGATATAATAATATAAAGCTATGTACCTGAAGTGATTTGGTAAAATGTAACAGAGTAAAAAGTAAAAAGTAAATTACGTCCTTCAGAAATTAATTGAATAAGAGCACAAGTACAGCCCACAGATAGTAACTAGAAAAGTACTAGTGTACTTAAGTACATCTAACGCGTTACTTGTAGCACGTTACTACCCACCTCTGGGTCGCGGACAGTCACCTACTCAACCTTTGTTTTGGCATGCATCCTCCTCAGGTTGAACAGCCCCCCATCAAAGCGGTATTTGAAGCGGATCCCAGTGTGGTCATTTGGGAAGGCATCTTGCACCATGGCGGAGAATATCATGCTGAACAGGGTTGGTGCTAGAACTATGACTGGAACCTGCTCAGAGGACTCTTCGTGATCTTGCACACTAGCCATCATGCCATCATGGAACTCATGCACCATTGTGATGAGTCTTTCTGGGCATCCAAACTTTGACACGCACACACACACCCTGATCACTGATATACAGTGCGTGAACCCAGCCCTCTCCTATAAATTAATGGGTTATTGTAGCGTAATTTTTTCCTCTTCAATCATCTCACTCCCTAATCTCTATCCATCTCTCCCTTTGCCTTACTGCTCCCCCCCCACCATCTATCTCTGCTCCCCTGGGGTTGCGCTGAGGGAGAGAGGAACAGCATGTGTGTTAGTGTGTGTGTGTGTGTGGCGCTGCAGTGGCAGTGGTGAATCCTCTCTCAGTATGAACGGAAGATCCTCCCTCCCCCCTACCCCACGTCGGTCCGTAGCCAATCAATGAGGGGCTTTCAGGGCCGGCGGAGGCCCGGCTCACAGAAGGGGGATCAATAAGTTATTAGCACCATTCTGTCAGCTGTAATGTAGAGATTGATCGGGGGCCGCAGCCCCTTCCCCAGCCCCCCTCCACTTCCCCCCCCCAGCCTGATAAAGATGACAGATTAACGGAATAAGAGGGGGAATTAAGGAGTCTGGCTGTCTGAGCTGTCAGCGGGCCCTCCTCGGGAAGAAAATATATAGAAAAAGAGGAGAAAGAAAGAAGGGATGAGGATGAAAGGAAGAGAGGAGAAGAGAGAGAGCGAGACAGAGGATGTCCCTATGGTTGCTTGACGGCTTCTGTGGTAGATTATGGAGATGCCTAGGCTAGGTTAGTTCTTCCTCTGTTGAAGGCTGTTTCCATTTCTTTCTTTCCATTTCTCCATTCTCGTCCCTCATTCTCCTCCGTAGGAGGGATTGGAAGGGAGTGGGTTTACTATACAGCTGGCCAGAGGGCAGAACAGGACAAGGCTCCCTGGAGTTTTGGAGTTTTGAATGGATGGCTGAGGGAAAACTAGCATGAGAATGAGCAAAGGAGTGAACTTGGTTATAAGCATTGGTGGTGGGAGTTAAGGAGATAGCATTTGCGCTAACCAAGCTCAGACTGGTTTAAGGCGGGTTTGGTGTTAAATGGAAGCACCAACGTTTTAAACCTTTAGAAGTCTAAGCTGTTGGGGGGGGGGGGGTTTACTAAGCTAACATATGGTCATACCATGGATCCTTTAGTTATTTGGTTTTGAATTTTAGGACCCCTTTAGGTATATAAAACAAAAACATTGTATTTTTTGATACGATATTGAATTTGGCCTTTACTACTATAGCCCATAGAAACACATTGAATAACACATTCATAAATGGCAAAAAAGGTTTTGAAGTGTCTGTCCTATATCTAGGAGATATAAGAAAGCTCAGGAATGTATATATATATATATATTTTACACATATTTAACGCCTTATTTTTGTTGGCACAAAACTACCTCCATACTTCCATTAATTTGTATGGGTTACCGTCAGACGAGTCCTGTGACACTTGTGGGGGTAGTAGAGCAAAACGGAAAACACCATTGCGTTCGAGAGAGTCTCATCTTTCAAACCGTTTGGACGCTACAGACGTTTTTTGTGAGAAGACCAATTTTCGGGATGTCTCCTGGTCTGACAAACAGCGCTGTAGCTCTGCCACTTTCTTTCCACTGCAGATGCGGAAGGGCGACATAGCCATATGCAGTAGATTGAGACGCAGCACATGCAAGAAAATATATCTCTAGTTTAAACTGACACATTTTGATGGGGATTTTTTAAATTATGTGAATTAGATTGACTCTAAATTAAGAAGCACCATTTACAGTGCGTTCAGAAAGTGTTCATACCCCTTGACTTATTCCACATTTTGTTGTGTTACAGCCTGAATTCAAAAAAAAAAATGTCTCTCACCCATCTACACGCAATACCCCATAATGACAAAATGAAAACATGTTTTTAGACATTTTAGCAAATTTATTGAAAATGAAATACAGAAATATCTAATTTACATAAGTATTCACACCCGAGTCAATACTTTGTAGAAGCACCTTTGGCTGCGATTACACCTGTGAATCTTTCTGGATAAGTCTCTAAGAGCTATCCACACCTGGATTGTGCAACATTTGCCCATTATTCTTTTCAAACTAGTGTCTTCAATTGTGTACTAACAGTTATGTTGAATTTCACCTGGCACAATCTCGCTGAAGTTTAACTACTGTATAAACCAGGGAGATAAAAGTTAATTGAAAGCCTGAATAGTTGATTGTTTTACAATATTTTATGTTTTTACAGGTCTTGCCACAGATTTTCAAGTAGATTTAAGTCAAAACTGTAACTCGGCCACTCAGGAACATTCACTGTCTTCTTGGTAAGCAACTCCAGTGTAGATCTGGCCTTGTGTTTTAGGTTATTGTCCTGCTGAAAGGTGAATTCATCTCCCAGTGTCTGGTGGAAGCAGACTGAACCAGGTTTTCCTCTAGGAATTTGCCTGGGGTTAGCTCCATTCCATTTATTTTTTATCCTGAAAAACTCCCCAGTCCTTAACGATTACAAGCATACACATAACATGATGCAGCCACAACTATGCTTGAAAATATGAAGAGTTGTAACAATGTATGCTGGGAGTCGGGAAGCAAGTACAGGGAGTGCATTTAATGAGAAATAAAACATGGCACAAAACAAGAGTAGCGTACAGACAGGAACAGAGTAACATAATCAATAACGCCTAGGGAAGGAACCAAAGGGAGTGACATATACAGTTGAAGTCGAAAGTTTACATACACTTAGGTTGGAGCCATTAAAACTTGTTTTTCAACCACTCCGCAAATTTCTTGTTAACAAACTATAGTTTTGGCAAGTGGGTTAGGACATCTACTTTGTGCATGACACAAGTAATTTTTCCAACAATTGTTTACAGACAGATTATTTCACTTATAATTCACTGTATCACAATTCCAGTGGGTCAGAAGTTTACCTACGCTAAATTGACTGTGCCTTTAAACAGCTTGGAAAATTCTAGAAAATGATGTCATGGATTTAGAAGCTTCTGATAGGCTAATTTACATAATTTGAGTCAATTGGAGGTGTACCTGTGGATGTATTTCAAGGCCTACCTTCAAACTCAGTGCCTCTTTGCTTGACATCATGGGAAAATCAAAAGTAATCAGCCAAGACCTCAGAAAAAAATTTGTAGACCTCCACAAGTCTGGTTCATCCTTCGGAGCAATTTCCAAACGCCTGAAGGTATCATGTTCATCTGTACAAACAATAGTACGCAAGTATAAACACCATGGGACCACGCAGCCGTCATACTACTCAGGAAGGAGACGCGTTCTGTCTCTTAGAGATGAACGTACTTTGGTGCGAAAAGTGCAAATCAATCCCAGAACAACAGCAAAGGACCTTGTGAAGATGCTGGAGGAAACAGGTACAAAATAATCTATATCCACAGTAAAACGAGTCCTATATCGACATAACCTGAAAGGCCGCTCAGCAAGGAAGAAGCCATTGCTCTAAAACCGCCATAAAAAAGCCAGACTACAGTTTGCAACTGCACATGGGGACAAAGATCGTACTTTTTGGAGAAATGTCCTCTGGTCTGATGAAACAAAAATAGAACTGTTTGGCCATAATGACTATAGTTGTGTTTGGAGCAAAAAGGGGGTGGCTTGCAAGCCGAAGAACACCATCCCAACCATGAAGCACGGGAATGGCAGCTTCATGCTGTGGGAGGGACTGGTGCACTTCACAAAATAGATGGCATCATGAGGAAGGAAAAGTATGTGGATATATTGAAGCAACATCTCAAGACATCAGTCAGGAAGTTAAAGCTTGGTCGCAAATGGGTCTTCCAAATGGACAATGACCCCAAGCATACTTCCAAAGTTGTGGCAAAATGGCTTAAGGACAACAAAGTCAAGGTATTGGAGTGGCCATCACAAAGCTCTGACCTCAATCCTATAGAAAATTTGTGGGCAGAACTGAAAAAGCGTGTGCGAGCAAGTAGGCCTACAAACCTGACTCAGTTACACCAGCTCTGTCAGGAGGAATGGGCCAAAATTCACCCAACTTATTGTGGGAAGCTTGTGGAAGGCTACCCAAAACATTTGACCCAAGTTAAACAATTTAAAGGCAATGCTACCAAATACGAATTGAGTGTATGTAAACTTCTGACCCACTGGGAATGTGATGAAGAAATAAAAGCTGAAATAAATAATTCTCTCTACTATTATTCTGACATTTCACATTCTTAAAATAAAGTGGTGATCCTAACTGACCTAAGACAGGGACTTTTTACTAGGATTAAATGTCAGGAATTGTGAAAAACTGTAAATGTATTTGGCTAAGGTGTATGTAAACTTCTGACTTCAAATGTATAGGGGAGGTAATCAGGAAGGTGATGGAGTCCAGGTGAGTCTGATGAGGCGCTGGTGCGCATACCGATGGTGACAGGTTTGCATAATAAAGAGCAGCCTGGTGACCTAGAGGCCAGAGAGGGAGTATACGTGACAAGAGTGGTACTCAGTAATGTGTTGTTTTGGATTTTCCCCAAACATAATACTTTGTATTCAGGACAACATGTTAATTGCTTTGCCACATTTTTTGCTGTATTACTTTAGTGCCTTGTTGCAAACAGGATGCATGTTTTTTTTTTTTTTTTTTTTTATGGAGGCGCTGTGAGTTATTTAAGATACTCTTCAAAGAGGTAGGGTTTCAGACGTTTTAAAGAGATGGGCAGGGACTCGACTGTCCTGACTTTAGGGGGAAGATTGTTCCACCATTGTGGTGCCAGGACAGAGAATAGCTTTGACTGGGCTGAGTGGGAGCTGCCCTCCCGTAGGGGTGGGAGGGCCAAGAGACCAGAGGTGGCAGAATGTAGTGCTCGGATTGGGATGTAGTGTTTGAGCATAGCCTGAAGGTAAGGAAGTGCAGTTCCCCTTGCTGCTCCGTAGGCAAGCACCAGGGTCTTGAAGATGATGCGAGCTTTGACTGGAAGCCAGTGGAGTGTGCGGAGGAGCGGGGTGACAAGGGAGAACTTAGGAAGGTTGAACACCAGGCGGGCTGCGGCATTCTGGATAAGTTGCAGGGTTTTGATGGCACAAGCAGGGAGCCCAGCCAACAGAGAGTTGCAGCATTCTAGATGGGAGATGACAAGTGCCTGGATTAGGACCTGCGCTGCTTCCTGGTCATACAATATGGATGTTGTAGCGCATGAACCTGCAGGAGCGAGTCACTGCTTTGATGTTTGCAGAGAACGAGAGGGTGTTGTCCTGGGTCACGCCAAGGTTCTTTGCACTCTGGGAGGGGGACACCGTGGAGTTGTCAATTGTGATGGAGAGGTCTTGGAGTGTGCGGCCCTTTCCCAGAAGGAAGAGCAGCTCCGTTTAGTCGAAGTTGAGCTTGAAGTGGTGGACCGACATCCAAGCTGAGATGTCTGCCAGGCACGCAGAAATGCGTGTCACCACATGGGTGTCAGAGGGGATCATAACAATGATCGGAGAGGATATGACAGAGCCGAGTGACTTTGTGTAAAGAGAAAAGAGGAGAGGGCCTAGAACCGAGCCCTGGGGGACACCAGTAGTGAGAGCATGTGGTGCAGACACAGATCCTCTCCACAACACCTGGTAGGAGCGACCTACCAGGTAGGATGCAATCCTATCACAGCCATTAAACTCTGGAACTGTTTTAAGTCACCATTGCCCTCGTGGTGAAATCCCTGAGTGGTTTCCTTCCTCTCCGGCAGCGAAGTTAAGAAGGACGTATGTATTTTTGTAGTGACTGGGTGTATTGATACACCATCCAAAGTGTAATTAATAACTTCACTATGCTCAAAGGGATATTCAATGCCAGCTTTTATTTTTTTACCCATCTAGTAATAGGTGCCCTTTTTTTGTGAGGCATTGGAAAACCTCTGTGGTCTTTGTGGTTGAATCTGTGTTTGAAATTCACTGCTTGACTGAGGGACCTTACAGATAATTGCATGTGTGGGGTACAGAGATGAGGTGGTCATTCAAAAATCATGTTAAACACTAGTATTGCACACAAAGTGAGTCCATGCAACTTATTAAGCACATTTTTACTCCTGAACTTATTTAGGCTTCCCATAACAAAGGGGTTGAATACTTTTTGACCCTCAATTTAATTCATTTTAAATTCAGGGTGTAACATTACAAAATGTGAAAAAAGTCAAGGGGTGTGATTACTTTCTGAAGGCACTGCAATTTGGCTTTAAAAGCTTTCCGCCTTAAAATCTCTGACCCTCAGGCAATGGCTCAGGAGAGACACTGTCTTCTGTGAAGTCGGCCCAAGAGAAGTGTGTGTGTGTGTGCATGTGCGTGTGCGCCTGTGAATATCAGCCCTGTCTTTCTGTAAGCCTATTTCCACGAACGGGGTTTAAATAGTATGGAAGCTTGGCAATCCCAGTATTTTATTTTAGGTCTGACATAGGCTAATGTATTAAATATTTTATCATTCATGTTTAAAATAATCAAGAATATTATACTACTGGTTGTGCATTTACACACATTAAAGGCCAATAGTTGGACATATATTAGGAATGGAGATAGGAGAGAGGAGAAGATAGGAGAAAGAAGGAAAGAGACACTGGATCTTACTCCTTTCATTCAAGTGGACATTGAGAAAGAGAGAATCTGTATGTGTGTGTGTGTGTGTGTTTGCACTTGCAGAGTGCCCCCCCCCCCCTCTTTCTCCACATCTCTCTCTATCTCTCCGTCTCTGGGGAAGGGTAGGGAGTGGATCTCCAGGTGCCCAGAGAGAAAACATCAAACGGGGTGATCATTAGTAAACCTCCTTTCTCCGACACTAGGGCTCCTCTTTTCCACAAACCAAACAAAAGCCTCCAAGACCCCAACTCTGCCACTCCAAACACTATTTCATGCTTTCTTCCATCTCTTTCTCTCTTTCTGTCTCCTTCTCTGTCTTTCTCTCTGCTCCTTTTCCTCCTACACTGTCTCTCTCTTTCTTTCTTGTTAAAGAGAGTAGAAACATAATGATGGGCAGTGTAAGGTTAGGGGTCAAGGGTTAGAATGTCTCCGTTCAAGGTTGGCCCCTCGATTCAGGACCTTTCCTCATTGTCAAGGTAACAATAAAAGGGAGTGAACTCAGTTGAAGATATAATATGTATCACCAAAACCATTCTCAAGGATTCACACCATATCTTCTTTCCTATTCACTTTTTACCCTTTTCAACAACGCAACAACGCAAAATACCAAAACAGAAGCGAGACCTTCACCTGATAGAAAGAAAGTATGGTTTTCTTTAAGCAAGAAAATAACCACCCACCCACCTCGTCCATAAAAATATACATGGAAGAGAGAGAGAGAGAGAGCGAGAGAGAGAGAGCGAGAGAGAGAGAGAGAGAGAGAGAGAGAGAGAGAGAGAGAGAAGAGAGAGAGACCGAGAGAGATGGAAGGAAGGAAGCAGTTGCATGCGGCTAGACAACGACAAATGGTTTGATGAAGAATGCAAAAGCCTAAGAAAGACATTGAGAAACCTATCCAACCAAAAACACAGAAACCCATAAAACCTGAACCTACGCCTTAACTATAGTGAAACACTAAAACAGTACAGAAATACACTACGAAAAAAGAAAGAACAGCATGTCAGAAATCAGATCAATGTAATTTAAGAAGAATCTAAACACTTCTGGGAAAATAGGAACACACCAAACAACAACATGAAGAGCTATCTATCCAAAAGGAAGATGTGTGGATAAATCACTTCTCCAATCTTTTTGGCCCTATAACAAAGAATAAACTGCAAAAACATATACACAATCAATTAGAAATCTTAGAATCAGCTATTAAAGACTACCAGAACCAACTGGATTATCCAATTACATTGAATGAACTACAGGACAAAATACAAACCCTCCAACCTAAAAAGGCCTAAAGTGTTGATGGTATCCTAAATGAAATTATCAAATGTACAGACCACAAATTCAAACTGGCTATACTTAAACTATTTAACATCATCCTCAGCTCTGGCATCTTCCCCAATATTTTGAACCAAGGTCTGATCACCCCAATCCCATTTTTTTTTGACAGATTCGACCCTAATAGTTACTGTGGGATATGCCTCAACAGCAACCTCTGGAAAATCCTCTGCATTGTCATTCAAAGTAGACCTACATTTCCTCAGTGAAAACAATGTCCTGAGCAAATGTCAAATTGGCTTTTTACCAATCTACCGTATGACAGACCATGTATTGACCCTGCACACCCTAATTGACAAACAAATAAATAAAAACAAATGCAACGTCTCATGCTTTGTTGATAAAAAAAGCTTTTGACTCAATTTGGCATGCTATATAAATTGGTGGAAAGCGGTGTTGGGGGAAAAAAACATACAATATTATGAAATCAATGTACACAAACAAGTGTGCAGTTAAAATTGGCACAAAAAAACCCACACCGATTTCTTTGCTCAGGGCCGTGGGGTGAGACAGGGATGCAGCTTGAGCCCCACCCTCTTCAACATTTACACTGAGTATACAAAACAGTAAGGACACCTGCTCTTTCCATGACATAGACTGACCAAGTGAATCCAGGTGAAAGCTATAATCCCTTATTGATGTCACTTGTTAAATCCACTTCAATCAGTGTTGATGAAGGGGAGGAGACAGGTAAAATAAGGATTTTGAAGCCTTAAGACAATTGAGACATGGATTGTGTGCCATTCAGAGGGTGAATGGGCAAGACAACATTTTTAAGTGCCTTTGAACGGGGTCTGGTAGTAAGTAGCAACTCAATATTAGGAAGGTGTTCCTAATGTTTGGTATACTCAGTGTATATCAATGAATTGGCGAGGGCACTAGAACAGTCTGCAGCACCCTTTTCTACTGTTTACGGATGATCTGGTGCTTCTGTCTCCAACCAAGGAGGGCCTACAGCAGCACGTAGATCTTCTGCACAGATTCTGTCAGACCTGGGCTTTGACAGTGAATCTCAGTAAGACAACAATAATGGTGTTCCAAAAAAGGTCCAGTTGCCAGGACTACAAATTCCATCTAGACACCATTGCCTTAGAACACAGAAAGAACTATACCTACCTCAGCCTGAACAACAGCACCTCAGGTAACTTCCACAATGTTCCAAAAGGAACATAAAATTCGATATCCCAATTAGGATCTGGCTAAAAAATACTTGAATCAGTTATAGAACCCATGGCCCTCTATGGTTGTGAGTTCTGGGGTCCACTCACCAACCAAAAATTTACAAAATGTGACAAACATCCTATGTGTACAATGTAAAACCCCAAATAATGCATGCAGAGCAGTATTAGGATGATGCCTGCTAATTATCAAAATTATTAAATTCTACAACCACCTAAAGGAATCAACAACCAAACCTTCCATCACCTACAGAGAGATGAACCTAGAGAGAAGAGCTCCCTCAGCCAGTTGGTTCTGTGGCTCTGTTCACAAATGCACAAAAAAACACAGAGCCCCAAAACAGCCACCCGATTAGACCCAATCAAATCATGAGAAATGACTTTATACATTGGAAATAATGAACCAAAAAACTGGAACGCTATCTGGCCCTAAACAGAGAGTACACAGTGTCAGAATACCTGACCGCCGTGACTGACCCAAAATTAAGAAAAGCTTTGACTAAAGACTTAGTGAGTATAGCCTTGCTATTGAACGAGTCTGCCATAGGTAGTAGACCAGGCTATATGCACACTGTCCACAAAATGAGGTGGAAACTGAGCTGCACTTCCTAACCTCCTGCCAAATGTACAACGATATAAGAGAGACATATTTCCCTCAGATTACACAGACCCACAAAAAAATGTCAAAGCAAATAAAATTTTGTTAAACTCCCATATCTATTAAGTAAAATACCACAGTGTGCCATCACAGCAGCAAGATTTGTAACCTGTTGCCATACGAAAAGGGCAAGCATTGGAGCACCATTGTAAATAAACTTATATTTTTATCTGTTTACTTATTTTCTCTTTTGCATTTAAACTATTTGCATGTCGTTACAACACTGTACATAGCCAATAATATAACATTTGAAATGTCTCTATTCTTTTGAAACTGTTTTCTGTTAATTTCTGATTGTTTATTTCATTTTATTTTATTGTTTATTTCACTTGCTTTGGCAATGTAAACATGTTTCCCATGCCAATAAAGCCCATTCGAATTTAATTGAGAGAGAGAAAGAGAGAGAGAGAGAAATGACAAAATACTTCTTCCTTCCTGCTCGCACCACATGTGTTGCGCTCTGCATCAACACCCACTCTGATTAGGCGGATATTGATTTGAGGTTTGTTTGGGGCCGGGATGGCCGGGATGGGGGGATTGAGGAGGAGGAGGGGAGGGGAGAGGGGGAAGAGGGTAGTAGAGGAGGTTGGTGCTGTAATTGTACACTAGATGGTCTCCTCTCTGGCAGCAGGGGGAAGGGGGTGAGTGAGGGGGTGATGGAGTGGGTAAAGGGGAGGGGAGTGGGTGTTAATGAGAGGCGAGAAAACTCCCCCATACCCCAACGGGAGGAGTGTTCAAACGCAACTACAGGGTAAAGAGAGAGAGAGAGAGGTGAAGCGAGAGGAAGAGTGTGTGTTTGTGTTTCTGTGAAAGAGAGTAGAGAGAGATGGGAAAACACAGGGCAAAGACATGATGCACTGAACTAAAGAAGAACGAAGGGAAACTAAGATTTGTGATGAAAGGAGGACAGAAGCCAAGGTTGACTTTCCCTTGACTCTGACTGCTCCTCTTTGACTGTGAGGTTTGGAGCATTCATTCTTATAAGTAATAGCACAACCAAAGGCTTTGTGTGATGACTGATGTGAGCAATAGAGAGAGAGCGAGAGAGAGATGGGGGAAAGAGAGAGACAGAAAAGAGGGAATACAAGATAGAATGTTAGGAATAGTGTGGAAGAGAGAAAGCACGAAAGAGCAACATAATTCCCTCTCCCCTCATGCACGCATACATACACACGCGCATACCTACGTACGTACGCGCGCACCTCTCTCTCGCAACCATGTACTCAGGTACATAAAGAAAAGAGCAGGAGACAGATAGGTAAACCTCTGTGTACTTGGAGGCCCTGACTGACCACTATGTCTGTGCATGACTGTTCATAGAAGACCTTCTAGGCAAGAGGAGAGCCTACTCCCCCAACAGCAGCAGCAAGTGCCCCTCGGACATCAAGAAGTCACGCAGCGTTTCCCCCAAAGGTAAGATTGCACTGTGTGTGTGATTTTACTGATGTGTTGAAATATGTCAATTTTAACTTGAGAGTAAAAAGGAAGGTTGGTGGACAAAGGAGTGTGAGAGAAGGACAGAGGAGAGGAGGGATAGAGAGGTGGAGGAGGGAGAGGAGGAGTGGAGCTTCATTGATTTACAGAAAGTGTGAGCTGGTGTTGAGTGACAGCATGGGGTCAGTGTTACAATGAGGTTAGCCTGCGTGCACACACACAAACACACACACACACACACACACACACACACACACTACATGTGCACATGCACGTGACACATTCTCAGTTTCCTTCTCATACTCAGCCCCTTGCTCTCTCACACATTCATGAGCCACACACACACACATGCACACGCACACACACACACACACACAGTCGGTGTGTTCACCATAGTGAGTGAGAGTTGGGAATGCCATCAGGAATTGCCACTTCCTTTCCTCTCTTATCCAGCCGCTTCCCTCCCATTAATTTCTCCCTTGTGTGGAATGAAACTGGGGTCCCTGTGAGGAGCCGGCATGTCCACCCTGTCTTGTCTCCGGGGTCCTGGGGAAGACTTCCTCAGTCACTGATGCATTATACAGCAGGCAAAGCCAAGGGCAGCCCACTCCTATCCTGCCCCGTCTCTAGGGGGGCACAAATGACATGCCACACACACACACAGAGCCAGCGAACCACACACACACGCACACACACTGTGCAAAACAATCTTAGTTAGCTATCGCTTCAAAATGTAAATGCTTCAAACTTAGAAAGGATTTAAGTGTAAATAACCATGGGTGCTTCTCAACATCTTTTTCTCATTGACCTTGTGTTTTTATTGAGTAGTTTAAAAATGCCAATTTTTACATAATGTAATATTACGTCCCAAATGGCACCCTACTCATAGTGCACTACTTTTGATCAGAGCCCTGTGGGTCCCGGTCAAAAGTAGTGCACTACATAGGGAATTGGATGCCATTTAGGAAGTCTATGTGATGTTGCGAGTGTGTGTGTCAGTGGCGGTCAGTGCCGTTTCAGATGAGGGTGGACAATTTTCTTTCATGAGCATGGCCTTGTTTCTTTTAGAGCATATTGGATGACTGTCATTCATATTCCAAGTATCCAAGATGGTGTAGTAGTGCGGTCGTGTTCTCTGTTGTGTGTCCGTGTAAATAGCCTGTTTTTTATTTTTATTTTTATTTTATGTATATATTTCCCTATCAGACTTTTCATCCTTCTACTAAATATACTTTCCTGCAACCCGCCTCACTCAATGTGGAACGGATTATATTATTTACTCACCTTTATCTAGAATCTCCAGTTGAACCTAGCTAGCCAGAACATCGGATTTTCTGCCTGAATAACTGAATCACTGGACCTTAACACCGGATCGCAACTAGCTAGCTGCAACCGAATGGATGTTGCTGTAGGCTAATCACCACTGCCCCCGAAGCAAGCACCAGTTAGCCTTGAGCTAGCCTCGAGCCAGGACCATATCCCGGCTATCTACCTCTCTGTCTACCGGACGGGAGTAGCCAGCTAACTAGCTACTTGCTATTAGCCACCGTTAGCGGTTTTTCACCATTGTCCATGGCCTGCACTACCTACCAGCCAGCTCTAGCCTGGACTATTATCGGCCAGTCTGCACTGTCTGCACAGCGCGTTATCGACCCAGAACATATCGGATTTTCTGCCGGAATCACTGAATCACTGGACCTTTAACACCGGATCATCGCAACTAGCTAGCTGCAACCAAATGGATGTTGTTGTTGGCTAATCAGCCTTGAGCTAGCCTCGAGTCAGGCACATTCTCCCGGCTATCTACCTCTCTGTCAACCGGACGGGACCTCCTAGAGTAGACACGGAGCCCCGCCGATCCATCACGACTGGTCTGCCGACGTAATCGTCTGTGGCTTCAACAGGCTTCCCGTTGCGACGACCACGAAGATCCATCTGCTAGCCCCGGACCGCTAGCGCACGCAAACAACAGCCATGCTTCCTGCTCACTGTGCTGTAGCACCAATTCGAACTGCTCTCTGACTCACATATTGCTGTTCACTGGACCTTATGATCACTCAGCTGCACAGCTGATGCCACAACTGTTCCTTTACACGGTACCCTGTCCTGTTTATCTGTTTAGCCTCAGCCCAAACTTTCATCACCATTACCAGTTGTTGTCTTAGCTCTCTCTAATAACACCTGTGATTGCTGATATTGCTGTTCCAGTTAGTTCTTATTATACAATTTCACTCTAGAACCCCAAGTCCCTCTCAAACTGCCTCAAGTAGCTCCTATGTTCCACCCCCCATACACGCCGAGACCGGCTCAATCGGTGCCTCCAGTGATGCTATCTCTTTCATTGTTACCCAATGCTTAGGTTTACCTCCACTGTACTCATATCCTTCCATATCCTTGTCTGTACATAATGCCCTGAATCTATTCTACAACGCCCGGAAATCTGCCCCCTTTATTCTCTGTACCTAACGCACTAGAAGACCAGTTCTTAAAGCCTTTAGCCGTATCCTTATTCGAGTCCTCTTCTGTTCCTCTGGTGATGTAGAGGCTAACCCAGGCCCTGCAGCCCCCAGTATCACTCCTACTCCCCAGGAGCTATCATTTGTTGACTTCTGTAACCGTAAAAGCCTTGGTTTTCTGCACGTTAACATCAGAAGCCTCCTTCCTAAGTTTGAGTTATTCACTGCGTTAGCACACTCCGCCAACCCTGATGTTCTAGCAGTGTCTGAATCCTGGCTTAGGAAGGCCACCAAAAATTCTGAAATGTCCAACCCGAACTACAACATTTTCCGTCTAGATAGAACTGCCAAAGGGGGTGGAGTTGCAATCTACTGTAGAGATAGCCTGCAGAGCTCTATCATACTATCCAGGTCTGTGCCCAAACAGTTTGAGCTCCTACTTCTAAAAATCCACCTTTCCAGAAATAAGTCTCTCACTGTTGCCGCTTGCTACAGACCCCCCTCAGCCCCCAGCTGTGCCCTGGACACCATATGTGAATCGATTGCCCCCCATCTATCCTCAGAGTTCGTACTGCTTGGTGACCTAAACTGGGATATGCTTAACTACAATCCAAACTAGATGCCCTCAATCTCACACAAATTATCAAGGAACCTACCAGGTACAACCCTAAATCCGTAAACATGGGCACCCTCATAGATATCATCCTGACTAACTTAACCTCTAAATACACCTCCGCTGTCTTCAACCAGGATCACTGCCTTATTGCCTGCGTCCGTAAAGGGTCCGTGGTCAAACGACCACCCCTCATCACTGTCAAACGCTCCCTAAAACATTTAGCGAGCAGGCCTTCCTAATTGACCTGGCCCAGGTATCCTGGATGGATATCGATCTCATTCCGTCAGTAGAGGATGCCTGGTTGTTCTTTAAAATTGCTTTCCTCTCAATCTTAAATAAGCATGCCCCATTCAAAAAATTCAGAACTAAGAACAGATATAGCCCCTGGTTCTCCTCAGACTTGACTGCCCTTGACCAGCACAAAAACATCCTGTGGCGTACTGCATTAGCATCGAATAGCCCCCGCAATATGCAAATGTTCAGGGAAGTTAGGAACCAATATATACAAGCAGTTAGGAAAGCAAAGGCTAGCTTTTTCAAACAGAAATTTGCATCCTGTAGCACTAACTCCAAAAAGTTTTGGGACACTGTAAAGTCCATGGAGAATAAGAGCACCTCCTCCCAGCTGCCCACTGCACTGAGGCTAGGAAACACTATCACCACCGATAAATCTACAACAATCGAGAATTTCAACAAGCATTATGCTACGGCTGGCCATGCTTTCCACCTGGCTACCACTAACCCGGCCACCAGCTCTGCACCCTCCGCTGCAACTTGCCCATGCGCCCACCCCCCACTTCTCCTTCACACAAATTCAGACAGCTGATGTTCTGAAAGAGCTGCAAAATCTGGACCCCTACAAATCATCTGGGCTAGACAATCTGGACCCTTTCTTTCTAAAAATAGCCGCCGAAATTGTCGCAACCCCTATTACTAGCCTGTTCAACCTCTCTTTCGTAACGTCTGAGATCCCCAGAGATTGGAAAGCTGCCGCAGTCATGCCCCTCTTCAAAGGGGGTGACACTCTAGATCCAAACTGTTACAGACCTATATCCATCCTGCCCTGCCTTTCGAATATTTTTGAAAGCCAAGTTAACAAACAGATCACCGACCATTTCGAATCACAACGTACCTTCTCCGCTATGCAATCCGGTTTCCAAGCTGGTCATGGGTGCACCTCAGCCACGCTCAAGGTCCTAAACGATATTATAACCGCGATCGATAAAAGACAGTACTGCGCAGCCGTCTTCATCGACCTGGCCAAGGCTTTCGACTCTGTCAACCACCGCATTCTGATTGGCAGACTAAATAGCCTTGGTTCACCAACTACTTCTCAGATAGAGTTCAATGTGTCAAATCGGAGGGCCTGTTGTCTGGACCTATGGCAGTCTCTATGGGGGTGCCACAGGGTTCAATTCTTGGGCTGACTCTTTTCTCCATGTATATCAATGATGTCGCTCTTGCTGCTGGTGACTCTCAGATCCACCTCTACGCAGACGACACCATTTTGTATACATCTGGCCCTTCATTGGACACTGTGTTAACAAACCTCCAAACAAGCTTCAATGCCATACAACACTCCTTCCGTAGCCTCCAACTGTTCTTAAACACTAGTAAAACTAAATGCATGCTCTTCAATCGAACGCTGCTGGCACCCGCCCACCCGACTAGAATCACTACTCTCGACGGGTCTGACGTAGAGTATGTGGACAACTACAAATACCTATGTGTCTGGTTAGACCGTAAAATCTCCTTCCAGACTCACATTAAGCATCTCCAATCCAAAGTTAAATCTAGAATCGGCTTCCTATTTCGCAACAAAGCCTCCTTCACTCATGCTGCCAAACATGCCCTCGTAATACTGAGTATCCTACCGATCCTTGACTTCGGCGATGTCATTTACAAAATAGCCTCCAACACTCTACTCAGCAAATTGGATGTAGTCTATCACAGTGCCATCCGTTTTGTCACCAAAGCCCCATATACAGTGGGGAAAAAAAGTATTTAGTCAGCCACCAATTGTGCAAGTTCTCCCACTTAAAAAGATGAGAGAGGCCTGTAATTTTCATCATAGGTACACGTCAACTATGACAGACAAATTGAGGAAAAAAAATCCAGAAAATCCCATTGTAGGATTTTTAATGAATTTATTTGCAAATTATGGTGGAAAATAAGTATTTGGTCACCTATAAACAAGCAAGATTTCTGGCTCTCACAGACCTGTAACAACTTCTTTCAGAGGCTCCTCTGTCCTCCACTCGTTACCTGTATTAATGGCACCTGTTTGAACTTGTTATCAGATAAAATACACCTGTCCACAACCTCAAACAGTCACACTCCAAACTTCACAATGGCCAAGACCAAAGAGCTGTCAAAGGACACCAAAAACTAAATTGTAGACCTGCACCAGGCTGGGAAGACTGAATCTGCAATAGGTAAGCAGCTTGGTTTGAAGAAATCAACTGTGGGAGCAATTATTAGGAAATGGAAGACATACAAGACCACTGATAATCTCCCTCGATCTGGGGCTCCACGCAAGATCTCACCCCGTGGGGTCAAAATGATCACAAGAACGGTGAGCAAAAATCCCAGAACCACACGGGGGACCTAGTGAATGACCTGCAGAGAGCTGGGACCAAAGTAACAAAGCCAACCATCAGTAACACACTACGCCGCCAGGGACTCAAATCCTGCAGTGCGAGACGTGTCCCCCCTGCTTAAGCCAGTACATGTCCAGGCCCGTCTGAAGTGCATTTGGATGATCCAGAAGAGGATTGGGAGAATGTCATATGGTCAGATGAAACCAAAATATAACTTTTTTGGTAAAAACTCAACTCGTCATGTTTGGAGGACAAAGAATGCTGAGTTGCATCCAAAGAACACCATACCTACTGTGAAGCATGGGGTTGGAAACATCATGCTTTGGGGCTGTTTTTCTGCAAAGGGACCAGGACGACTGATCCGTGTAAAGGAAAGAATGAATGGGGCCATGTATCGTGAGATTTTGAGTGAAACCCTCCTTCCATCAGCAAGGGCATTGAAGATGAAACGTGGCTGGGTCTTTCAGCATGACAATGATCCCAAACACACCGCCCGGGCAACGAAGGAGTGGCTTCGTAAGAAGCATTTCAAGGTCCTGGAGTGGCCTAGCCAGTCTCCAGATCTCAACCCCATAGAAAATCTTTGGAGGGAGTTGAAAGTCTGTGTTGCCCAGCGACAGCCCCAAAACATCACTGCTCTAGAGGAGATCTGCATGGAGGAATGGGCCAAAATACCAGCAACAGTGTGTGAAAACCTTGTGAAGACTTACAGAAAACGTTTGACCTGTGTCATTGCCAACAAAGTGTATATAACAAAGTATTGAGAAACTTTTGTTATTGACCAAATACTTATTTTCCACCATTTCCACCATATGCCAATAAATTCATTAAAAATCCTACAATGTGATTTTCTGGAATTTTTTTTCTCATTTTGTCTGTCATAGTTGACGTGTACCTATGATGAAAATTACAGGCCTCTCTCATCTTTTTAAGTGGGAGAACTTGCACAATTGGTGGCTGACTAAATACTTTTTTTCCCCACTGTACTACCCACCACTGTGACCTGTACGCTCTTGTTGGCTGGTCCTCACTACATATTCGTCGCCAAACCCACTGGCTCCAGGCCATCTATTAATCACTGCTAGGCAAATCCCCGCCTTATCTTAGCTCATTGGTCACCATAGCATCACCCACCCGTAGTATGTGCTCCAGCAGGTATATCTCACTGGTCATCCCCAAAGCCAACACCTCCTTTGGCCGCCATTCCTTCCAGTTCTCTGCTGCCAATGACTGGAACGAACTGCAAAAATCTCTGAAGCTGGAGACTCTTACCTCCCTCACTAATTTTAAGCATCAGTTGTCAGAGCACCTTACCGATCACTGCACCTGTACACAGCCCATCTGAAATTAGCCCACCCAACTACCTCATCCCCATATTGTTATTTATTTTGCTCATTTGCACCCCAGTATCTCTATTTGCACATCATCTCTTGCACATCTATCATTCCAGTGTTAATAATAATTGTAATTATTTTGCACTATGGCCTATTTATTGCCTTACCTCCATAACTTGCTACATTTGCAAACACTGTATATATATTTTCTGTTGTATTTTTGACTTTATGTTTTTTTTACCCCATACGTAACTCTGTGTTGTTGTTTTTATCGCACTGCTTTGCTTTATCTTGGCCAGGTCGCAGTTGTAAATGAGAACTTGTTCTCAACTGGCTTACCTGGTTGAATAAAGGTGAAATAAATAAAAAAATAATAAATCACCCAGTTAAATGTAAATGTGATAGGTTTAGGCTACTACATGATACTCTAATTGTACCTATACCCAGGGGCGGTGTGTTCATTAGGGCGATATGGGCGACGCACTGCAACAGTAGTTATCAGTGTTCTAATCTAGACGTCTGATCTGCCACTAAATGTCCAATCAGGCTAAAGTCGTGCTTCAAATGGCCCCGCCCCCTTTGGGGCGATTTCAGTCAGGTTGAAAATCGCCCAGAAGTCTCTCATAGCCTGTCAAGTAAAATCTTTTTTTTTCAAATATCAGAGCTTTCAATACAATCTCTATGGGTTTCTGAGGGCTTGCACTTACGCGCTTTCGTCATACGTAACATAACCATGAACGTAACTAAGAAAAGAGCGGGTAGCAGCGTCAATCAATTCACGTACTACTATCAAGATGGCTAGCCTTCAGTGCAACTGGATTGTCTCTTTGAAAGAAGTTCACATCAAAGACCATTCAAAACGAGCTACTGTAACTGGAGTGTATGCTAGCGGTCATGAGGGAACATATTGTGGAGGAGGTGAAGTCGGCGAACTTCGTAGCTATCCAAGCTGACGAGACCACGGACGTTTCTACACAGATACAGCTGGTGCTTGTGCTGAGGTACATAGATAGCAACCACAAAGTGCAGGAGCGCTTTTTTGAGTTCCTTCCCATCTCGGAATCAACCTCAGTCTCAATCGCCAGTGTGCTTTTGGAGAGACTGAACGGTCTTTTTGCCATTCAATGGGCCAGGAACGTCTGAATGCACTGGCCATGCTTTCCATGGAGAGTGAACTAGTCCTCAGCATGCCTGATTTCAATGAGAAAGTCATTGACCGCTTTGCTGCATTGAAAGAGAGAAGAGAACAGTTTCAGTACAAGTAATGTAGCCTCTCTCTCTCTTTGTCCCTCCCTGTCTGTCTCTTTAACACACACACGCCCAAATCAGTTCACAGTTGATGTTGTTTAAAATAGTTATTTTTCATTTTAAAAAAAGTAAAAAAATAATAATAATCTGTTCATGTTCATCTTTACAAATCTATACAATTGGCCAGAATATGGTTGTTCATATTTACAAATCTATACAATTGGCCAGAATATGGTTGTTCATTTTTACAAAGCCATACAGATAGCTGTGTTTACCTTTTCTAGAAATTATTTTCAAATTCTGTTTTCAGGCAAAATGTCTCACTGTTCATTTTCACAAATCTATACAAGAGGGCAGAATATGGAAGTCTATAAAAATTTCTTATTACCAATAACTTGCATCAATGTTTTCAGTAGCCTCTATCAAAAGCTCCTGCTTGCTTGTTGTGAATTATGCTCAGGTGCACATATTTCCAATTCAACCATGAGGCAAAAAAATGTGGTAAAAGCTCTTGTTGATCCTGCAATCTGAACAAATACCAAGATGCTGTATTTTCAGCTGATATTTCATTTGTTTATGGAAATGCATATTGTTTATGCAGTGTTGAGGAATGTGAAAGAACACCCTTGATTATTTTTACAGTGATAACTTATTTTGCTTTTGTAAGCCAACACTTTTGAGATCAGTCAATAAATGCTTCTGGCATTGACTTATATGCTGCCCCTGTCTTCATGTTGTTGCTGGACATATCTTTTTTTAAATGTGTGTAGGTCACCTAAATCATCAGAAAAATTGCCCCCCCTGATAATTTTTTCAGGAGCCGCCACTGCCTATACCCATCATGAGGTTGCTACAACCTATGAATGAAAGTTTACAACGGAGGTGCACACATGTCGAGAGACAAATTTGATGTGACAGACAGTGACACATGGACAGACATTGACATTCAATACCGTCTTGCACACTCTTGCCTGCATCTAGCTGATTGTGGGTGTAATCATTAGTTCAACAGTTGCAAACGAGAGTTTCTATTGGACAAATTCAGGTATATTTATCCCCGTTTTGTTCCATTTCCTTCTGTTTAAGAAACTTTTTTTTCAACAGAATCGGCGGAATGAATACACCCCTGATCACGCGTAAACACAGTTCACAGCAGCCACGTTTTATTCCTTCTCGCATCTACGTTATGCGCTCTCGTCCTTTCACCTCTTCCCTTCGCTTGTGGACTTCAATGCACAACACATCAGCTGTATGTGACCAGGCAAAAATAACTTTACAAGCCAAACCGCTACACACAGCCTACATCATTGTCACTATATTAGCTAAAGTAACGTCATAGTCAGCATAGCTAATATAACTAACGCGTTAGTAAACCTGCTACAATCATGCAGTATCGTTACTGTGTACAGTCAGTAAGCAGTTGCACCGGCGGGCCCCGATGGCAATAATTAAAAAATAAATATATATATATTTTTTTTTTAGGGGGTAGATCAGCTTTAATATTGCAGATAGATTGTAACTTCCATCAATGTAATTGTCTGCATCACTTCCAATCCTCTATATGGTTTTTTTCTCTCACAAATATATATATATATATATATATATATATATATATATATATATATATATATATATACACATACATACATATATACACATACATTTACATTTACATTTTAGTCATTTAACAGACACTCTTATCCAGAGCGACTTACAGTTAGTGAGTGCATACATTATTATTATTTTTATTTTTCATACCCCCGTGGGAATCGAACCCACAACCCTGGCGTTGCAAACGCCATGCTCTACCAACTGAGCTACATCCCTGCCGGCCATTCCCTCCCCTACCCTAGACGACGCTGGGCCAATTCTGCGCCGCCCCATGGGTCTCCCGGTCATGGCCGGCTACAACAGAGCCTGGATTCGAACCAGGATCTCTAGTGGCACAGCTAGCACTGCGATGCAGTGCCTTAGACCACTGCGCCACTCGGCGCAGTGGCGCAGTGGTCTATACATTTCCTTTTTTAAAATATATTTCCCTTTATTACTTTTTAACCCCACCACCCCTTCCCTAATTGGAGTAAACTAGTGAACAACAATGTTTAGGCCTCTACTTCCAGCTTATACATACTATATATATTTTATGGACATAGTCAATTTTACAATAATTATATTTTGTTTGTTTTTACTCCTGAACTTCCTCTACCCTCAACCTCTCCAATCATTTTCATGATGTCCATCCGGTTTGCTTCTATATGCCATATCTTTCTGACTGTGCTCTTTCACAAAAGCTCTCAACCTATAACCTATATACTTATTATAGACACAGTATGCTTACATTATTAGTTATCTTGTTGTTATTAGTTGTTGTTAGTTGTTATTAGTCCCATCCTTCAACTCCATTCAACACCACCCATCTATCTTTTAACACCATCGATATTGGATTTCTATTTGCCATATACAGTGGGGAGAACAAGTATTTGATACACTGCCGATTTTGCAGGTTTTCCTACTTACAAAGCATGTAGAGGTCTGTAATTTTTATCATAGGTACACTTCAACTGTGAGAGACAGAATCTAAAACAAAAATCCAGAAAATCACATTGTATGATTTTTAAGTAATTCATTTGCATTTTATTGCATGACATAAGTATTTGATCACCTACCAATCACCTATCACCTACTAATAGTTTTTCTTTAAGAAGCCCTCCTGTTCTCCACTCATTACCTGTATGAACTGCACCTGTTTGAACAAGTTACCTGTATAAAAGACACCTGTCCACACACTCAATCAAACAGACCTCTCCACAATGGCCAAGACCAGAGAGCTGTGTAAGGACATCAGGGATACAATTGTAGACCTGCACAAGGCTGGGATGGGCTACAGGACAATAGGCAAGCAGCTTGGTGAGAAGGCAACAACTGTTGGCGCAATTATTAGAAAATGGAAGAAGTTCAAGATGACGGTCAATCACCCTCGGTCTGGGGCTCCATGCAAGATCTCACCTCGTGGGGCATCAATGATCATGAGGAAGGTGAGGGAACAGCCCAGAACTACACGGCAGGACCTGGTCAATGACCTGAAGAGAGCTGGGACCACAGTCTCAAAGAAAACCATTAGTAACACACTACGCCGTCATGGATTAAAATCCTGCAGCACACGCAAGGTCCCCCTGCTCAAGCCAGCGCATGTCCAGGCCCGTCTGAAGTTTGCCAATGACCATCTGGATGATCCAGAGGAGGAATGGGAGAAGGTCATGTGGTCTGATGAGACAAAAATAGAGCATTTTGGTCTAAACTCCACTCGCCATGTTTGGAGGAAGAAGAAGGATGAGTACAACCCCAAGAACACCATCCCAACCGTGAAGCATGGAGGTGGAAACATCATTCTTTGGGGATGCTTTTCTGCAAAGGGGACAGGACGACTGCACCGTATTGAGGGGAGGATGGATGGGGCCATGTATCACGAGATCTTGGCCAACAACCTCCTTCCCTCAGTAAGAGCATTGAAGATGGGTCGTGGCTGGGTCTTCTGGAGTGGCCTAGCCAGTCTCCAGACCTGAACCCAATAGAACATCTTTGGAGGGAGCTGAAAGTCCACATTGCCCAGCGACAGCCCCGAAACCTGAAGGATCTGGAGAAGGTCTGTATGGAGGAGTGGGCCAAAATCCCTGCTGCAGTGTGTGCAAACCTGGTCAAGACCTACAGGAAACGTATGATCTCTGTAATTGCAAACAAAGGTTTCTGTACCAAATATTAAGTTCTGCTTTTCTGATGTATCAAATACTTATGTCATGCAATAAAATGCAAATTAATTACTTTAAAATTATACAATGTGATTTTCTGGATTTTTGTTTTAGATTCCGTCTCTCACAGTTGAAGTGTACCTATGATAAAAATTACAGACCTCTACATGCTTTGTAAGTAGGAAAACCTGCAAAATCGGCAGTGTATCAAATACTTGTTCTCCCCACTGTATTTTTCAACTGTACTGTGATGTTTTACAAAAGTTCTGAACCTTTCTATTCCCATTGTTTCTACAGATTGTAAATTGACAATAAACATTTTTGCTAAAAGTATTATTATATTATTGATCGATTGACTATTACTTTTCAGATCACCCAGTAATGCTATCTGCAGGGTTAGCTCCAGGTAAATATTGCAATCCTTTAGCCATTCCTGGACCTGTGTCCAAAAACAAGCTACAAATGGACAGTACCAAAACAAATGATCTAATGATTCTGTCTCGTCGCAGCAAAATCTGCAGAGCTGGGAAGATTGTATCCCCCATATAAATAACATTCTATTGGTAGAAAGAATTTTATATAATAATTTACATTGAACAATTCTAAGTTTTGAATCCGGCATCGTTTTGCGTATCAGTTCATAAACACTATTTCATGGGATCGGTATATCAAAAATCTCTTCCCAACTATTTTGCAATCTATATGGGACGGCTGTCAATCCTTTGGTCCTTAAATGAAACTGGTATACTTTGTTATTTATCACAGTTTTCTTTAACCAATTATGTTCTTTAATGCAAGGCCGACAGACAAGTTCCTTACATTTTCCCCCTTCCACTTTCCTCTTACATTTTTGTGTAATGCTGCAATTATTTTGTTGTAATTTTGGGTAGAGCAGACATTTCCATATGTTTTTGTTAGCTGCATGTGCGACATAACTCCACCAGTCCTACCGATGATACAGTGGGGAAAAAAAGTATTTAGTCAGCCACCAATTGTGCAAGTTCTCCCACTTAAAAAGATGAGAGAGGCCTGTAATTTTCATCATAGGTACACGTCAACTATGACATACAAAATGAGGAAATAAAATCCAGAAAATCACATTGTAGGATTTTTTATGAATTTATTTGCAAATTATGGTGGAAAATAAGTATTTGGTCAATAACAAAAGTTTCTCAATACTTTGTTATATACCCTTTGTTGGCAATGACACAGGTCAAACGTTTTCTGTAAGTCTTCACAAGGTTTTCACACACTGTTGCTGGTATTTTGGCCCATTCCTCCATGCAGATCTCCTCTAGAGCAGTGATGTTTTGGGGCTGTCGCTGGGCAACACGGACTTTCAACTCCCTCCAAAGATTTTCTATGGGGTTGAGATCTGGAGACTGGCTAGGCCACTCCAGGACCTTGAAATGCTTTTTACGAAGCCACTCCTTCGTTGCCCGGGCAGTGTGTTTGGGATCATTGTCATGCTGAAAGACCCAGCCACGTTTCATCTTCAATGCCCTTGCTGATGGAAGGAGGTTTTCACTAAAAATCTCACGATACATGGCCCCATTCATTCTTTCCTTTACACAGATCAGTCGTCCTGGTCCCTTTGCAGAAAAACAGCCCCAAAGCATGATGTTTCCACCCCCATGCTTCACAGTAGGTATGGTGTTCTTTGGATGCAACTCAGCATTCTTTGTCCTCCAAACACGACGAGTTGAGTTTTTACCAATAAGTTATATTTTGGTTTCATCTGACCATATGACATTCTCCCAATCCTCTTCTGGATCATCCAAATGCACTCTAGCAAACTTCAGACGGGCCTGGACATGTACTGGCTTAAGCAGGGGGACACGTCTGCCACTGCAGGATTTGAGTCCCTGGCGGTGTAGTGTGTTACTGATGGTAGGCTTTGTTACTTTGGTCCCAGCTCTCTGCAGGTCATTCACTAGGTCCCCCTGTGTGGTTCTGGGATTTTTGCTCACCGTTCTTGTGATCATTTTGACCCCACGGGGTGAGATTTTGCGTGGAGCCCCAGATCGAGGGAGATTATCAGTGGTCTTGTATGTCTTCCATTTCCTAATAATTGCTCCCACAGTTGATTTCTTCAAACCAAGCTGCTTACCTATTGCAGATTCAGTCTTCCCAGCCTGGTGCAGGTCTACAATTTTGTTTCTGGTGTCCTTTGACAGCTCTTTGGTCTTGGCCATAGTGGAGTTTGGAGTGTGACTGTTTGAGGTTGTGGACAGGTGTATTTTATACTGATAACAAGTTCAAACAGGTGCCATTAATACAGGTAACGAGTGGAGGACAGAGGAGCCTCTTAAAGAAGAAGTTACAGGTCTGTGAGAGCCAGAAATCTTGCTTGTTTTGTCGTAGAAATATTTGACTCAAAGAGTAGTCAACTTAAAAATATTTCTCAAGAGACTGGAACTTGTGAATTTAGACTTTTATTATTTGCATAACAAAGCCGAGCTTGCTCCATGGAGCAACAACTGCTTGTCCTGAACCGGAGTGCTCCTTTTTATACAGACACATTGATACAACTGATGGTTACTCCTCCCTATGTGAATCAATAGCATCTTTCAGTATCACATGTTGGCTGCTCACGAGGGCTACTTGCGCTTCTCTAAGTGGGGCCACTGTGTCTTATTAGTGGCATGACTCAAAAATTATGTACATACGTACGTTAAAGAACAATCACACTCTGTATTGACTATATTCACTATCTAGGCATGCATCTGGAGTACAAAGTATCAATCATGTTCATTCTGTTTCACCATTATCATTTCATAACACATTATAAAACATATCCATTAATACTTAAACATGATTTAAACATGTCATCCATAACCCATTCTCAACCACATACATTTAAACATTTATCATTTATCATCCTCCCTGGCCCTTGAGATTATGTGCATGTGGCCATGTGTCAGGTCATAAGGTCATAAGCACAAAGAAATGATAACACTAGTTCCATTGTTACTCCAATCTCCACACAGCCACCACGAGGAGTTGTATCTCCATCACATGTCATAGACATACCCAGACCAGCTGCAGGGAGTTTATGAAAAACACATAAATGTCTCTGCTCTGTATTAACCCTTCAACTGGTTCTCAATCCATAAACATTTTAAGGCAAATAGGTGTTTAATTCTACAACATATGTACTTGAAAATTATCCATATATTTCCCCCCTCTGGGACTTTTAAGTCCCAAGCAATAAAACAAAAGATAACATAAAATGAGTGTAAGCATGTGCATATACTTATTCTTAGCCTTGCCATCTGTGGTTACATTTTATAAGAATATATATTCAGACCAATGTATCTTCCTCATTGTCTGACCCATCCTGATGAGGACAAGGAGCCCAGTCAGGTATTGGTTAAAAGTCTTGAAGGTTTCCCTCTAAGCTAACCTCCAATTGTTGCTGTTGAGCTTTGTAACCACTGCTCCCCTTTTTGTTTTGTTGTATTTCCAATATACGTGGTAGTATCCTAACACATCAAAATATATAAGAAATAAATGCAACTTTGTTTAACCATAATATTTAGGACATGTTAAGAATAGTGTCAACATCTTTAGCTTACATAACCTTATTTTTATTTTTTTTACCCATATCATAATTATTATAACAATCAAAAGAATCAATATCTAATCCATTCATTGCAATGTCAACATCATTAGTTATTAACATATTAATAACTTATTCAAATCAATCAGTCACCTTATAATTCATAGTCATTATCAGATGAATTACCCAAAACAAATGTATAATGACAATTCTTAGTTATTCACTTTGGTTCCATCATTCAAAGTTAAATCTCTCACCTTGGCACATATTGACACTGGCAGAATGTATATTTATACTATCATAATTCTAGCATTAACTTCCTCATAACAAGAATTACAACAGATCATTATCTTAATACATTCCTAGTCTAAATTACTATAAATTTAGCAGTGTATAATACCTCCTTAATCAACATACTACCTTAACTAACACTCCTTTACTCTACCGGCACTCAATCTTCTGGCGTCTTCATTATGTTCTTCAGATAGCTTCATAGTTCATCTTGGATTGCCCATGGCAATGTCCCAATTCCAATGTCACCCCTGAGCCGCCCCACCTCCACCATCATTCTGTTTTGTCAATTTGCAAACCAGTATACCCTATGAAGAACGTTGCATTTGCATAGACCTCTCACTTCCTGCTCATTCCACATGGACTCCTGTCACATTCCTGAGAGAAAAGGCACAAAAGAGAAGGCAATTGATTGCCTTGATTTGATGCTGGATTCAGGTCTCCTGGCAGAGGTGGCGTCGGACAGGAACGTCTTCAACGCCTTTGTTGTTCCTCTTCAGCCGGGTAGAGGGTTTTTGGTTTTTATTGAGGTTCACACCGCTCTGGACTGAACTATTTCTACTATGCATTACAACACCATCTGTAATAACATCTTGAATGTCTGGAATCTCTCGGTGGTCTGGAATCTCTCAGCGGTCTGGAAGGTCTTGGAAGTCTCTGTGGTCTCCTAGTCATCAGTTCCCTCACTCTGGTACAATGGTTTAGATGACACCCGATCACGCTCCCCTCTATCCGTACCGCTGTTGGTGTAACCTGGATGATGATGTATGGACACCTTTCGCTGTTAACCTTCCCCATCACTAGGGTCTCCGGATCAGCCAGAGTCCCTCTCAATCTATCGACATCGGTCTGCGATGAGTGTCCTTCTATTAGCCTACCCATTGGGAAGCTCGGAGTTACTGCTGCAAAGACACAAGCACAGACACACACAAAAGACAACAATGCTACCCAATGGCTGAGGTTGGAACACTCCTATAGTGGGAAACATGGATCTAAGCATCTGTCTCCACCACTTTTACCATCATTAAGGTAGCCAACAACACCTGGTACAGGCCCCTCCACCTAGGGTCTTTCCAGCTCTTTCTTCTGTAGTCTTTTGCCATCACATAGTCTCCAGGGCACAGAAAATACTCAGATTATCCTACTCAGTTGGGCAGAGTTATCTTCACCCATGAAAATAAAATCTTAAGAACATTGTTAGGTTAGGTGAGACACAGTATGCTACTTATGTCCTCTCATCTGTCAAGAGAAGCCTTGAAATTATGAAGCACACCTGCTTCCAGCTTGTTGTAGTCCACTTATCTCATAGACAGACCACCTCTACACCATGCCTCCTATCACAAAAACAAAAATGATTTAACCTAACCCATAACACATTATTACTACTGCTCATATCCTTAATACACCTTGCATATTTCCCCACAAAACCATTATAAAACATTAAAACCTCTGTAAGCCCAACTTCCCCCCTTGGACACATGCATCACATCGTGATTCATGTGTTCAAAAAACAAAACAACAACAATATTGCCTATTAAACCAAAAATAATAACTAAACTGAAAATGACAACCCTTGAGCATATCTTTACTTAACTGTATCCCATAACACTATTCAAGGAATACCTCTCCTTCAGGACTAACTCTCTCACTTCTTCCTTGTCCTGTTTGGACTAATATATATAAATATATAGGATTTTGTCCAAATTATAAACTTCTTCACAATTATCCTTATTATATCTAACCCCCTAATACAGCATGCCTCTAGAATTTATAGTGCGGGTGATCAGGTCACACTATAAAGCCAGGACAGATTTCAGAGGTCATTGAAATCATTCAATTAATTGTTTCATCCAATAGTATACTACTCATTAATAACCATCAAAACATTTCATAAATGTTGTATCCCTAGTAAGTCCTTAGTACAGCTCTTTTCAAAATAAATCACACATACAGTGGGGGAAAAAAGTATTTAGTCAGCCACCAATTGTGCAAGTTCTCCCACTTAAAAAGATGAGAGAGGCCTGTAATTTTCATCATAGGTACACGTCAACTATGACAGACAAAATGAGAAAGAAAATCCAGAAAATCACATTGTAGGATTTTTTATGAATTTATTTGCAAATTATGGTGGAAAATAAGTATTTGGTCAATAACAAAAGTTTCTCAATACTTTATTATATACCCTTTGTTGCCAATGACACAGGTCAAACGTTTTCTGTAATTCTTCACAAGGTTTTCACACACTGTTGCTGTTATTTTGGCCCATTCCTCCATGCAGATCTCCTCTAGAGCAGTGATGTTTTGGGGCTGTCGCTGGGCAACACGGACTTTCAACTCCCTCCAAAGATTTTCTATGGGGTTGAGATCTGGAGACTGGCTAGGCCACTCCAGGACCTTGAAATGCTTCTTACGAAGCCACTCCTTCGTTGCCCGGGCGGTGTGTTTGGGATCATTGTCATGCTGAAAGACCCAGCCACGTTTCATCTTCAATGCCCTTGCTGATGGAAGGAGGTTTTCACTCAAAATCTCACGATACATGGCCCCATTCATTCTTTCCTTTACACGGATCAGTCGTCCTGGTCCCTTTGCAGAAAAACTGCCCCAAAGCATGATGTTTCCACCCCCATGCTTCACAGTAGGTATGGTGTTCTTTGGATGCAACTCAGCATTCTTTGTCCTCCAAACACGACGAGGTGAGTTTCTACCAAAAAGTTATATTTTGGTTTCATCTGACATTCTCCCAATCCTCTTCTGGATCATCCAAATGCACTCTAGCAAACTTCAGACGGGCCTGGACATGTACTGGCTTAAGCAGGGGGACACATCTGGCACTGCAGGATTTGAGTCCCTGGCGGCATAGTGTGTTACTGATGGTAGGCTTTGTTACTTTGGTCCCAGCTCTCTGCAGGTCATTCACTAGGTCCCCCCGTGTGGTTCTGGGATTTTTGCTCACCGTTCTTGTGATCATTTTGACCCCACGAGGTGAGATCTTGCGTGGAGCCCCAGATCGAGGGAGATTATCAGTGGTCTTGTATGTCTTCCATTTCCTAATAATTGCTCCCACAGTTGATTTCTTCAAACCAAGCTGCTTACCTATTGCAGATTCAGTCTTCCCAGCCTGGTGCAGGTCTACAATTTTGTTTCTGGTGTCCTTTGACAGCTCTTTGGTCTTGGCCATTGTGAAGTTTGGAGTGTGACTTTTTGAGGTTGTGGACAGGTGTCTTTTATACTGATAACAAGTTCAAACAGGTGCCATTAATACAGGTAACGAGTGGAGGACAGAGGAGCCTCTTAAAGAAGAAGTTACAGGTCTGTGAGAGCCAGAAATCTTGCTTGTTTGTAGGTGACCAAATATTTATTTTCCACCATAATTTGCAAATAAATTCATTAAAAATCCTACAATGTGATTTTCTGGATTTTTTTTCTCAATTTGTCTGTCATAGTTGACGTGTACCTATGATGAAAATTACAGGCCTCTCTCATCTTTTTAAGTGGGAGAACTTGCACAATTGGTGGCTGACTAAATACTTTTTTTCCCCACTGTATTTACTTATCACTCAGTAAATAAAACCCAAATTACATGCGTATGCCCCTTTAAGATATTTCACTTCCATCCTGTCAAAAAACCCAAAATAGAAATAAAAATCCTATACAGCTAACATTTCATACTAAGTAGTTTGTTTGTGGTTATTCGAACACCATATAGTAAAACAATAAACAAACAAAAATGGCCAGGCCTTATTTATTTTGGTAGCTCCCTATGACAACCTAAAAATAAAACTACTTAATTTTACTAACTAGTTCCACCCTAGACTACAGACTTTTTTAACCTCCCAATAAAGAAATCCCCATGTTCCTGGAAGAGAAAGTATACATGTCGTTAACATATAATCAACAATCCAAAGATAGTAATTACACACAAAACATCATACATATATCCCCAGTCCTATCTCATCAACAATCATTAACCCCAGCATCGATTTAAAATTGTTTGATACGTCGTGTCCTACTTTACCCCTAACATAATATTATAGGAGACTCCCATCAATCCTTAAAAGAAAACTCCCACTTAGAAGACACTAGATAATAACACATTTTATTAAGTTAACTACACCTTCCACTATAAACCTATAACCCCTTTTTAGTAATTTAAACGTCGCAAACTGTTTCATTTATGTTTTTTTTTATATAAACTTATTGTTTCATAATCCAAAACCCATAAAAAGATGTCTACTTAATCCATCAAGCCAACAGCAACAACTACCTCCCAAGGTTCAACGTACTATAAACAAATTATCGTTATCTGAAGTAATAAAACATCATCATAACTCACTGCTGTTTAAACAAACTATATAATGTCATAATAAAATGATCAATTATCAAATATCGTTCCTTATTCAACTATCGAGACATGTTCTTCATTAGTAAATCGTCTCCACAAAGCAATACTACCTAACAACATATTCTCATTCTCCTAAATATAAATAATTACTTCTATTAAACAATCCCATTCAACATCAAGTCAACCTGTCTCATCACCCAATTCACTTATTTTTTAAACCCTCTACAATATCTATCATACTCTACCGCTAATTTCCCTCATAACGGTACCTCAACAGATGACAAATTATTTTATATTTATAGTAAAAACCAATAAAACATCAAATTCACCAATATGCAACTTTAATTACTATGTTATCCTATCCGACATGGATTGGTAGGACAACATCTTTCCTATAATGTCATCAATGAAACCAGTAATACACATCAATAGCATCAATGTAAAATATTTGCTTTCTGTCCCTTACTGCATTCGAACCAGGGACCCTCTGCACACATCGACAGGATTCACCATCGAAGCACCGTTACCCGTCGTTCAACCAATGCCACACAAAGCATCTACTTCCAGTTCATAGAGCAAGTGACGTCACCCAACGAAAACCGCACTAGCTCTCACCGCTAACTAGCTAGCAATTTCCTGCCGATAATAATAATAATAATAATAATATGCCATTTAGCAGACGCTTTTATCCAAAGCGACTTACAGTCATACAAAATTCGCGATCCTTGTACACCTAACTTAACCCATAATGTCCCTTATAGCGTTCTCACGTTTCAGCAAGCCCCAATGTTTAACACCCACAGACAAAAATGGAAATTCTTCCATTTTTACTAGCAGACCTAATAAAACACTTTCAAACAGCGTTCTGCATTTACCTCTATCATAGGGTTTAAAAACGAACCTCAACAACATTAACCATCCTAAATTGCCGTAGTAACGTCATGTTTGGTTCAGTTGATCTATTACCATATAAGACATTCACTTCTCCATGCGTCGTAAACTATATCCTATTTCTCTTGTAATCAACTAAAATCATGCCACACAATTAAAGCATCACTCCGCCATTATCAGAATGAATTAACTATCCTTTCTAAGTAAGCTACAAGTAACACCAAACACTTGCTGTAGTTTACCATCATATATTGAAATCATCCATTTGTTACAATCCAAATTATTTATAGACATATTCCACCATTGTCACTCGTTTAATCTAGCAAAACCTTATTCAATGACTACCACGTACTCTCCTCTCCATACCCGTTAACATTTTAGCAGATGCTCTTATTCCAAACGACATTATTATACTTATACTAGCCCCCCTTGGGAATCGAACACCCAACCCTGGCGTTGCAAGCACCGTGCTCTACCAACTGAGCTACAGAGGACCACAGATGAGCGTATAGTGCCTTTTTCTGATAATGTTATAATTGTAGCCTATTGCATTACTTTAGTTTAAAATATAAGTTTGTTTATTCAACAAATCTAGAACCCACTATAAATTGGTGCTATTCACTCAGCATAATAGCCAAAGCTCCTTGCATCCCCTGGTTTACGCAACGAAAATACATTATCATTCTACAATTCACCAACTACTCGCATACACCACTGGTGACGCAAACCATAGAATAAAGTAATAACAATTAGAATTTTGTCAAATAAATGTTTTCCATCCAACTATTCAAACTTGCTTTAAATAACTCTTTCCGCTTGATACAGTCAAGCAAGTATGACTCTCTTTTAACCGGAAACTAATTCATGGCATTAGTGAAGTCTATTCACATCCCAACAATAACTAATAATATATTTATATTCATACTATTATAATACCTTACTTTCATTCCAGTCTACCTAAACAATTCAAATTATGGCCAAATCTCTTATCCAAATTGCCAGTCCGCTATTCAAATGTAACTGTCCTTTCTGATTTAGACTATAGACACTCCTCCTTCTTTCCTGTTGAATAAGTGAGTCCTTCAGTCTGAAAAGACGCAGGCTGCTAAATCGTCCAGTCTTATCCTGACTGTTCCTTCAATCTAAACAACCCACAACTATAGCTAAACTATACTTAGAAAACCTAGACTCTGTTCAGCGATGCAGAATCTATGCTTTATTGAAATGACAAGTTAATCCTCCTTTATTCCAATGATAATGGTCAGTAGTTTTAGTATCTGGCACATACCACACTTTATCAGAAAATAGCTTTGAAGGACACAGATCTCACACGCTCAACGTAATCAACTTAGCAGTCAACAAGTCAAACCCCACATTAATTGATTTGGCACCAGATCTAACGACCTAACCAAATGAATTATATATCTGCTTCTGAAATAATAGATAGTTTATTATAATGCTTAATTCTACCACATGTCCTATGTACTCTCCCATTTCCACGTACGTCTACGTGTTTGGGCAAGTCAACACCTATAATTTTATCCAATCCCTCGTATTAAATCACACTCACATAAAATTCATTATATTCCAATATATTCATATCTACCAAACCATTAATGTTTCTAATTATTCTTTATTGCCACAAATCAGTTAATCACCATCTAGTCTCAGCGGAACAAACAACAAATTACCCAAATCCTTTCCCTCAGTCATAGAATCTTCCTAGAATCATATATGCTGGTCACTATTCCCTGATCTTACAAAATTATATGACAGGCATTGTTGTACGAAACTCCAAGATATAATTTACAAGAAAAGCTTATTATTCCAGCGTATATATAATTATCAAACACACCTCTATATCTCATCATTCAAACTTCAGAGTGCGACTAATTTACATCATTATACCACTCTTATTCCATAGTTATACAATGTTGTTCTCAAACTCCCTTAATTACTATTTGTATAACCTACAGGAATATTTTATTCTATCAAAGGGCCCAAATTTGGAATGTTAACCCTATCCTAGTTATTATTTTACTGTAGTCAATTTATCATAATACTACATCACCTCTAAAGTTTCTAAATATAATGTCAGAAACATACCCTAAAAGATTTATCAAAATACAATGCATAGACGTCATATGACCACACCGGTACACGTGACCTGTTCCTCCAACAGGATTTATTCTACCCCTCCTGGTAACGTGAATTTTTCTACACTCAGTTGGTCAATGAATATCCACACACCATTCACTCTTCCTCTCTTGGTGTGAGACCGGGTGCGTCCTTCCTACCAGGTTATACTCAAACAACGGTCCAGGAAAGGTGCACCAACCTTTCTCCCCCAAACACCGACACTTCAAACGACCTCAAACACAGCTTCTCTCCCCAACACAGAAAATAAGCTGTTATCTGCAGGATTTCTTATTATTCTCATTCATACAGATGAGCAGCCACTTGTGCCCAAATGAATCAGACAGTTGAATGACTCACAGCCGCCCAAGCAACCCATTCACTCATACGAGATGAGCAGACCTACTCTATTTTAACACTTTATCAAAATTTTGAAGCCCTTGTAGCTATTTAACCCATTCACCTACTCAGGATGACCGGTGTTACTCCAATTTATGGTGTCAACTACGTCGGATGACCTAACTTTTTTACCTGATCGACCCTACCTAATTTTGGCATCACCACAACACAGGATTATGCCCTACCTACCCGAGCAGACCTCTTAACAATGAATTCCTCATTAGAGCGGTAACCGTAGGTAGCCACCTGCCCGTTCAGACCTCTGGAGTGCTAATTTTAGCTCTCCAAAGCGGTATCCACAGGATTTCTATTTATTTAGCCCCCTAGGTGTTACACTTCCTCAACACACCTGGACTTTTACTACGCTTTCCTAAGCGACCTGTAAATTCTGCCCTATTTTTTCTGTTACACTTCCTCAACACAGAAAAAGGAGCGGTATTACACAGGATTTCTGCCTACCTAAGCAGCCTATAAACGATACACTTTCGCTACACGTTTATAGCGATATTCGCAGGACTTAACATGTTATTGTCTGATCGCTCAACCAGATGGACAACCACCCGTGCCGAAATGATTCAGACAAAGCGATCAGCAGGATGAATCTAATGAATCAAATGAATCAAATGAATCAAATCAATTGAACAGACGGTTCAGACAAACAACAGCGACATGTATTCTTAAATTCAAAGCCCCTAGTCTCTAATTTTCTGGTTCTTAAATTTGGAGAGACCTACTTTGGTATTTCTGCTGCTGATACCGTGCCCCGGATCGGACCACACAAACGTTTATAATATATAAGTAAGAACTTGGCTTACCTGTTAAAAGCGGCCGCTTTTGTTTGTATGGTCCGTCCAAGCCGTTTCATAACTGCAGATGTACACCGTCTCTGGCCCCTATTGTCAACTCCTGGCTAGCTCGCCAAATATGTCGTAGAAATATTTGACTCAAAGAGTAGTCAACTTAAAAATATTTCTCAAGAGACTGGAACTTGTGAATTTAGACTTTTATTATTTGCATAACAAAGCCGAGCTTGCTCCATGGAGCAACAACTGCTTGTCCTGAACCGGAGTGCTCCTTTTTATACAGACACATTGATACAACTGATGGTTACTCCTCCCTATGTGAATCAATAGCATCTTTCAGTATCACATGTTGGCTGCTCACGAGGGCTACTTGCGCTTCTCTAAGTGGGGCCACTGTGTCTTATTAGTGGCATGACTCAAAAAATTATGTACATACGTACGTTAAAGAACAATCACACTCTGTATTGACTATATTCACTATCTAGGCATGCATCTGGAGTACAAAGTATCAATCATGTTCATTCTGTTTCACCATTATCATTTCATAACACATTATAAAACATATCCATTAATACTTAAACATGATTTAAACATGTCATCCATAACCCATTCTCAACCACATACATTTAAACATTTATCATTTATCATCCTCCCTGGCCCTTGAGATTATGTGCATGTGGCCATGTGTCAGGTCATAAGGTCATAAGCACAAAGAAATGATAACACTAGTTCCATTGTTACTCCAATCTCCACACAGCCACCACGAGGAGTTGTATCTTCATCACATGTCATAGACATACCCAGACCAGCTGCAGGGAGTTTATGAAAAACACATAAATGTCTCTGCTCTATATTAACCCTTCAACTGGTTCTCAATCCATAAACATTTTAAAGGCATATAGGTGTTTAATTCTACAACATATGTACTTGAAAATCATCCATATTTGTAGGTGACCAAATACTTATTTTCCACCATAATTTGCAAATAAATTCATAAAAAATCCTACAATGTGATTTTCTGGAAAAAAAATTCTCAATTTGTCTGTCATAGTTGACGTGTACCTATGATGAAAATTACAGGCCTCTCTCATCTTTTTAAGTGGGAGAACTTGCACAATTGGTGGCTGACTAAATACTTTTTTCCCCACTGTATCATTTACGAAGATTATACCTTTTTTAAACATTTTGTAAAAAAATAATGTTTTTTTATCAATTAGTATATTTGAGTTTAACCACATTATTTGTTGCATAATTTGTTCTGTCGTTTCTGGAGGATTAAATTGAAATTGCAACCAACTTTCTATGGCTTGTTTTAGAAATAGTGATATTTGGGAGATTATTTCCTTTTCAAATAACTGAAAGTGTGAGGTTGTAATCTGAATAAAGGGAAAAAGGCCATTCTTGAACATTGGGTGAGACAATCTTACTAATTTGCTAGAGAACCAGTTTGGATATAAGTATAACTTTTGTATGACTGAAGCTTTTAGTGATAGGTCTAATGCTTTAATATGTAATCATTTCTGTCCTCCGAATTCATATCTATTATATAAATAGGCCCGTTTAATTTTGTCTGGCTTGCCGTTCTAAATCAAATGGAATATTTTTTTTCTCATATAATTTAAAAAACTGTTTGCTAGGTGTAGGCAAGACCATAAGCAAATAGGTAAACTGGGATAATACTAAAGAGTTAATCAAGGTGATTTCTCCACAAATTAACAAGTATTTACCTTTCCATGGTAGCAAGATATTATCTTTTTTTGCTAACTTTCTATTAAAATGTATTGGAGTGAGATCATTTATTTCATTTGGGATATGTATTCCGAGTATATCCACATCACCATCAGACCATTTTATTGGTAAACTACATGGTAATGTAAAATTTGAATTTTTTTGTGATCCAATACGTAATATAGTGCATTTATCATAATTTGGTTGTAATCCAGATAGGCTAGAAAATGTATCTAGATCCTCTATGAGGCTGTGGAGGGATTCAAGTTGTGGATTTAAAAGAAAACATGAATCATCAGCGTACAATGACACTTTTGTTTTTAAGCCCTGGATTTCTAATCCTTTGATATTATTGTTGGCTCTGATTTTAATAGCTAACATCTCGATGGCCATAATAGATAGATATACCGATAGTGGACAACCTTGTTTCACTCCTCTTGACAGTTTAAAACTTTCTGAGAAATAGCCATTATTTACTATTTTACACCTAATGTTACTATACATGATTTTAACCCATTTTATAAGAGATTATCCAAAATTGAAATGCTCCAGGCATTTATATATAAACCCGTCGTACTTTATCAAATGCCTTTTCGAAGTCTGCTATGAATAGCAGGCCTGGTTTCCCATATTTTTCATAGTGTTCTATTGTTTCCAGTACTTGCCTTATATTATCTCCAATGTATCTTCTATGTAAAAAACCTGTCTGATTAGAATGAATAATGTCCTACAATACCTTTTTAATTCTATGAGCTATACATTTTGCGAGAATTTTTGCATCACAACACTGAAGTATAAGGGGCCTTCAATTTTTTTAATGGACTGGATCTTTGTATTTTCCACTTGGATCCTGTTTCAGTAATAATTAAATCAGACCTTCTTCTTGAGTGTCTGATAATCTACCATTTACATAGGAGTGGTTTGTCACGTTCGTTTAAGGACGGGTCAGACCAAGGCGCAGCGTGAAATGCGTACATGTTTATTAAATGATAAACACACAACAAAACAACAAACCAACGAAATGTGAAGTCCTAAGGCTACACACAAAACAAGCCTACTCACGGAACAAGATCCCACAACTAACTAGTGCCAATAGGCTGCCTAAGTGTGATCCCCAATCAGAGACAACGAACGACACCTGTCTCTGATTGGGAATCAAATCCGGCCAAACATAGATATACAACACCTAGACATCAACATAGAAAACACAACATAGAATATTCCCACCCTGACTCAACATATAAGAGTCCCCTGAGTCAGGGCATGACAGTCGGGCCGGACTGAGAACACGCACCACTGGTCTGGTGCGAGGAGCTGGAACAGGCCGGGCCGGACTGGGAACACGCACCACTGGCCTGGTGCGAGGAGCAGGAACGGGCCAGGCCGGACTGGGAACACGCACCACAGGCCTGGTGCGAGGAGCAGGAACGGGCCGGGCCGGACTGGCTACACGCACCACTGGCTTGGTGCGAGGAGCAGGAACAGGCCGGGCCGGACTGGGAACACGCACCACTGGCTTGGTGCGAGGAGCAGGAATGGGCCGGGCCGAACTGGCGACACGCACCACTGGCTTGGTGCGAGGAGCAGGAACAGGCCGTACCGGACTGTGGAGGCGGACTGGAGGTCTGGAACGGAGAGCTGGCACAACCCGTCCTGGCTGAATGCCTACTTCCGCACAGTAAGTGTGAGGCATTAGCACAGGACGCACTGGGCTGTGCACGCGCACTGGCGAAACAGTACGTAGAGCCGGCGCAGGATATGCGGGACCGAGGAGGCATACTGGAGACCAGGAGCGTTGAGCCGGCACATCCCATCCTGGCTGGATGCCCATTTTCGCACGGCACGTGCGTGGTGCTAGCACAAGACGTAAAGGACTGTGCCGGCACACTGGCGACACAGTACGTAGCTCTGCATAACACAGAGCCTGCCCAGTCACACGCTTCCTGGCGTGAGTTCGGGGAGCTGGCTCTGCTCTGAAACTAGGCTCCGCCAACCACCCCATGTGCCCCCCCAAAATGTTTTATTGGGGCTGCTTCTCGGGCTTCCTCCTCGACCGGCGCCCTCCGTGTTGCCGTTGCTCCTCTCCTGCCTGGGCATCTACCTTCGCCCATGGTCCTTTCCCCGCAAATATCTCCTCCCACGACCACATCTTCCCCACCTGTGTCCAGGGTGTTCGGTCCTCCTAGGCACGCTGCTTGGTCCGTGTTTGGTGGGATCTTCTGTCACGTTCGTTTAAGGACGGGTCAGACCAAGGCGCTGCGTGAAATGCGTACATGTTTATTAAATGATAAACACACAACAAAACAACAAACCAACAAAACGTGAAGTCCTAAGGCTACACACAAAACAAGCCTACTCACGGAACAAGATCCCACAACTAACTAGTGCCAATAGGCTGCCTAAGTATGATCCCCAATCAGAGACAACGAGCGACACCTGTCTCTGATTGGGAATCACACCCGGCCAAACATAGATATACAACACCTAGACATCAACATAGAAAACACAACATAGAATATTCCCACCCTGACTCAACATATAAGAGTCCCCTGAGTCAGGGCTTGATAGGGTTAAAACATGCTAATAACGGTCCCCTGAGTATATCAAAAAAGGTTTGGTATACCTCGACTGGTATGCCATCCAACCCTGGAGTTTTCCCGGACTTAAAGTCTTTAATTGCATCCAGAGGTTCCTCCTCTGTAATTTCAGCTTCACATGAGTCTTTCTGTATGGCTGTTAATTTTACATTATCAATAGAAAAAAAATCTCTACAATTAGCTTCAGTTAGAGGAGATGGAGGCGACTGAAATGAAAACATATGCTTAAAGTACTTTGTTTCTTCCTTCAAAATATCACATGGGTGACTCCGTCATTTGTAACCAGTTTCAGTAAATTATTTTTGGTAGCATTCCTATGCTGAAGATTAAAAAATAATTTGGTGCATTTTTCCCCATATTCCATCCAGTTTGCTTTATTTTTATAATATATTACACTTGATCTTTCTTGAAAAAGTTTCTCCATTTCTTTTTGTTTTTCCTCTAATTTATTCTGAGCCTCTATGTTACAGTTTTTATTGCTATCTATCTGTTCTGTTAGACCTTATATTTCCTTTGTTAGTAGGGACTCTTTTGACCTAAATTGCTTTTGTTTTCGAGATGAGTACTGAATTGCATGGCCTCTAAAGGCACATTTAAAGGTGTCCCATACAATAAGGGGATTTGCTGTAAATTAGTAAAAGCAAAAGCTTACCTTGACTTGGAAGAGTTCCAGTGTTGTGTTGGATAGTCATAGCCAGCTAGCTAACATAACATCCCTCTGTTTGAGCAGGGTGTTTCAGTAGGCTAAACTAGCTAGCTGCATTTGCTAGCTAAGTAAGTGATACTGAAAGTCGGAAAAAATGACAAAATCTCTCTCTATTTCTCTCTTGCTTCTCCTTCATTTAGGAAGAAATTAATGTGTTCAAAACTGTTCAACTATTTTCTTTCTCTCTCTGAGTCAACTACTCACCAGATTTTATGCACTGCAGTGCTAGCTAGCTGTATCTTATGCTTTCAGTACGAGATTAATTATCTGATCCTTTGATTGGGTGGACAACATGTCAGTTCATGCTGCCACAGTTGTCATAATTACTGTGTAAGTCTATGGAAGGGGGTGAGAACCATGAGCCTCCTAGATTTTGTATTGAAGTCTATGTACCCAGAGGAAGACTGCAGCTAGCTGTCCTCCGGCTACACCATGGTGCTACCCTACAGAGTGCTGTTGAGCCTACTGTAGACCTTCTTTGCAAAATAGTGTGTTTTAATCAATTATTGGTGACGTGATAATATTTAGTATAGTTTTATCTAAAAATGAAAACTTTTTAATGTTTTAACATTTACATTTTTATGACATTCACTGAGGAGGATGGTCCTCCCCTTCCTCCTCTGAGGATCCTCCACTGGTGTGTGTGTGTGTGTTTGACTCTGCAGCAGGAGAGGTGGATTAACTAAGATGTAGACCACTGCTGAGCTAATGTCTCAGCCCTCTGAGCCACATCCACACCCAAACACCGACGCCGCACAGGGGCATGTGTGGGAGGGAGTGTGTGTGAGGGTGTGAGACAGAGAGATAAAGAGATAGGGGGGCTGAGAAAGAGAGAGAGAATGAGAGCGAGAGAGAGAGAGGAGAGAGAGAGAGAGAGAGAGCGAGAGAGAGAGAGAGAGAGAGAGTTTTGGTTTGGCACACTGACTGTTTTTCTGTCTTTGGTGGAGTTGGCACCTGCGCAGAGCTTATAGAGAAAGAAATGCAGACGGGCAGAGACAAGTAGTTTACACACATACACACACGCATACACACACACATACTTGCGTCATAAGACACAATCATACAGACACTAATAAACGTAAACTAAGAGAATCATTCAAACACCACATTGTGCATAGGTATAAACAAATGTGCTTGCACGCCCGCATGCACGCACGCACACCTGAGGGTCCCTGGGTGGTTGGATTAATTGGAACATGGCGGAGGAGACAGAGACAGAGTGTTTATCCTCCCCCTTCCCTGTTCCCCCTCCCCTTCCTTCTTCTCTTCCTCCCTTCCTCCCATCCTCTCCTCCCTTCCCTCCCCTTCTCCCCCAAACACCACTCCTTCTCGCCTGCCCGGGATCAGGCTCAGGTTTCAATGAGAAGATGGTCAAAATATTCCCTTCCTCCTCCTCAACCTCCCCCTCAACCACCAACCACCTCCACCATCCCTCCTCTCTCTCTCCCAAACCTCCTCCTCCTTCCTTTACCTCCTTCTCTCTTCCTCTACTCCCAGTATCATAGAGAGAGAGAGGTGGGGGGGAGAGGAAAGAGAGGAGAAAAAAGAAGCGACACAGAGAGAGGATAGCGCACATCACACCACCAGCGATATTACACCACACACACACAAGCACACACACACGCACATACATACATTTATACTCAAGAAACAACTAAGTATTTATACTATATAAGATCAGAGTGACTTCTACATTACCCCTCACCAAGCTCATTATACAGCACACTAGCACAGATTATCGTGAAATAGTCTAGTCGAAATTCAAACAGGCACACACATTTTTTATTTATTTAGTTTAGTTAGGTGGTTAGGCTATGGGTTAAGGATAGGGTTAGGGGTAGGGGTTAGTTTTAGGTAACATGCTAGCTAAGTAGTTAAAGGGTTAAGGTTAGGATTAGCTAAAATGCTAGCTACAGTAAGTAGTTAAAAAGTAGTAAGTAGTTGCAAAGTTGCTAAAATGCTAAAGTTGTCCATCATGTGATTCGAACACGCAATGTTTGGGTTGCTAGATGTTTACATTATATGCCCACCCTTCTTCCCCGACCAACCTCCCTCCTATCATTTCTGTCTTAAGTAACCTACTGCCTTCATCTGTGATTTAAATGCACTGTATACAAAATCGTGTGGTGGACACCATTTTTTATATTTTTTGTGTGTCTGTCACAAATTTTCGCATAAGTTATTTGTGTCTATTTCACAATCATTTGTGATAGTGGGTTGCATTATACTATTGAGTACATAATAAACCTTTTTGATATATATTTGGTGAATGTCTGACCCATTGTTTGTGGATGGACTATAATTATTTATGAAGAGTCTTTGTTTTGAAGAAAGATAACTTTGGATGAACTTTTTTTAGTTCATGGTGAGATAGTGGTGAGTTTTTAGTTCATGGTGAGATAGTGGTGAGTTTTTAGTTCATGGTGAGATAGTGGTGAGTTTTTAGTTCATGGTGAGATAGTGATGAGATAGTGGTGAGGTAGCCCTTTACACTCACAGACCCTGTCATCCTGTATACAGTTTGAAAATGGCAGATTTGGTCACTGATAAGCACCTAAATTGTAACTCAGTGGCTGTACAGTGACATACAGTAACATACTATATATGAAGTTAGAGCTATGGCTCTTCACTTTACAGCGCTGTATGGGATTCAACTGACATCCGTTTTAAAAGCATGTACCACGCGCAACAAAAAGATGCCCCCATCCCTTCCGCTAATTGGGCTACTTTAATGCTGTTAATCGAGATGAGTCTATAATAAATACCACTTTGATGTCATACAAGCAAACCACACACCCGTGAGTTCAAATGTACTCTTCACATTTCCATATTTGAAAACTCATTTAATTTACTGTATCAACACTTATGATCGCAATGTTTGATGTACAGTTACAAGGATTGACATGTGTCATACCCTGGGTTGCCCTGAACAGAATGAGCCGATGTTTGTCGCATTGTGAAGAAAATTAGCTGCGGAAAAGACACTTGATGCACTCATGATTCCAGTGGTGGAAAAAGTACCCAATTGTCATACTTGAGTAAAAGTAAAGATACCTTAATAGAAAATGACTCAAGTAAAAGTGAAAGTCACCCAGTAAAATAGTAATTGAGTAAAAGTATTTGGTTTTAAATATGAAAGTAAAAGTATAAATCATTTCAAATTCCTTATATTAAGCAAACCAGACTGCACCATTTTCTTATTTTTGTATTCATTTACGGATAGCCAGGGGCACACTCCAACACTCAGGCATCACTTACAAATGAAGTATGTGTGTTTAGTGAGTCTGCCAGATCAGAGGCAGTAGGGATGACCATGGATGTTCTCTTGGACGACCATTTTCCTGTCCTGCTAAGCACTCAAAATGTAACGAGTACTTTTGGGTGTCAGGGTAAATGTATGGAGTAAAAAGTACATTATTGTCTTTAGGAATGTAGTGAAGTAAAAGTAAATGTTGTCAAAAATATAAATAGTAAAGTACAGATACCCCAAAAAACTACTTAAGTAGTACTTTAAAGTATTTTTACTTAAGTACTTTACACACTGCATGACTTAATTCTATGTGCACCAATATTACAATCTGTTTGTCTGAAGTGCCTTGTGAAAGCTTAACACTGTAAGATTGTATTTTATAACTTAACTTGTCATGTTGGCAATAGAATACGCTTTCAAATGATGCCCACCTGACCCAGATTGTGATTTATAATGGAACGTTTTTGGATTGTGTAAACAACAACAGTAATTGTGTGATGTGAGGACGCAGAGCTGTGTTCCAAACAAAAAACTACAAGTGTGCTTGTTTCAGTTCCTCAACGGCACAGCTAGGAGAGCTCAAAAAAGCACCTTATAGTTGAAGGCTCTTTCCTTGTCATAAAAGTGTATTGAAATTACTTAGGAACTGTGCATAGTTTGGAGAGGTGTTTCCACTTGGAAACACCAGTTAGACCTCTCACTCAAACCCTTGTAATTATTTTTTCTTATGTTGCACCTACCCCAACATTTCCATGAATATTCGTACTATGTTACTGAATGTATCCCGAGTATTTTCACATTTTATTATAAACAAATGCGGCGTACAGTAAATGTAAAATGCACATAAAATCAACAGTTCAATGTTTGGATTCAGTCTCATGTCAGGTGAACTGTTGTGTCCTCACCCTTGGTCTGATAATTTCCCCATAATCTCCAAACTGTTCCCTTTCAATTGCTACCATGGTTTTGCATATACTTTTAATATTTATTTTGTTAGAAACATTTCAATTTGGCCCTATCCATATAGGCCAATTTCCACGAGTGTAAAGGGTTAATCGGAAGATAGTTGTAAGTCAGTGGTGAGTTAGTGGTGAGGTAATGGTGAGATAATGATGAGTTAATGAGATAGTGATGACTTAGTAGTGTGATAGTGGCGAATTAGTGGTGAGATAGTGGCGAGTTAGTGGCAAGGTAATGAAATTGTGTTGAGTGACTGGTTCGAATCCCTGAGCCGACTAGGTAAAAAATCTGTTGATGTGCCCTTGAGCTAGGCATTTAACCCTAGTTGCTCTGGATAATAATGTCTGCTAAATGACTAAAATGTAGATGGTAAACTAACTCTCTTCCTACCCCCCCTACAGAAAAATCCCACACCCCTGTGCTGGAGGGGGGCGGCCACAGTCACATGACCCCGGAGGAGCAATACAGGCGGATGATGTCAGCGCTGAACGAGCAAGGCTCCTACGAGGAGCAGCAGCAGCGCCTCTACCAGCTGGCCAACAACATGGGCCTGCCCAGCCATGGTGAGACTAGTGTGTGTTATATACAGTAGTGCACTTCTTTTGACCAGTACCCATAGCTATGGGATAAGTGGGATGGAGATGGCTCCAGAGTGGGACCTCCCAAAATAACTGTGTGTGTGTGTGTGTCTTGGGGTGGGGGGGGGACATGCTGTCCGACTCAGGTCTGGTCGTGAAGGCTACCATCCTCTAAAACAAGGTTTGTTATATCAGCACTTCAGGATTCAGTCAGTGTACTAAACTGCACACCACACACACCTTATCTTGGCCTGACACACAACTAACCTTACTCGACCACTACCACTAGTAACCCTGGGGTTGTGGCCTCTCCCGTGTGGCGTCTGTCTTTGTGTGTGCCCCCCTCCCAGTGTAAATATCCAGCATGGACACTGCTGACATTTCTATTTGGGGTGCCAGCCCACCCAATGTCAAAATGTCACTCTGGGTGATTTGTGACCGATGCTGCGTTCCGTTGTAAACAATGCTCCCAGCCAGCATGCACGGACGCCGCTATCGATCTGCCGCTCTCTCATTGGCTGCCAGCCAACCCTGTAAATCTCCAAATACCATAGAAACCATGCATCTCTTTTCTTTCTTTTTTTCTTTCTTTTTGTTCTGGAGTTGAAATTTATAGGCAGTAACTTATGGTACAACTAATATACTGGGTTGGAACTGGAAAGATGAGGATTGAATTTCAAAATTGGGTAGACAGAAAAAATGATGACAAATCACCTCAAAAAAGAAAAAAAGTGACCTAATTGTATTTTTTTATGTGACAGGGTGTATTTTCATTTCACCGCTTTAAACTTGTGGGGCATCAATTGTTAACCTTTCCTCCATTTTTAAAACAATGTATCATTAACCCTTTGACATGTACCAACACACGGGTGCATACGCTCAAACCGGTGTGATTAGAACGCTTATTTAGAACGTCCAGTTTCGATTGACGCAACAGTCAGTGTTTGAACTGGCCACACTGTTTTTTCACATAAATTTTTTGCACAAACACAGTCCTTACAAAGTTATGTCCTGAATGTGACCAGTTTATTTATAGATGCAATGTTCAGACATTCACAGAAGTAGTGACAGCATAACATAATCATCCACACTGGAAAATGTAGGCTACATTAGTCCTAGCGCTAACTGAGCGCATTGACGTAACACAAGTGGTAATATTTAGCTAACTCTTGGCTGACAGAAACCATAATAGGAATTTTAGTTAGTTAATTTGTTGTTGTTTTTTTGTTTTTTTGGGGGGATAGATCATCTTTAATATTGCAGATAGATTGTAACTTCCATCAATGTAATTGTCTGCCATAATATGAATTAGCTAATAGCAATTACCATTGATCAATATAATTGAGTAAAATACTTACTAAAAATCTAAAGTAATCTGACGATGGGTAGTTTGTGCACGCTGCCATGTTTGTTTATTAGTGTTAACTAAAGATAAGAAGAGGAGACAAGATGAGTTTGGTCTGTTTGCAGTATACATGTTGAAGGGGGTGTGTCGTCTACCATCATTCACTTCCCTTCACTCATTTCTGGAAGTTTACTCGAAAGATGCGTGAACCATCCCTTCACCTCGTTTTGTTATAACATCTTTGGTCTGACAGACGTTTACGTGACACCCAGAATGCATTTTATAATGTCAACAAACATGGTGCCACACATAGCTGGCAAATAGTTTAGCATTAGCTCATCATAATCAGTACAACCGTCATTAAAAAAACTATACGCAATAATCAAAATGCATGATTTGTCACCAGTACTTGAAAACATGTGAATAAAACTGTAAATACATTATGCTCCACACATACATACAGTATGCTACAGTAGAAACAACAACACGATATACAGAAAATAAGGCACTTACTTTGATAGGAACGCATACATGTCCAAAGTTATTATTTGTAAGGAAAACAACAATGAAGGCAATGCGAGTGCCAGCCAGAAAATGTGCAAGGGGGAAAAAGTTTGGGGAAGTGCTTGGGAAGTTTGTCCCACTCAGTAAAGCCTCAAACATAAATTGTCTGCAACAGTGAAATGGGCTACTTCTATGTGAATTAATGAGGAGGCGGAACACACCTCAATTCAAATTGTTGTTAGAAAATAAAACTTGTTAGAAAATAATTTGAAATTGACAAGTTGAAGCATAGCCTATAGATAATTAGCAGGCAATGTGCCTTTGTTTGATGGCAGCGTGGGTTAACTGTCCTGTTGCATAACAATCACATTTTGGAACAGTGAGAGCATTCTGACATCACGCGCAAAAAACAACTCACGCTGGAGCGACCGTTAGAGATATTTGGAACTCACACGTGAAAAGGTTAATTGCCGCCAGGTTTTACGACCTCCTTCGCAGTAGCATAAATCTAACCAATTTCACATCCCAACCCCAATCATAATTTGAGCTACTTTTATTTTAATTTGATTAGTAATTATATTTAATTGCAGGTTTCAAATCTAAGGGGCCAAGCCTATAAAGGCTTTAATTGCCTTCCCCTTCATCTGAGAAGAATTAGGGCTGATGTGCAGTGCATTCTGGGGGTTTAATGGCCCAATGTGCAGTATTCTTCGTTTTTCTTTCCCTGTTTTTAAGGCGGACACTGTGGCGCAATGCAGACGTCTCGTAGGGATGCTCGCGCGCGCTCTCTCTCTCTCTCTCGCTCTCTCTCTCTCTCTCTCTCTCTCTCTCTCTCTCTCTCTCTCTCTCTCTCTCTCTCTCTCTCTCTCTCTCTCTCTCTCTCTCTCTCTCTCTCTCTCTCTCTCCTCCTCCTCCTCCCTCTGGTTTCTCTCACTCCTCAGAGTTTCAATAAAATCCTTTACTCTCTTCTCTGCTCACATTCACTTTTGTCTACAGTCAGACTTACTGCAGTCCTTCCAGGTGTAAAATAAAGAAATAGAGAGAGGTAGAGAGAGAGAGAGAGAGAGAAAACAAGATTTTAAGGAGGGAGACAATGGGGATAGATGAGTGAAAGAGGGAGACTTGCCTTTCCTTAAGTAAAAAACACAGGATGAATGTTGATGATTAGTTAATGACGTGTTTGCCTTTTGGCAGTAACATCCAGGAAATTATATACATATATGTGTGTCATTTAAAACACACACACACTATGCACGCACAGATGCGCGCACACACACACACACACACACACACACACACACACACACACACACACGCACGCACATGCACACACACACAAGCCTTCTTTCCCCCTAAGTTAGGCAGTGAAAACAGGTTTTCTGAGTAGGCCTCTGATGCCAAGTTTCTGACCCTACAGCATCTATATTAGTCCATCCCTCCTCTTCTCTTTCGCTCTGTTTCTATTCCACCTCTCTCCCCTCCTCCAAGCTCTTTTAATTAAGCAGCTAATTGGTTTTCCCTGAGTCTTACTTTTTTTGTTTAAGAAAAAAATAACTCTCACTTCGTCGCACAGGGGAGCGCACATCCCAACACTGTACAGCCACTCCCCCCTCCCCCTTCCTTTCCTCTTTCTGTCTCTCTCCTCTCCTCTGAGGGGATGTTGTGGAGGTGTGATGGAGGGATGGCCCTGTTTGTTCCTGGAGAGGTTGATCTGAATCGCTCCAGTGAGAGCCCCCTTGACATTGACCTGAGCTCCGGTAGGCCCATGCGAACCTCCTCCCTGCCTCCCTCCCCCTCCTGCCCCCCACCCCCTCTCTCACCCCCCTCCCTCTCCTAGCACAGGGGCTTTTATATTCTCCCTTTTCCCCCCTCTCCTCCTTTTCTTTTTTTTCTCTCTATGACTTTCTCTTTTGCCTTGGTCCCCGCAGAGCATCCTTTCATGTGTTTGAAGTGGAGGGCACTGAAAATGAAAGTGTGTGTGTGAAGGGGGCCAGATGGAGCCGAATGGGTGTGTGCGTGTGTGTGTGTGCGTGCATAAGGTGTTGATTCGGGGGGCTCTCCTTGGACCTGACAGGGGGGAGGGGGGAGGGGGGAGGGGGGCAGTGGAAGTGGCCAGGGGGGCTCCGCCTCCCCCTTTCTCTCTCTCTCTCTCTCTCTCTCTCTCTCTCTCTCTCTCTCTGTGTTATGATGAAAGGAGAGAAAATAAAGGAAGGAGGATTTGGAGGAGAGAAAGTAGGAGGAGGTAGACATGGAAGATGAAAGAGGGCCTCATGTTTGGTTTCTCCTGTACTTTTTTCTGTTTCTCTCCAAGCGGGGCTGCACTGTCTACCATCTAGTCATTACGATCACATGGTTGGAACACATCTCCAAATGACCATAGTCAACAGCCTTGGGGACCTCACTTCCTCTGGGCTCTTGTTTTTCCATCACTTCATCTACTTGTTTATACCATTGGCTTTGGAAGCAGGAAGACCCTGATTTGCATTCCAAATAGCACCCTATTACCTATATAGTGCTCTTCTTTTGACCAGGGCCCATATTTATATATATTTTTTTATTTTACCTTTATTTAACTAGGCAAGTCAGTTAAGAACAAATTCTTATTTACAATGACGGCCTACACCGGCCAAACCCGGACGACGCTGGGCCAATTGTGCGCCGCCCTATGGGACTCCCAATCACGGCCGGTTGTGACACAGCCTGGAATCCAATCAGGGGGTCTGTAGTGACGCCTCAAGCACTGAGATGCAGTGCCTTAGACCGCTGCGCCACTCAGGACCCCAATGTAGGGAATAGGGTGCCATTTGGGACGCATATGATTCGGTATACCTGGCAGTCCCAAATCCATAATGAGCCTGGCTGGGCTGTATCACAGGAATAACGGGAATAACTCTGCAGTCTCCCATGGAGGAAAGCTTAACGGATGGGATTTCTGCCTATTCGTGAGAAGATGCAGGGAAACTGGGATGGGACAAAAGAGGGATAAGTGGGATGGGTCCAGAGTGGGACCTTCCAAAATAACTGTGTGTGTGTGTGTGTGTGTGTGTGTGTGTGTGTCAGTGCATGGCTGTGTCTGTATGTGTTTGTCAGTGAGTGAGTGTGTGTGTGTCTCTCTTTCTGTCTGTCTATATGTCTGTCTGTCTGTCTGTTTTCCCATCTCTCTCCCTCTCTGTCTCTCTCTCTCCATTTCTGTTCAGTTTCTGTACCCCATCCTACCCCTTCTCCCCTCTCCATTGTATAGTTTTGGTTTGCTGGTTCCCCCTTGGAGGGCATAGCCCCAGGTGACCCTACTCTACCCTACATTAAAGAGAGAGAGAGAGAGAGAGAGAGAGAGAGAGAGAGAGAGAGAGAGAGAGAGAGAGAGAGACTGGTAGAGTCCAGGCAGTGAAGATAGGGACTGGTAGATTCCAGGCAATGTAGATAGGGACTGGTAGAGTCCAGGCCTTGTCTCCCGAGTGGCGCAGTGGTCTAAGGCACTCTATCGCAGTGCTAGCTGTGCCACTAGAGATCCTGGTTCAAATCCAGGCTCTGTCGTAGCCGGCCGTGACCGGGAGACCCATGGGGCGGCGCACAATTGGCGCAGGGTAGGGGAGGGAATGGCCGGCAGGGATGTAGCTCAGTTGGTAGAGCATGGCGTTTGCAACGCCAGGGTTGTGGGTTTGATTCCCACAGTATATAAAAATAAAAAAACTCACAAACTGTAAGTCGCTCTGGATAAGAGCGTCTGCTAAATGACTAAAATGTAAATGTAAATGATAGGGACTGGTAGAGTCCAGGCAGTGTAGATAGGGACTGGTAGAGTCCAGGCGGTGTAGATAGGGACTGGTAGAGTCCAGGCGGTGTCGATAGGGACTGGTAGACTCCAGGCGGTGTCGATAGGGACTGGTAGAGTCCAGGCAGTGTAGATAGGGACTGGTAGACTCCAGGCGGTGTCGATAGGGACTGGTAGAGTCCAGGCAGTGTAGATAGGGACTGGTAGACTCCAGGCGGTGTCGATAGGGACTGGTAGACTCCAGGCAGTGTAGATAGGGACTGGTAGAGTCCAGGCGGTGTCGATAGGGACTGGTAGAGTCCAGGCAGTGTATATAGGGACTGGTAGAGTCCAGGCGGTGTCGATAGGGACTGGGTGACCATTGTCAACCTGAGGGACCTATATATAGAGTTGAAGTCTGCCGCCAGTCGAGTCCACCGCTGCCCGGCAGCAGCAAGAAAGATCAATACACCGGAGCTGGGCCACATTAATATCTGTCGCTCCACCACCAACTCTAGCACCCACTCTACGCCCCAGCACGCACACACACACACACACACACCAGTGGTGGAAATGGCCCCTGGCTTCTGCAGGATCTAATTAAAAAAGGGAGGAGAGAGAAAGTGTGAGAGAGGGAGATAGAGAGAGAGAGAGAGAGCAGAATGGATTTTCTCTTTAACAGCCTCTCATTAGAGGCCCTGTCTCGTGGTGACAGAGAGAGAGAGAGAGGGGAGAGGGGAGAGGAGAGGGGGGAGAGAGGGGAGAGGGGGGAGAGGGCGGCAGAGAGAGGAAGAGCGAGAGAAGAGAGAAATGGGGATCCTCTTGGCCATGTGGGAAGTTCCTCTATCCTAATATGGAACAAAGGCCAAGACTTCCCGGTTCCCGCTGCCTGATTCCGGTTTTCCGTGGTAGTAGCACTCTCTCTATCCATCTCCTTTTCTAAAATTGTTTATCTCTCCATATAATTAGCTCTCTCTCTATCCATCAGATAGAACTTCATTTTGAATGGCTCATAAAACGATGTAAATGTGTGGAAGCAAGAGAGAGAGAGAGGGGAAAAAGCAAGTTTGTGTGCGTGTGTGTGCGTCTCTATTTTGAGAGTGTTTTCCGATGAGTGTGCCAGTATTTAGGTACTCAGTGTGTCTCTTTATTTTGTGTGTGTGTACTAATGTAGAGTATGTAGTGTACGTGTGGACCTGCGCTCGCATGTGTGTGTGTGTTTCTAGAATGTCAGGTTATGAACAGGAGGTGCCCTGTGGGTGCAATTTGGGACATAGCCATTCGCTCCACATAACTGCAGAACATTATCGACACCTCCCGTTCATACATATCCTCTACTTATGTTACAAAAGGAAGCACATTTCAATTGTACTGCACTACTACTCCAGTTTCAGCTAAACCTTAAACACTCTCCATGCATTTAGATTTAAATTGAAGAAAAAATATACACTTTTAGGATGAGATATAAGGAAATGAAATTTATAGCTGTGATTTCCTCTTTCCCTTGAGTTGAACATAGAACTGCTCATGCCCAGTTATGCTTAATCTCTCTCTCTCTCTCTCTCTCTCTCTCTCTCTCTCTCTCTCTCTCTCTCTCTCTCTCTCTCTCTCTCTCTCTCTCTCTCTCTCTCTCTCTCTCTCTCTCTCTCTCTCTCTCTCTCTCTCTCTCTCTCTCTCTCTCTCTCTCTCTCTCTCTCTCTCTCTCTCTCTCTCTCTCTCTCTCTCTCTCTCTCTCTCTCTCTCTCTCTCTCTCTCTCTCTCTCTCTCTCTCTCTCTCTCTCTCTCTCTCTCTCTACTCTAGATCTGTTGCGAGTGCGCCAGGAGGCCCTGGCAGCAGTGAGGAACACGGGGGGTTTGGAGGCCCATCTCCCTTCAGCAGGCAGCTCGTCCAGCCAGAGACGCAAGCAGGGCCTGCCCCAGCACAGAGACGCCCACTACACTGAGAGGTAGGCCTGGCTAACACAAAATGGTAGCCTTCAGGTTAGAGCATTGGGGCAGTAACTTAAAGGTTGCTGGTTCGAATCCTGGAGCCGACAAGGGGGGGGGGGATCTGTCACTGTGCCCTTGAGCAAGGCACTTAACCCTAATTGCTCCAGGGGCGCTGGACATTGGTGACCCTAGCTACGACCCTACTCCCTGCGGGTGTCTCAGGAGGAGTTAAGATATGCAAGAAAACATTTTGATTACACAATTGGAACGATGAACACAATTGTGTAACAGGACAAATATAAGCACGCCCAAATTATTATTATTATACACACACACGGATAGGAACATACACACAGAAACACAGAAACACACATGGATGGGAACATATATACAGAACCACACACACACACACACGGATAGGAACATATATACAGAAACACACACACACACACACACACGGATAGGAACATATATACAGAAACACACACACACACACGGATAGGAACATATATACAGAAACACACACACACATGGATAGGAACATACACACAGAAACACACACACACACAGATAGGAACATATATACAGAAACACACACACACACGGATAGGAACATATATACAGAAACACACACATACACACACAGATAGGAACATATATACAGAAACACACACACACACGGATAGGAACATATATACAGAAACACACACACACACACACGGATAGGAACATATATACAGAAACACACACACACATGGATAGGAACATACACACAGAAACACACACACACACACACACGGATAGGAACATATATACAGAAACACACACACACACACACGGATAGGAACATATATACAGAAACACACACACACACACGGATAGGAACATATATACAGAAACACACACACACACGGATAGGAACATATATACAGAAACACACACACACACACGGATAGGAACATATATACAGAAACACACACACACACACACGGATAGGAACATATATACAGAAACACACACACACACACACACGGATAGGAACATATATACAGAAACACACACACACACGGATAGGAACATATATACAGAAACACGCACACACACAGATAGGAACATACACACAGAAACACACACACACACACACACGGATAGGAACATATATACAGAAACACACACACACACTGGGGCTCATGCAGTATGTATAAGAGGAGGATGTAGGCTTTATTTTTTAATGTTGAATATTTACCGTTATTTGCAGGGCAGTGGTGGTGCAGCCAGGGAGACCGGGCGGTTGGGTTGCGGTGTGTGTGTATTTCTATCTGTGTGTATGTTCCTATCCGTGTGTGTGTGCATAGGCGCAACTTTCACTGGGGACGGGGGGGGGACATGTCCCCCCCACATTCTGAAATAGCATTTTTGTCCCCCCCAGTTTTATCAATTGAATGTGATACAAAACCAGGCAACGGTGTGCTTTAGGACCATGCGGACACCTCCGAGTGGTCGGGTAGGCTGTTTGGAGTGTTTATCCGACTGGATATACACTACCGTTCAAAGGTTTGGGGTCACTTAGAAATGTCCTTGTTTTCGAAAAAAAAGCAATTTCTTTGTCCATTAAAATAACATCAAATTGATCAGAAATACAGTGTAGACATTGTTAATGTTGTAAATGGCTATTGTAGCTGGAAACAGCTGATTTGTAATGGAATATCTACATAGGCGTACAGAGGCCCATTATCAGCAACCATCAGTCCTGTGTTCCAATGACACGTTGTGTTTGCTAATCCAAGTTTATCATTTTAAAAGGCTAATTGATCATTAGAAAACCCTTTTGCAATTATGTTAGCACAGCTGAAAACTGTTGTGCTGATTAAAGAAGCAATAAAACTGGTCTTCTTGAGACTAGTTGAGTATCTGGAGCATCAGCAATTGTGGGTTCGATTACAGGCTCAAAATGTCCATTCTTGTTCTGAGAAATTAAGGCTATTCTATGCGAGAAATTGCAAAGAAACTGAAGATCTCGTACAACGCTGTGTACAACTCCCTTCACAGAACAGCGCAAACTGGCTCTAACCAGAATAGAAAGAGGAGTGGGAGGCCCCGGTGCACTACTGAGCAAGAGACACAGGAGCCCCACAGGTGTCTAGTTTGAGAAACAGACGCCTCACAGGTCCTCAACTGGCAGCTTCATTAAATAGTACCCGCAAAACACCAGTCTCAACTTCAACAGTGAAGAGGCAACTCCGAGATGCTGACCTTCTAGGCAGAGTTTTATTGCCTATTTAATCAGCACAACAGTTTTCAGCTGTGCTAACATAATTGCAAAAGGGTTTTCTAATGATCAATTAGCCTTATAAAATGATAAACTTGGATTAGCAAACACAACGTGCCATTGTACGCCTATGTAGATATTCCATAAAAAATCAGCCGTGTCCAGCTACAATAGCCATTTACAACATTAACAATGTCTACACTGTATTTCTGATCAATTTGATGTTATTTTAGTGGACAAAATTTTTTGCTTTTCTTTCGAAAACAAGGACATTTCTAAGTGACCCCAAACTTTTGAACGATAGTGTATATAAAAAATCAATTTTAAAAATGATGTCCCCCCAACTTCTAAAACCAAAGTTGGGGTGCTTATATTTGTACTGTTACACACTTGTGTTCACCGTTCCAAGTGTGTAATCGAAATGTTTTTCTTGCATATCTTAACTCCCCCTGAGACACACAACTGAATTCTGCACTAAAGAGAGGGAATTTAAGAAAAAATGAAATTGGGAAAAGAGGGGGAAGGAAAGTGAAGTTAATAGGCTCTGCTAGTTTGCATTTCACCGTTGCATCCCTTCCCCTCTCTCTCCATCCCCCTCTCCCTCCATCCTCCTCTCTTTCCCCTTCGCTTGGATCTGATGTTGGTATTTTACTGTACAATATACTGTGTGTGTGTGTGTTGTTTGTGTGTGTGTTTGTGTGTGTGCATGCGTGTGTGTATCCATGTGTGTAGCTTATACGTATGTTTGTTTGTGTGTGTGTGTGTGTGTATGCATGTGTGTAGCCTCTATGTATGTTTGTGTGTGTGTGTGTGGGTATACACATGTGTGTATATACGGCTGAACTAGGGTCCCACAAAAAATCATTGCTGCAACCCTCTCCTCCCCCTCCTCCTCCTCCTCCTCCTCCTCCTCTTCCCCTCCTTCTTCCCCCCCCTTCACCGGCGCTGGCCGCTGTGCCTCCCAAACAAAGCCAGGGGCAGCGGGAGTGGGCGGGTAATTGCTTGTCGATTATTTATGTGGCACGGGGAGAGGCGGGCGATCGATAATGGGCTGGCAGGGCGGCGTCAGGAGGGCGCAGGGGAAGTGTGTGTGTGTGTGTGGGGGGGGCAGTGGAGGAGAGTTAAGCAGGAAACGGAGCGGCCCAAGGAAGGGTGTGTGTGTGTGTGTGTGTCTGTGGGAGGGAGGTGGGGGTTGTACGGATTCTATTTCCAAGCCTAGCGTCCTATGTGTGTGTATTTGTGCAATGTGTGTGTGTGCGTGTGTGTTTGAAGACTGTGTATGTGAGTGCATGCAATAATGTGCATAGACTGTGTGTGTGTGTGAGTGTGTGTGTGTGTGTCTGTGTCAGTGTGTCTGTGTGTGTGTGTGTGGCCCAGCAGTGCAGTGTAGCTGTGGTCAGTGAGCCGCAGCAGTTCTCCGCCGGCATAGAGAGTAATTAACCACACAGGGCCGGGGGATGTTAACTAGCCCTCTGCACTTCTCTAACTCCCTTTCATTGACATTGTTAAAGGACATGAGATGTGTGGGCTGCCCTTGCCCCCATAAAACATTGCCCACCAAGGTCTGAGAGAGAGGGAGGGAGGTAGGGATTGAGCGGGGGAGAGGGAGAGAGAGAGAGAGAGAGAGAGAGAGAGAGAAAGAGAGGAGAGAGAGGGCAGAGAGGGAGGAATATAGAAGGGGAGAGAGGGAGGAGAGAGAGAAAGAGGAGGGGAGACCAAAGCCATCCCTCTAGGCATCTCACCTTTCCATCGACCCCCCATCATTGATTATCTGAGGTCCATTAGGGTCCATTGTTAAAAACAAATCATTAGGCGGGTCGATAGACTTAGAGCCTGGCTTTCCCATTTGTCCAAAATGGCACCCTATTCCCTATATAGTGCACTACTTTTTACCAGAGCCCCTATGGGCATAAGCTGCCATTTGAGATGCAGATTTAGACTTGCTATCTGCAGGGCAATTCCCAGTGTTTGGCATGGGTGGAGACACTAGAGAGATAGGGGTCTGCATGGGGAGAGGAGAAGGAGAGGAGAGAGAGATGGTGATATAGAAAGGTAGAGGGTGAGAGATGTGATATAGAAAGGTAGAGGGAGAGAGATGGTGATATAGAAAGGTAGAGGGAGAGAGATGGTGATATAGAAAGGGAGAGGGAGAGAGCGGGTGATATAGAAAGGGAGAGGGAGAGAGAGGGTGATATAGAAAGGTAGAGGGAGAGAGATGTGATATAGAAAGGTAGAGGGAGAGAGATGGTGATATAGAAAGGTAGAGGGTGAGAGAGGGTGATATAGAAAGGTAGAGGGAGAGAGAGGGTGATATAGAAAGGTAGAGGGAGAGAGATGTGATATAGAAAGGTAGAGGGAGAGAGATGGTGATATAGAAAGGTAGAGGGAGAGAGAGGGTGAAATAGAAAGGGAGAGAGATGTGATATAGAAAGGTAGAGGGATAAATATGTGATATAGAAAGGTAGAGGGATAAATATGTGATATAGAAAGGTAGAGGGATAAATATGTGATATAGAAAGGTAGAGGGATATAAATGGTGATATAGAAAGGGAGAGGGTTATATATTGGTGATATAGAAAGGGAGAGAGGAAAAGAAGAGAACGATGAGGTTGAGGAAGATACGGGGGGGACAGGGAAAAGAGGACAGGAGAAAGGCAATAGGATAGAAACCAGAGATTGGGAAAGAGATAGAAAGAGAGAAGGAAAGAAAGAGAGAAAGAGAGAAGGAGAAAGAGAAGGAGCAAGATGGCAGGAGAAAGAGAGAGGATCAGAGAGAGAGAGTGAGAGTTAGAGAAGCAGGGAGAGAAACAGAGAGAGGGAGAAGGAGTGAAAGAGAGGGGAAGCCTCATCCATTTTAATGAGCTTCCTGTGTAAATGTGTTTCCGTGGAGCGAGAGCCGAAGGCGGCCGCGCGGTGCTCCTAATCCCCCCACGCTCCCGTCATTAAGGACAGCCCTGTCACATACACACACACACACACACGCATGCGTACACACACACACACATGCACACAGTATTCAGCCATTTACTATTAAACACACTAATATGCACACAGGCACAGGCACACGCACACACACACATACTGTCCCGCTGTGGGAAGGGGCCGCTGTCGCCACTCTGACAGGTCGTCACACATGAGTGAATTCCCAAGGAGCCCCTGGCCTCTCTGCAGGCAAGAGAGAGAAAGAGAGAGAAAGAGAGAGAGAGAAAGAGAGAGGGTGGGGAGAGAGAGAGAGAGAGGGTGGGGAGAGAGAGAGAGAGAGAGAGAGAGAGAGAGGGGGGAGAGAGAGAGAGAGAGAGAGAGAGAGAGAGAGAGAGAGAGAGAGAGAGAGAGAGAGAGAGAGAGAGAGAGAGAGAGAGAGAGAGACAGAGACAGAGAGAGAGAGAGAGAGAGAGAGCGAGATGGGGGCTTGGGATGTTACTAGTGCTAGCTAGAGAGAGAGAGACACACATTGAAGAGAGAGACATTGCTTAATGTAATATTGTGTTCTGTGACTGTGAAAGTGTGTGCAAAATGCTGTATTATTGTGTTGTTAAATGTTTGTAAAAATATATAAACATTTAAAGGGTTTTCAGTAGGTAATACACTGAGTGTACAAAACATTATGAATGCCTGCTCTTTCCATGACATAGACTGACCAGGTGAATCCAGGTGAAAGATATGATCCCTTATTGATGTCACTTGTTAAATCCACTTCAATCAGTGTACATGAAGGGGAGGAGACAGGTTAAATAATCATTTTTAAGCCTTGAGACAATTGAGACATGGATTGTGTATGTGTGCCATTAAGAGGGTGAATGGGCAAGACAAAATATTTAAGTGCCTTTGAACAAGGTACGGTGGTAGGTGGCAGGCGCACCAGTTTGTGTCAAGAACTGCAACGATGCTGGGATCACGCTCAACAGTTTCCCGTTTGTATCAAGAATGGTCCACCACCCAAAAGACATCCAGCCAGTGCAACTCAATATTAGGAAGGTTTTCTTAATATTTTGTACACTCAGTGTATATATTGTTGATAAAATAAGGAAAATATGTTTATGGTTGGTTATATGGGAGCTTGTAACGCACTTAACTGAATGCACAGTAAACTACACACAGGCAGAGGAAACTGGTTAATACACTATGTATACACAAGTATGTGGACACCCCTTCAAATTAGTGGATTCGGCTATTTCAGCCACACCCGTTGCTGACAGGTGTAAAAAAACCGAGCACACAGCCATGCAATCTCCATAGACAAACATTTGCAGTAGAATGGCCTTACTGAAAAACTCTGTGACTTTCAACGTGGCACCGTCATAGGATGCCTGCTTTCCAACAAGTCCGTTTGTCAAATTCCTTCCCTGGTAGAACTGCCCTGGTCAACTGTAAGTGCTGTTATTGTGAAGTGGAAACATCTAGAAGTAACAACGGCTCAGCCGCGAAGTGGTAGGCCACACAAGCTCACAGAGCGGTACCGCAGAGTGCTGAAGCGCGTAGAGCGTCTCTCTTCTGTTGCAACACTCACTACTGAGTTCCAAACTGCCTCTGGAAGCAACGTCAGCACAAGAACTGTTCGTTGGGAGCTTCATGAAATGGGTTTACATGGCTGAGCAGCCACACACAAGCCTAAGATCACCATGCGCAATGTCAAACATTGGCTGCAGTGGTGTAAATCTCGCCGCCATTGGACTCTGGAGCAGTAGAAACGCGTTCTCTGGAGTGATGAATCACGCTTCACCATCTGGCAGTCCGACGAATCTGGGTTTGGCGGATGACAGGAGAACGCTACCTGCCCCAATGCATAGTGCCAACTGTAAAGTTTGGTGGAGAAGGAATAATGGTCTGGGGCTGTTTTCATGATTCGGGCTAGGCCCCTTAGTTCCAGTGAAGAGAAATCTTAACGCTACAGCATACAATGACATTCTAGAAAATTCTGTGCTTTCAACTTTTTGGCAACAGTTTGGGGAAGGCCCTTTCCTATTTCAGCATGACTATGTCCCCGTGCACAAAGCGAGGTCCATACAGAAATGGTTTGTCGAGATCGGTGTGGAAGAACTTGACTGTCTTGCACAGAGCCCTGACCCCAACCCCATCGAACACCTTTGGGATGAATTGGAACGCTGACTGCAAGCCAGGCCTAATTGCCGAACATCAGTGCCCGACGTCACTAATGCTCTTGTGGCTGAATGGAAGCAAGTCCCCGCAGAAATGTTCCAACATCTAGTAGAAAGCCTTCACAGAAGAGTGGAGGCTGTTATAGCAGCAAAGGGGGGACCAACTCCATATTAATGACCATGATTTTGGAATGAGATATCCGACGAGCAGGTGTCCACATACTTTTGGCAATGTAGTGTCGCTGCCTCCTTCCCCCCAAATTGCTTCCTATAGAAGAAGAGAGAGCACGTCTGGCTCCCTCCCTCTCTCCCCCACCCTTCTCCCTCTGTCTCTCTCCCTCCCTCAGTCTCTCCCCCTTTCCTTCCCGCACTGTGATTAGGCCTAATTATGCTGTAGCAGACGCCTGGTGGCCTCAGTCATGCAGCTTTAATTGACCGTTATTCATCTGCGGGCTAGCACTAGGCTAGGCTAGGCGACGCAGAGAGGGGGTGACGCATACAGGGGCCCTAGCCTACTGTAGCCGTAGCACAGCGGCGCGGCCCAGGCTAATTGCTAGCCCCGAGGGATTAGGCCAGGTGATTACACACTGGGCGGTGTAATTACATAAGCAGCGGCGGGGCCTCGGCTAGCGGGCCCCGGGGTCACACGGCCCCGGCCCTTCTCCAAGATTAATTGGAGCTGCCACCAGAGTGCGAGGCACCGCCGGAGAGAGCGGTCATACGATTAGCATTAACATTTTAGCGGCCGGGCCGCCGATCAATGAATGGTTCTCACCCCCACCACCTCGCTGTTTCTCTCTTTCCATCTCTCTCTCCTCTCTCTCCCCGTCCCCGTCTCTCTCTCTGCTGTATGTGTAAGGACAGAGCCATGCAGGTGCTAGTTGATTTAACACAAATATTCCAAACCAATAGCTGTGGTCCCATGCAAATATTTTACAGTTTGCATTTTAGTCATTTAGCAGACGCTCTTATCCAGAGCGACTTACAGTTAGTGAGCGCATACATTTTTATTTATTTATTTCCTGTGGGAATCGAACCCACAACCCTGGCGTTGCAAGCGCCATGCTCTACCAACTGAGCTACACGGGGCCCCTAAATATATGAGTGTAATTTGGTATTCACCATCATGATGTCCTTGTGTGTGCTGCATATCAGTCCCATCTCCAAAGCAGCAAACTGATGATATTTGGCCCAATTGCACATGATTGAGAGAGAGAGAAAATGTGTGTGTATGTAGGAAAAGGCCTAAATGGTTTTGCCAGAAGACACATAGACAATCAACAGATCACCACACACCCCCCGTACCCAGTGACACTTTCACATGCTCCCTGAAAACACACCAAGCTGAAGAACAGATGATTATGTCTCTTCTTCTCCACCCCTTCACCAACCGCTCATTTTTCCTCTTACATCAAATTCCCCTGTCTCCCCTGCCCCTTTGGGACGATTGACAGAGCAGGGAGAGAAAGAGAGAGAGGAGGAGAGAAAGAAAGAGAGAGAGAGGAGCTTTTGTTTGCTCAGAATGAGGACAAAAGGAGAAGCACATAATAGAGAGCCCTTTTCATAAATAGGGTTTGCAGGACACGGCCGCCTTTTCCATCGCTCAATACGGCCCGGAGAGGGAGAGAGAGGGAGAAGGGATGAAAAAAAGAGAGAAGAGAGGAGGATTAGTGTTAATTAGAAGGTCCTTCAGCCTGTGGCCCCGGTCGAGACGCGGGGGCCGCCCCAGCTGTCGGAGCCTGACACACTCCTATTGTGTAGTCAGCCCTCATTATGTGTATGTGTGAGTGTGTGTATCTGTGCGTGTGTGTGTAAGGGTGAGTATGCATGTGTGTGAGTATGCATGTGTGTGCGTGCGGGTGTGTGTGCGTGTGTGTGGTTGAGGAGGAGGGGAAGGGAGTGAGGCTAAACTCCAGGGTACAAACATGGCCAGCGCCAGTCACCAAAACACACCACAAACCTGGTCCTGGAGATCCACTGTAGTAGATACAGGCTTTCACCTTAAACCAGTTTTATACTCAGTGCTTTCTAATATACTGTATAGTACTCTTACGAAACCAACTAGCCAGCCTACGAATAAGTCTACTCTCGCTATTTCTCAGGGTTCTAGGCCCGACAAACTGTTCCATAACCTGCATGAATGTGTGCATTTAACGTGAAAGTAATAGCAGAGTATTCCAATGAAAAAATCCATGTCAGTTATGGTCCAATTTGTTTAATGGTTTGTAGCTTTTACTGTTAATTTCTGTTGGTTTAAATGTGGTGTGTTTTTGATTGTGTGTCCGCAGGGAGATGTCCCATCCTCCGCCTCTGCTGTCCACCCAGAATGCCCCTCACATCGCATTGGGACCCCACCTGCGGCCCCCCTTCCTGGGCATGCCCTCTGCCCTGTGCCAGGCCCCTGGTAAATCAGATGCTAACATTAGCAGGCTAACTACAGAAATGAATATGGGGCCTACACCTAATGGTAAATTAGATGCTAATGCTAGCAGGCTAACCACAGAAATGAATATAGGGCCTGCACTTATTAATGGTGAGTTAGATGCTAATGCAAACCAGAACCAGAATTGGCTAATGGTAGACACTAGCTGTATTCCCACCAAAATTGGGAAATGTGAACATTTTCTACGGAAGTATTGATTAAGAATCATGAATCAATCCTAATGTTGTTTTTTGTTGGTGTTTTTTTTTTAAATGATTCTTTGTGAGGCATTGATATTACACAGGGGGTCTATGTCATTGCATTTGAATACTCCATGTACACTGTATGTAAGAAATCTCTTAATATGTGTACTTATCAATGTGTGATTTCTGTGTGTTTTCCTCAGGCTATGGTTTCCTCCAGCCTGCCCAAGCTGAGATGTTTGCCCGGCAACAGGAAATGCTTCGGAAGCAGAACTTGGCCAGGTTTGTCATTGTCTTCTAGTGTCGTGATGCGTGTGTATGTGTGGCTGTCAGTGTTGTGATGTTAATGCTGTAGTAGTGTGTGTTTGTATAGCATGTGTATGGTACCACCAGCACTAACCTCTCTCCTCTATGTCCGGTCCCAGGTTGGAGATGTCAGCAGAGCTGCTCAGACACAAGGAGCTGGAGAATCTCCACAGGCAGCAGCAGCAGCGTGCGTTGGGGGGTTCTGACCCCCTGGGCCTACCCCACAGCCTCCCTCCGGACCACCCCGCCCTGCGCAGCCTCCACCACCTGCCCGAGGGCCACCCACTCCATGAAGAGCTCAGCCGACGCCAAAACGCCATGCTGGTGCTCCGACACACCAACACCCCCATGCTCTCCCTCAACCACCAGGGGCTCTCGGGGGCCACAACGCCCAAAGATGCCCAGGGACAAGGCTCTGGGGCTGGGGCCGGATTCAGGAAGGGGGGCTCCCGGAAAGGCCCCCAGCAGCCTAGGGGGGGAGAGCACCAAGAGAGGGAGGGCCGAGGGAGGGACGGAGATGCAGACGGGCAGGATGAAGAAATTAAGGACTCGGATAGTGAGACGGAGATGGGGGAGGATAGGCATGAGGGCTCGGGTGCCAAGGCAAACGACTGGCACGGGCTTCACAGGGACAGGGGGAAAGAGAGCAGCGGGAAGGGGGGGTGTGACGGTGCCAAAGAGGCGGGCGAGTGCTCGGGTCAGCTTAGTGCCCCCTGTAGCTCGGCGGGCGCAGATTCACCACCCAGTCATCACCTCTTCACCCCGGGGCTGGGCAAGAGCGATGTAAAGTACCACTTTCCACCTGGCGCCATGCCCCCTCTGCCAGGGCTCTACGGCCAGTCGCTGCCCTTTGGATTCCCCTACACAAGCCCCTACTTCCACACTGGTGAGTAACACATGCACATGCATGGGCATACACATGCATCATAACATCCTCACCAATCAACTGTATGATACTTAAAAGTCACTCCAACCGCAACCTGTGAATGCTATTTGGCTAGCCATGCTACCAGACAATCTCAACGGGCGTTAGCATGCTAACTAACAACTGCTGCATCCGAGAGAAGTGTTATGCAACGATAACGTTACATATACATTTTTAGTCCAAACAGCATAAGTGGTCTTGTTGTGGTGCTACGAAGCAGGGATGCGTTCAGTTTGGTTCAACGTTTGCTACATTGCGCGAAGGTTTGTTATGAACAACATGTTTCCCCAGTCATTTTCGAACGGTCCTTTAGAATTCTCTCAAGTCAAGGTTGCTTGCTAAATAGCTATTAGGATTGCATACCAGATGAAAAGTAGTGCCACTGTCTGTTTGCAGCCTACCAATGCGGCCTATGAAATCAGAAGAAATACCGGTAGATGCGCTTGTTCTTGGTCGGGTTTGAGCTGTTTACATGCCGGTCCACAGAGAAAAAGAGGTTGGGAACCCCTTTAAGGGGACTTCCCTCTTGTGTAGTACTGTCCCTCCGGAGGACATTTGAATTCACCGTAGCTTAAATTTGCAAATACACACAGAATTTAACCTTGACATTAGAGCATCTCTTTTTAGGTTAATTAGAAACCTGGTTTTAGTTACCTGTGTATAATGACTGTCATTAAATAAAGACATTTGAACGTTTAAAAACACAGACTGTGGTGAGTGTGGTGAAAGGAGTCAGGCGCAGGAGAGTAATTTACGAATACAAAGTTTATTCCTTTGTTGACACACAAATGCGCTCCAATAGCGATCAACAAAACAGGCACAGGGGAAACAAACATCCCTGGCAATTACACTGTAACGGAATCCAATAATACATAGTCCCCTGTAGCTCAGTTGGAAGAGAATGGCGCTTTCAACGCCAGGGTTATGGGTTCGTTTCCCACGGGGGGCCAGTATGAAAATGTATTCACTCACTAACTGTAAGTCGCTCTGGATAAGAGTGTCTGCTAAAATTTAAATGTAAATGCACAGGGGGGAAATCTACCCTGGCAACACAATGTTATTTTATTTAACCAGGTAAGCCAGTTGAGAACAAGTTCTCATTTACAACTGCGACCTGGCCAAGATAAAGCAAAGCAGTGCGATAAAAACAACAACACAGAGTTACATATAGGGTAAAACAAAACATAAAGTCAAAAATACAACAGAAAATATATATATACAGTGTGTGCAAATGTAGCAAGTTATGGAGGTAAGGCAATAAATAGGCTATAGTGCAAAATAATTACAATTAGTATTAACACTGGAATGATAGATGTGCAAGAGATGATGTGCAAATAGAGATACTGGGGTGCAAATGAGCAAAATAAATAACAATATAGGGATGAGGTAGTTAGGTGGGTTAATTTCAGATAGGCTGTGTACAGGTGCAGTGATCGGTAAGGTGCTCTGACAACTGATGCTTAAAGTTAGTGAGGGAGATAAGAGTCTCCAGCTTCAGAGATTTTTGCAATTCGTTCCAGTCATTGGCAGCAGAGAACCGGAAGGAATGGCGGCCAAAGGAGGTGTTGGCTTTGGGGATGACCAGTGAGATATACCTGCTGGAGCGCATACTACGGGTGGGTGTTGCTATGGTGACCAATGAGCTAAGATAAGGCAGGGATATGCCTAGCAGTGATTTATAGATGGCCTGGAGCCAGTGGGTTTGGCGACTAATATGTAGTGAGGACCAGCCAACAAGAGCGTACAGGCCACAGTGGTGTGTAGTGTATGGGGCTTTGGAGACAAAACGGATGGCACTGTGATAGACTACATCCAATTTGCTGAGTAGAGTGTTGGAGGCTATTTTGTAAATGACATCGCCGAAGTCAAGGATCGGTAGGATAGTCCGTTTTACGAGGGCATGTTTGGCAGCATGAGTGAAGGAGGCTTTGTTGCGAAATAGGAAGCCAATTCTAGATTTAACTTTGGATTGGAGATTCTTAATGTGAGTCTGGAAGGAGAGAATCACAGTCTAACCAGACACCTAGGTATTTGTAGTTGTCCACATACTCTAGGTCAGACCCGTCGAGAGTAGTGATTCTAGTCGGGTGGGCAGGTGCCAGCAGCGTTCGATTGAAGAGCATGCATTTAGTTTTACTAGTGTTTAAGAGCAGTTGGAGGCTACTGAAGGAGTGTTGTATGGCATTGAAGCTCGTTTGGAGGTTTGTTAACACAGTGTCCAGTGAAGGGCCAGATGTATACAAAATGGTGTCGTCTGCGTAGAGGTGGATCTGAGAGTCACCAGCAGCAAGAGCGACATCATTGATATACACAGAGAAAAGAGTCGGCCCAAGAATTGAACCCTGTGGCACCCCCATAGTTATGAGTAGCTCCACCGAGCTACATACTCTCACAATTAACAATCACCCACAAGGACAAGGGGGCAGAGGGAAAACGTATACACAGACTAATTAGGGGACAGGTACCAGGTGTGTGTGATTGACAAGACGAGACATGTGATGATGTTTGGGGCGGCAGTGGTTAGTAAGCCGGTGACGACGAACGCCGAAGCCTGCCCGAACAAGGAGGGGAAGCAGCCTCGGCCGAAGTCGTGACACAGACAGAAACTGCTTAGGGAACCAGAGGCAAAATGGCCAGGTTCACAGTGGGGGCCAACACACGCACCCGCACACACACACACACTCTCTCACATACATGCACGCACACTTGAACACACTAACACACACTCTCACATGAAAGAAATGAGCGTGTAGACCTCCCTCTGGAAGGGGCCCTGCCACTGACCCCTATACACACAGGGTTATCACCACAACCATGTGGAGGGAGAGGGGGAGGGGCACAACAACAGTGAGAAACAGCAAACACGGATGAAGTACACTTTTAAACATGAGATGAGATAAAGAATCACATTCTTAAATGCAATAAAATATCATGTCTATTCACGTAATTGCCGAACAACCACAAGGACAAAGAGAGAGTCAGAGAGAGAGAGAAAAAGTGTGTTCGTGAAAGAGAATTAGACATTGAGAAAGAAAGGGAGAAGCGCTCTTGGGTATATGCTAGCTGTTTGTCAAGGTCTGTCCTGGGTAATGTTCATTAGGCACCAACCGGAAGAAAACTGACTGAAACAAGGCGAGAACTACCTGAACATGCCCAATAGGGAACGCTCGTTTTCATTGTCCATTGCAAAACGTTTTGCTACGGTGTGCCCTTAGAATAAGACTTGGTGATTTACAACCCCTCTTCCTCACCCAGGCGGTATGGGAGGTCTGTTAATGGACAGCGAGGACTCTGCGGCGCCCCCGGTGGAGGACATAAGCAAGTGGAGTGTGGAGGAGGTGTGTGGTTTTGTGGGAGGCCTGGCCGGCTGTGCAGAGTACACCCAGGTAAGGACCAGACCAAGAATCTGGTTTATCCACACTTTCAACCAGAGAGAGAGAGAGACAGGGGGAGAGAGGGGACAGGAGCGGGCTGGTGGAAGAGTAGGGTAGAGTATATTTTATTGTCACATCAATCAGAAGTTTTACTACTAGTTGATTCTATAGCTATAACACCACTGTTATCTCTCACAGCACCAAAGCCCGCTCAATGTTATACACACTCATACTCACACACGTCACTGTTGGAAATGAGAGTGGTGTGAGTGTTGGTGCAAGCTCTGTGAGCATGTGTGTATGAGTGTGGGTTTGTGTGTGTGTATGAATTCATAGTTGTGTGTGTATGTATATGAGTGCTGGTGTGTGTATGAGTGCGTGAGTGTGTGATTGCATGTTTGTGTGTGTGTGCATGTGTGTGTGTCTGTCTGGGCTCTGGCTGAAGTGGCTGTGTCTCTCCTGAAGGTGTTTCGGGAGCAGGCCATCGACGGAGAGACACTCCCGCTGCTCACAGAGGAGCACCTGCTCAACACCATGGGACTGAAGCTGGGCCCCGCGCTCAAGATACGCTCACAGGTACACACCACTGAATGGCAACACACTGCAGAAGTGTGTGGTGTGTGTGCAGCCCCAAAGTCCAAATGTGTTTGTATGTGTAGACTGTTCTTGTGTGAGTAAACCTCAAGTGTGTGAGTGTATGTGTGTGTGTGTGTGTGTGTGTGTGTGTGTGTGTGTGTGTGTGTGTGTGTGTGTGTGTGTGTGTGTGTGTGTGTGTGTGTGTATGTGAGTGCTGGAAGCTAGTAGTGTATCCTAGAGTTAGCCAAAGCAGATAGATAGCGTAGCCCCTAAAAGTGAGTCCTATTGTCAGGCATACCGTACCATAGCCCTTACCCCGCTCCTCTCTCTCAGGCTGGTGGTACAGTAGAACACTAGGTTGCATTCCAAATGGTACCATCTTCCCTACATAGTGCACTACTTTTGGGCTACTACATCCCATGGGCTCTGGTAATAAGTAGGGCACAATATAAGGAATAGGGTGCCATTTGCGACACGGCCTGTGACATGGTGAGCTGAGCGGCTCTAACTTCGGCATGTGGCATTCGCTCTCTCCCTCTCAGGTGGCGCGGCGCGTTGGCAGAATCTTCTGCATGACCAGCTTCCCGCTGGCGCTCCCGGTGCCGCCATCTGCCCTGCGCCCCCCGGACAGGGACCCCCTGCTGTCCGACACCCCTCTGGCGGTCCCACTGCGACCCCCCTCCGTCGCCAGCAGCAGCTCTTCTCCCTACAGTGTCCCTCCGCCCCCGTGTCACTCCTCCCCCAAGCAGGAGAACGGCTCCGCATCAGGGGTCTACGAGGGGGCCAAGACCCCCTCCTAGGACCCAACTGGCTGCACAGGCAACCTGGACTGTAGAGGAGGAGGAGGGGTGTAGAGAGGGTACAGAGAAACCCCTTGTAACATACATTGAATTGTCCCCATTTCCTCCCCCTTTGGGCATATATCTCCCTTTGGGTTTGGGGAGTAAACTGTAAAAAAAAAAACAACAACAACAACTAAAGAAAATGAACTAAACAGACTAATCAAAGCAGCCCAATCAACATCAAGTTCCACTGTGGCTGTAGCCGAGCAGAATCCAAAGACATGACTGACAGTGGGCTGGAGGGAGAGACGTCATGAAGCAACAGAGGGAGAGAGAGAAAGAGGGAACGAGAAAGAGAGGGAGGGTGCAGACAGCTGGTCTCAGTCAGATTGCCAAAAAAAAGAGCGAAGCCCCACAACTACGACATTCTTCTGAGTGAGACAGACAGACACTACCGGAAACTATTCCTTCCTGGGCTGAAAGAAGCCTCTCTCTCTCTCTCTCTGTCTGCTCTCCCAACACACCCGGCGGCGCCCAGCACTTAAAAGAGAGACGCCTCTTCCCTCTTTTCTCTCGCTCCCTTTTCTCCCCACTCCCAGTCTCAGGAGCGCAAACAGCTCAGAGGAACTGAGAATTCTGGAGGCTGGAGCGAAAGGTCTCCAAACCCCCCTCATTATTGCAACTATGCATTCCACTGTCCAAAACCAAAGATGACCGGATGTGTGGAATCGGGACGATATTTCATGTTTGTTTCTGGTGTTTTTTTTGTGTTTTTTTGCTTTGTGGGAAAAATGAGTAGTCTTAGGGAGGTGTGGTACATAAAGGAGAACAGTGGGCCAGGTACCATATAACTGTCTTTAAGAGACAAGGGGGACTCTTTATAAGGTGACGCAGGTACACACCACAGTGCTGTGCCCATAAGCCAACAGTCTACGCTGAGTTCTTTCTCTGACACGCCCTGATAAAAAGGGCGAAATGTTACTGATATGGGACAGTGACGAAACGGTGGCGTTGGCTCGTAGAGCTAATGTCATTGTATAATCCTGTTAACTACTGTGGGAGATGCAAACACGCCGAATTGTACAGAATCATGCTTATGATGGAAATAAAGTTACATACGTGTTACTTTTTTTGGGGGTTCATTAAATGTAGTTGCACGAATAACGCTTTCTTTATGACTGAACAAAATGTGACTCGCTAACTTTTGGTGGTACTTTTGTTCCAAACTTTTTTGTTGGCCGTTTTATTTTCTCCAAATTGTATATTATTAAAAGAAAGCACCAATCTTGAATGCTACTTCAGCAGATAAATATGAGGATATAATATTTATTAGGACTTTTGATGTACAGTGCCTTCAGAAAGTATTCACACCCTTACTTTTTCAACATTTTGTTGTGTTACAGCCTGAATTTAAAATTGATTAAATTGAGATTTTGTGTCACTGATCTACACACAATACCCCACAATGTCAAAGTGGAATTATGTTTACAAATTCATTAAAAATGAAAAGCTGAAATGTCGAACCAATAAGTATTCAACCCTTTTGTTATGGCAACCCAAAATAAGTTCAGGAGTAAAAATGTGCTTAAGTCACATAATAAGTTGCATGGAGTGTGCAATAATAGTGTTTAACATGATTTTTAAATGACTACCCCCAGGGCCGTAACCAGTTGTTGTTTTATCAATTTAAATTATATTTGGAGAACAGCAATAACAAACAAAAATGACCCCATTGACTCATTCACCTCAGTCGATCTACAAACACATAGCCTATTAGCTATACAATTGTTATGTCATACTCCTGAAAGGGGAGAAATATGAGACATTATTCACACTGACACGTAGCAGCAGTGACGAAACAAAAACATTTGACATTTTTAAAACTGTATTGTTTGCATTTTGAGTGCATTTTAATGTAGGCCTATAGGGAATATAAAAAATTTCTCAGGGTACCCCACCACTGTACTAACCTCTGCTTGCTTTCTTTATCTCTCGGTCTCCTCTGCTTCCTCCTGCATGCATTGCAGCCTACCTTAGCCTCACCACTGAGCACCACATCACTGTCTGTCTCAGTAGCCTACTCTCTGTAAAGCAAAGTTATTATGAGAACTTAGTAGTGTATTTTTTACTCCTGCTGAGGTAGGCTCCGTTTAACATTGGCTTCTTACTTCATTCTTCTAGCTGGCTTAGTAATACTAGCCAAAGCCCTTCAACGTCACTTGAATAGAAGTCTCTGCCGGCAGCCAACTACCTGACTGACTGACATATCTATAATCGACTATTTACCAGTTGTGCACTCATTCTCCAAGAGTCAGTTTTTGTTTGTTTGGGGGATGTCTGTAGACATAGCAGGAGTCGAGGGACAGTTTTAAAATGCCCTTTTGTCCAGCATCTCGCAAACACACTGTCAGCAGCATCTCTGACTCTCTAGTTGCCTACTTGAGCCGACTGCGAGCTGGGGTAGTTCGTTTCAGGTCCCCCTAAAAGGCAAATCAGGGGGACACAAGAGAACATAACGAACAAATCACTGTTCATGATTCCACTCATTTGCAAAGAGGCAGTCGCGATTAGAATTGTCAGATCAAGAATATAAGCGTTCTGAGCTTTGATCAATGCAATAATTACATTTTGAGCCGTAACTGATTTTCTTTATTGAGTACAAAATATATATTTTTGTTATAATCTTTTTTAAATTACAGAGGTCTGGACCTCATATGTAGTTACGGCCATGACTACCCCATCTCTGTCACAGGAGGTTGGTGGCACCTTAATTGGGGAGAATGGGCTTGTGGTAATGACTGATACATCAAACACATGGTTTCCAGGTGTTTGATGCCATTCCATTTGCGCTGTTCCGGCCATTATTATGAGCCGTTCTCCCCTCAGCAGCCTCCTGTGATCTCTGTACCCCACACATACAATTATTTTACATTTTAGTCATTTAGCAGACGCTCTTATCCAGAGCGACTTACAGTTTAGTGAGTGCATACATTTTTCATACTGGCCCCCCGTGGGAATCGAACCCACAACCCTGGCGTTGCAAGCGCCATGCTCTACCAACTGAGCTACAGGAGTCCTGTAAGGTCCCTCAATCGAGCAGTGAATTTCAAGCACAGATTAAACCACAAAGACCAGGGAGGTTTTCCAATGGTTCACAAAGAAGGGCACCTATTGGTAGATGGGTAAAAAAGCAAATGGGGGAGGGGGGTACTAAGCTAGCATATGGAATGTTTTAAGATGGTCATACCATGGATAATTTGGCTATTTTATTTTGAATTTTAGGACCCCTTTAGGTCAACTTTTTTTTTTCTTCATTATTTGATCAAATATTGAATTTGGCCTTTACTACTATAGCCCATAGACACGCATTGAATAACACATTCATAAATGGCAAAAAATACAGACATTTTTTTTATAACAAGGAATAAGGTTTGAAGTGTCTGTCCTATATCTAGGAAATATAATAAAGCTCAGGAAATATATACTGAACAAAAATATAAATGCAACATGTAAAGTTTTGGTCCCATGTTTCATGAGCTGAAATAAAAGATCCCGGAAATGTTCCATAAGCACAATAATCTTATTTCTCTCAAATTTTGTGCAGAAATGTGTTTACATCCGTGTTAGTGAGCATTTCACCTTTGCCAAGATAATCCATCCGCCTGACAGGTGTGGCATATCATGAAGCTGATTAAACAGCATGATCATTACACAGGTGCACCTTGTGCTGTGGACAATAAAATAAAATAATACAAAATACAAAATAAAATAAAAGGCCACTCTAAAATGTGCACTTTTGTCACACAACACAATGCTTCAGATGTCGCAAGATGAGGAAGCATACATTTAGCAGGAATGTCCACCAGAGCTGTTGCCAGAGAATTGAATGTTCATTTCTCTACTATAAGCTGCCTCCAACGCAGTTTTAGAGAATTTGGCAGTATGTCCAACCGGCCTCAACTGCAGACAACATGTAACCACGACAGCCCAGGACCTCCACATCCGGCTTCTTCATCTGTGTCTCATGGTCTGACAAACACTGCTATAGCTCGGCAACCTTCACCGCAGATGCGGGGCCCATTAAAAAACCTGATATCTCTAGCTAGAACTGACAGATTTTTATGGGGATTTTTTATTATGTTACTTATAGTAGACTCTTAAGGATTAAATATCCCTTTGAGCATGGTGAAGTTATTAATTTAACTTTAGATGGTGTATCAATACACCCAGTCACTACAAAGATACAGGCACCCTTCCTAACTCAGTTGCCGGAGAGGAAAGAAATTGCTCAGGGATTTTACTATTAGGCCAATGGTGATTTTAAAACAGTTAAAGAGTTTAATGGTTGTGATAGGAGATACAGTTGAAGTCGGAAGTTTACATACACCTTAGCCAAATACATTTAAACTCAGTTTTTCACAATTCCTGACATTTAATCCTAGTTAAAAGTCCCTGTTTTAGGTCAGTTAGGATTACCACTTTATTTTAAGAATGTGAAATGTCAGAATAATAGTAGAGAGAATGATTTATTTCAGCTTTTATTTATTTCATCACATTCCCAATGGGTCAGAAGTTTACATACACTCAATTAGTATTTGGTAGCATTGCCTTTAAATTGTTTAACTTGGGTCAAACATTTCGGGTAGCCTTGCACAAGCTTCCCACAATAAGTTGGGTGAATTTTGGCCCATTTGTCCTGACAGAGCTGGTGTAACTGAGTCAGGTTTGTAGGCCTCCTTGCTCGCACACACTTTTTCAGTTCTTCCTACTAATTTTCTATAGGATTGAGGTCAGGGCTTTGTGATGGCCACTCCAATACCTTGACTTTGTTGTCCTTAAGCCATTTTGCCACAACTTTGGAAGTATGCTTGGGGTCATTGTCCATTTGGAAGACCCATTTGCGACCAAGCTTTAACTTCCTGACTGATGTCTTGAGATGTTGCTTCAATATCCACTTAATTTTCCTTCCTCATGATGCCATCTATTTTGTGAAGTGCACCAGTCCCTCCTGCAGCAAAGCACCCCCACAGCATGATGCTGCCACCCCCGTACTTCACGGTTGGGATGGTGTTATACGGCTTGCAAGCCCCCCCTTTTTCCTCCAAACATAACGATGGTCATTATGGCCAAACAGTTCTATTTTTGTTTCATCAGACCAGAGGACATTTCTCCAAAAAGTAAGATCTTTGTCCCCATGTGCAGTTGCAAACCGTAGTCTGGCCTTTTTTACGGCGGTTTTGGAGCAGTGACTTCTTCATTGCTGAGCGGCCTTTCAGGTTGTCGATATAAGACTGGTTTTACTGTGGATAAAGATACTTTTGTACCTGTTTCCTCCAGCATCTTCACAAGGTCCTTTGCTGTTGTTCTGGGATTGATTTGCACTTTTCGCACCAAAGTACGTTCATCTCTAGGAGACAGAAAGCGTCTCCTTCCTGAGCGGTATGACGGCTGCGTGGTCCCATGGTGTTTATACTTGCGTACTATTGTCTGTACAGATGAACGTAGTACCTTCAGGCGTTTGGAAATTGCTCCCAAGGATGAACCAGACTTGTGGGGGTCTACAATTTTTTTTGACTGATTTATTTTCATGATGTCAAGCAAGATGCACTGAGTTTGAAGGTAGGCCTCGAAATACATCCACAGGTACACCTTCAATTGACTCAAATGATGTCAATTAGCCTATCAGAAGCTTCTAAAGCCATGACATCATTTTCTGGAATTTTCCAAGCTGTTTAAAGGCACAGTCAATTTAGTGTATGTAAACTTCTGACCCACTGGAATTGTGTCATGCACAACGTAGATGTCCTAACCGACTTGCCAAAACTATAGTTAGTTAACAAGAAATTTGTTCAGTGGTTGAAAAACAAGTTTTAATGACTCCAACCTAAGTGTATGTAAACTTCCGACTTCAACTGTAACTGAGGATGGATTAACAACATTATAGTTACTCCACAATACTAACATAAATGACAAAGTGAAAAGAAGGAAGCCTGTACAGAATATAAATATTCCAAAATATGCATCCTATTTGCAATAAGTCACTACAGTAATACTGCAAAAACATGTAGCAACGAAATTAACTTTTTGTCCTGAATACAAAGCGTTATGTTTGGGGCAAATCCAACACAACACATCAGTGAATATCACTCATATTTTCAAGCATGGTGGTGGCTGCATCATGTTATGGGTATGCTTGTCATCGGCATGGGAGTTTCTTTTGGGAGGGATAAAAATAAACGGAATAGAGCTAAGCACAGGCAAAATCCTAGTGGAAAACTTGATTCAGTCTGCTTTCCAACAGACACTGGGAGATAAATTCACCTTTCAGCAGGACAATTACCTAAAACACAAGGACAAATATACACTGGAGTTGCTTGTCAAAAAACCATTGAATGTTCCTGAGTGGCCTAGTTACAGTTTTGACTTAAATCTATGGCAAGACTTGAAAATGGCTGTCTAGCAGTGATCAACAACCAACTTGACAGAGCTTGAATAATTTTTAAGAATAATGTGCAAATATTCCACAGTCCAGGTGTGCAAAGCTCTTAGAGACTTGCCAAAGTGATTCTAACATGTATTGACTCAGGGGGTTGAATACTTACACTATATATACAAAAGTATGTGGACACCCCTTCAAATGAGTGGATTCGGCTATTTCAGCCACACCCGTTGCTGACAAGTGTATAAAATAGAGCACACAGCCATGCAATCTCCATAGACAAACATTGGCAGTAGAATGGCCTTACTGAAGAGCTCAGTGACTTTCAATGTGGCACCGTCATAGGATGCCATCTTTCCAACAAGTCAGTTCGTCAAATTACTGCCCTGCTAGAGCTGCCCCGGTGGTAGGTGATAGGCCACACAAGCTCACAGAACGGGACCGCCGAGTGCTGAAGCCCTTAGCGCATAAAAATCGTATTTCCTCGGTTGCAACACTCACTACCGAGTTTCAAACTACTTCTGGAAGCAACGTCAGCATAAGAACTGTTCGTCGGCAGCTTCATGAAATCGGTTTCCATGGCCAAGCAACCACACACAAACCTAAGATCACCATGCGCAATGCCAAGCGTCGGCTGGAGTGGTGTAAAGCTCGCCGCCATTGGACTGGGTTTGGTGGATGCCAGGAGAACGCTACCTTCCCCAATACATTGTGGCAACTGTAAAGTTTGGTGGAGGAGGAATAATGGTCTGGGGCGGTTTTTCATGGTTCAGGCTAGGCCCCTTAGTTCCAGTGAAGTGAAATCTTAACGCTACAGCATACAATTACATTCTAGACGATTCTGTGCTTCCAACTGTGTGGCAACAGTTTGGGGAAGGCCCTTACCTGTATCAGCATGACAATGCCCCCGTGCACAAAGCGAGGTCCGTACAGAAATGGTTTGTTGAAATCAGTGTGGAAGAACTTGATTGGCCTGAACAGAGCCCTGACCTCAACCCCATCGAACACCTTTGGGATGAATTGGAACGCCGACTGCGAGCCAGGCCTAATCGCCCAACATCAATGCCCAACCGCACTAATGCTCTTGTGGCTGAATGGTAGCAAGTCCCTGCACTAATGTTCCAACATCTACTGTAAAGCTTTCCCAAAAGAGTGGAGGCTGTTATACAGTAGCAGCAAAGGGGGACCAACTCCATATTAATGCCCATGACTTTGGAATGAAATGTTCGACGAGCAGGTGTCCACATACATATGGTCATGTACTGTATCTAATCAAGATATATTAGCGTTTTATTTTCCACATACACTACCAGTCAAAGGTTTGGACACACCTACTCATTCAAGGGTTTGTCTTTATTTGTACTATTTTTTACATTGTAGAATAATAGTGAAGACATCAAAACTATGAAATAACACACATGGAATCATATAGTAACTAAAAAAAGTGTTAAACAAATACCTATCTTGTCACAACACAACTGATTGGCTCAAACGCATTAAGAAGGAAATAAATTCCACAAATTAACTTTTAAGAAGGCACACCTGTTAATTGAAATGCATTCCAGGTGACTACCTCATGAAGCTGGTTGAGAGAATGCCAAGAGTGCGCAAAGCTGTCATCAAGGCAAAGGGTGGCTAGTTTGAAGAATCTCAAATATAAAATATATTTTGATTTGTTTAACACTTTTTTGGTTACTACATGATTCCATATGTGTTATTTAATAGTTTTGATGTCTTCACTATTATTCTACTATGTAGAAAATAGTACAAATTAAGAAAAACCCTGGAATAAGTAGGTGTGTCCAAACTTTTGACTGGTACTGTATGTATATATTTTTTTATTGATTTATTCTTCCACAATCGATTATTTTGTGTAGATCGTTGACCATAAAAAAATAAAATTAATCCATTTAAAATCACACTTTGTAACACAACAAAATGTGGAAAAAGTCAAGGGGTGTGAATACTTTCTGAAGGCACTGTAGTTACACTGAACAAAAATATAAACGCAACACGCAACAGAAAACCAGTCAGTATCTGTATGACCACCATTTGCCTCATGCAGCATTACACATCTCCTTCTCATAGAGTTGATCAGGCTGTTGATTGTGGCATTGGAATGTCCCACTCCTCTTCAATGGCTGTGCAAAGTTGCTGGATATTGGCGGGAACTGGAACACGATGTCAAACACATCGATCCAGAGCATCCCAAACATGCTCAATGGGTGACATGTCTGGTGAGTATGCAGGCTATGGAAGAACTGGGACAATTTCAGCTTACAGGAATTGTGTACAGATCCTTGCAACATGGGGTTGTGCATTATCATGCTGAAACATGAGGTGATTGCAGCGGATGAATGGCACGATAAATGGGCCACAGGATCTCGTCACGGTGTCTCTGTGCATTAAAATTGCCATTGATAAAATACAATTGTGTTTGTTGTCTGTAGCTTATGCCTGCCCATACCATAACCCCATCGCCACCATAGGGCTCTTTGTTCACAATTTGACAAGCCGCTCACCCACACGACGCCATACACGCTGTCTGCCATCTGCCCGGTACAGTTGAAACCGGGATTCATCCATGAAGAGCACACTTGTCAGTGGCCATCGAAGATGAGCATTTGCCCACTGAAGCCGGTTACGACGTCGAACTTCAGTCAGGTCAAGACGCTGGTGAGGACGACGAGTACGCAGATGAGCTTCCCTGAGACGGTTTCGGACAGTTTGTAAAGAAATTATTCGGTTGTGCAAACTCACAGTTTCATCAGCTGACAGGGTGGCTGGTCTAAGACAATCCCGAAGGTGAAGAAGCTGGATGTGGAGGTCCTGGGATGTTGTCGTTACACGTGGTCTGCGTTTGAGGCCGGTTGGACGTACTGCCAAATTCTCTAAAACTGCGTTGGAGGCGGCTTATGGTAGAAAAAATACATTTAAATTCTCTGGCAATAGTTCTGGTGGACATTCCTGCAGTCAGCATGGCAATTGCACGCTCCCTCAAAGCTTGAGGCATCTGTGGCATTGTGTTGTGTGACAAAACTGCACATTTTAGTGGCCTTTTATTGTCCCCATCACCTGTGTAATGATCATGCTGTTTAATCAGCTTCTTGATATGCCACACCTGTCAGTTGGATGGATTATCTTGGCAAAGGAGAAATGCTCACTAACAGGGATGTAAACAAATTTGTGCAAAACATTTGAGAGAAATAAGCTTTTTGTGCATATGGAACATCTCAGGGGTCTTTTATTTCAGCTCATTAAACACTTTACACGTTGCGTTTATATTTTTATTCAGTGTAGATAAACAGGATATGACACTTAGTCCTCGCAATGGATCCCAAAGAACATCACTTTGTTTTCTCTTGGTCGAGGGAAGAGGCACAAAGTACTTTATAATGCAAATCTTAGAATGTGTTATGGATTTTTTTTTACTATGTGTAAGCAATTCATTAAAATGGTCTAGATTTCCCATCTCTGTTTTGTCTTGATTCTATTTTTCTTTTCACCACTTGGTGAAATAAATCCTACAGAAACACTCAACTACTTTTTTCTCTCCTCCTCACTTGAATACTAGTAGTCAGTGATACGAGTAGTCAGTGAATACTCTTTGTAATGTTTTCTCTGACTGTTGGATGGTGTGTGTGTGTGTGTGTGTGTGTGTGTGTGTGTAGGGGAGTGGACCCCTGGGGGCATGGTTCAGGTCAACACCAGCTGTCAGAGTGTGAGGTTCAGCTGCAGGCAAAGGCCTCCCTGCCTGTGGGGATAAACCTGACCCTTCCACACACACAAACAAACAAAGAAAAGTGCACACGCGAGCGCTCACACCCACCTTTATCCTTCAAAGAAAACAGTTTCCACTGAAGCTGTCAAACTGACATGTATCCCCTATTGGCCACCGCTGGGATTTCATTGGCTTGGTCTTCAGCTCTGCTCAACTGGTTGCTATTGTGTGCAAGTACTGTATGCACCAGGGTTTCCGTTAGCTGGTAGGCCTAATAGCCGGCTTTTGGACGACAATTTATAATGCTGAGCGATTAGTGCTTTTTGAGGTTGGTTTGGTTTCGGTTCGATTCGGAAAAAAATAATCACGGTTTTTGATTTCGGTTTTGATTATTTGGGTTGAATGCTGTAACACAGAATAAAACAATTAATAAAAGTCCCATGGTAGTGACCGCCCATTACTGCTTATCACTTACTAACCATCATATATTCACATTACTTTATATAATAAAATATTTCAATTATTGTGTATATTACATTCGTTTTATTTGATATTTTGTCATTCGCATGAGAAAGAGACGGAGATATCGTGGACGTAGGTCGGGGTGCCTTGTAAGGATCCGACGGCGAGCGAGTAAACTGCCTCTTCCATCAATCCTATTAGCCAATGTTCAATCATTTGAAAACAAATTGGACGACCTAAGATTAAGGTTATCCTACCAATGGGACATTAAAAACTGTAATATCTTATGTTTCACAGAGTCGTGGCTGAACGACGACATGGATAACATACAGCTGACGGGATATACGCTACATCGGCAGAATAGAACGGCTGACTCCGGTAAGACAAGGGGTGGCAGTCTGTGTATATTTGTAAACAACAGCTGGTGCATAAAATCTAATACTAAGGAAGTCTCAAGGTTTTGCTCGCCGGAGGTAGAGTATCTCATGATAAGCTGTAGACCACACTATTTACCAAGAGAGTTTTCATCTATATTTTTCGTAGCTGTCTATCTACCACCACAAACCGATGCTGGCACTAAGATCACACTCAATGAGCTGTATAAGGCCATAAGTAAACAGGAAAATGCTCATCCAGAGGCAGCGCTCCTAGTGGCCGGGGACTTTAATGCAGGGAAACTTACATCCGTTCTACCTCATTTCTACCAGCATGTTAAATGTGCAACCAGAGGAAAAAAAACGTTAGACCACCTTTACTCTATACACAGAGACGCATACAAAGCTCTCCCAAATCTGACCATAACTCTATCCTCCTGATTCCTGCTTATAAGCAAAAACTAAAGCAGGAAGCACCAGTGACTTGGTTAATAAAAAAGTGGTTAGATGACGCAGATGCTAAGCTACAGGACTGTTTTGCTAGCACAGACTGGACAATGTTCCGGGATTCTTCCTATAGCATTGAGTACACCACATCGTCACTGGCTTCATCAATAACTGCATCGATGACTTCGTCCCCACAGTGGCCGTACGTACATACCCCAACCAGAAGCCATGGATTACAGTCAACATCCTCATTGAGCTAAAGGGTAGAGCTGCCGCTTTCAAGGAGCGGGACTTATAAGAAATCCTGCTATGCCCTCCGATGAACCATCAAACAGGCAAAGAGTCAATACAGGACTAAGATTGAATAGTACTACACCGGCTCTGACGCTCGTCGGATGTGGCAGGGCTTGAAAACTATTACAGACTACAAAGGGAAGCACAGCCGCGAGCTGCCCAGTGACACAAGCCTACCAGACGAGCTAAATCACTTTTATGCTCACTTCGAGGCAAGCAACACTGAAGCATGCATGAGAGCATCAGCTGTTCCGGATGATTATGTGATCACGCTCTCTGTAGCCGATGTGAGTAAGACTTTTAAGCAGGTCAACATTCACAAGGCCGCAGGGCCAGACGGATTACCAGGACGTGTAGTCCGAGCATGCGCTGACCAACTGGCAAGTGTCTTCACTGACATTTTCAACATGTCCCTGACTGAGTCTGTAATACCAACATGTTTCAAGCAGACCACCATAGTCCCTGTGCCCAAGAACACTAAGATAACCTGCCTAAATGACTACCGACCCGTAGCACTCATGTCTGTAGCCATGAACTGCTTTGAAAGGCTGGTCATGGCTCACATCAACACCATTATCCCAGAAACCCTAGACCCACTCCAATTTGCATACCGCCCGAACAGATCCACAGATGATGCAATCTCTATTGCACTCCACACTGCCCTTTCCCACCTGGACAAGAGGAACACCTACGTGAGAATGCTATTCATTGACTACAGCTCAGCGTTCAACACCATAGTGCCCTCAAAGCTCATCACTAAGCTAAGGACCCTGGGACTAAACACCTCCCTCTGCAACTGGATCCTGGACTTCCTGACGGGCCACCCCCAGGTGGTAAGGGTAGGTAACAACACATCTGCCACGCTGATACTCAACATTGGGGCCCCTCAGGGGTGCGTGCTCAGTCCCCTCCTGTACTCCCTGTTCACCCATGACTGCATGGCCAGGCATGACTCCAACACCATCATTAAGTTTGCCGATGACACAAAAGTGGTAGGCCTGATCACAGACAACGATGAGACAGCCTATAGGGAGGAGGTCAGAGACCTTGCCGTGTGGTGCCAGGATAACAACCTCTCCCTCAATGTGATCAAGACAAAGGAGATGATTGTGGACTACAGGAAAAAAAAGAGGACTGAGCACGCCCCCATTCTCATCGACAGGGCTGTAGTGGAACAGGTTGAGAGCTTCAAGTTCCTTGGTGTCCACATCACCAACCAATTATCATGGTCCAAACACACCAAGACAGTCGTGAAGAGGGCATGACAAAGCCTATTCCCCCTCAGAAGACTGAAAAGATTTGGCATGGGTCCTCAGATCCTCAAGAAGTTCTACAGCTGCACCATCGAGAGCATCCTGACTGGTTGCATCACCGCCTGGTATGGCAACTGCTCGGCCTCCGACCACAAGGCACTACAGAAGGTATTGCGTACGGTCCAGTACATCACTGGGGCCAAGCTTCCTGTCATCCAGAAACTCTATACCAGGCAGTGTCAGAGGAAGGCCCTAAAAATTGTCAAAGACTCCAGCCACCCTAGTCATAGACTGTGCTCTCTGCTACCCCACGGCAAGCGGTACCGGAGCGCCAAGTCTAGGTCCAAAAGGCTTCTCAACAGCTTCTACCCCCAAGCCATAAGACTCCTGAACAGCTAATCATGGCTACCTGGACTATTTGAACTGCACCCCCACCCCCCCCCATCCCCTTCTTTTACGCTGCTGCTACTCTGTTTATTATTTATTTATAGTCACTTTAACTCTACCCACATGTACATATTACCTCAATTACCTCGACTAGTCGGTTTACTTAACACTTTTTATATTTTACTTTTTCTTTAAAAAACTGCACTGTTGGTTAAGGGCTTGTAAGTAAGCATTTCACTGTAATGTCTACACCTGTTGTATTCGGCGCATTTGGCAAATATAGTTTGATTAGATTTGATATCTTTATTATTTCATTCCAAGTCATCAACTCATCTCTATAGAGCTGCTGCCTATGCTGTCTAAGAAAAACCACTATTTTTTGGTTCTTCAAAGTAAATAAGGCATACTTTTATGATTGCTGAATACCAACTATGATCATGTATTAGATCATGTATTTTCAGTTAGAGATACCTCACGAAGCAACAGCTGCTCTCTATATCCCCTCACTATCAGCCATTCTTCTGTCTCTTCCGTAGCAGGTGTAAAAGAAACAGACTGGACAAGTAGATGTGCAATGGATTATGGTCACAAACTAGGTTTCCATCCAAATTGCGACAGATTTTCATGTGAATATGCTTAAATCACCATAAAAAGAATATGCATATTTTCCCACCAGAGATGTGTTTCCATGAAATTGACTTGTTGCGGATAAAAGGCTGTGCTATTGGCACATGCACTCTAGCCAACAGCTCGAAGATACAGCCTACATCAGGGATAGGAAACTGGTGGCCCGTTTTGTAGGCCCGCGGAACAATTTCCAAAGACAAAAAAATATATATTTTTTTTTACTCAGTTGGGGTCTTCACTTACTGTTGAGAGTTAGAATAGTAGAATAGCCAAGGTGCAATTTTGAAATTTGGTTATGTCAGTCACTGACGGTCACTCAATTAGCCAATGTCAGCTAAAACCATTTAGATTGGTAAATTAGTCTAGCGGCAAGCCATCTAAACCGGGCATTCAGAAAGTATTCAGAAAGTATTCCCCTTGACTTTTTCTACATTTTGTTACTTTGCAGCCTTATTCTAAAATTTAATAAATTGTTTTCTTTCCTCATCAATCTACACACAATACCCCATAATGACAAAGCAAAAACTGGTTTTAATATATTTTTGCAAATTTATAAAATAAAATAAACTGAAATATCACATTTATATAAGTTTTCAGACACTTTACTCAGTTCTTTTTTGAAGCACCTTTGGCAACGATTACAGCCTCAAGTATGAGTATGGGTATGACGCTACAAGCTTGGCACACCTGTATTTGAGGAGTTTCTCCCATTCTTCTCTGCAGATCCTCTCAAGCTCTGTCAGGTTGGATGGGGAGCGTCGCTGCACAGCTATTTTCAGGTCTCTCATTTTCATTTTAGTCATTTAGCAGACGCTCTTATCCAGAGCGACTTTACAGTTAGTGCATACATTTATTTACTTTTCATATTGGCCCCCCGTGGGAATCGAACCCACAACCCTGGCGTTGCAAGCGCCATGCTCTACCAACTGAGCATCTCCAGAGATGTTCGATCGGGTTCAAGTACGGGCTCTGGCTGGGCCACTCAAGGACATTCAGAGACTTGTCCCGAAGCCACTCCTGCATTGTCTTGGCTGTGTGCTTAGGGTTGTTATCCTGTTGGAAGGTGAACCTTCACCCCAGTCTGAAGTCCTGAGCACTCTGGAGCAGGTTTTCATCAACAATCTCTCTGTACTTTGTTCTGTTCATGTTTCCCTCAATCCTGACTAGTCTCCCAGTCCTTGCCGCTGAAAAACATCAACACAGCATGATCCTGCCACCACCATGCTTCACCGTTGGGATGGTGCCAGGTTTCCTCCAGACGTGACGCTTGGCATTCAGGCCAAAGAGAATCTCATCAGCACAGAGAATCTTGTTTCTCATGGTCTGAGAGTCCTTTAGGTGCCTTTTGGCAAACTGTCATGTGCCTTTTACTGAGGAGTGGCTTCCGTCTGGCAACTCTACCATAAAGGCCTGATTGGGGGAGTGCTGCAGAGCTGGTTGTCCTTCTGGAAGGTTCTCCCATCTCCACTAAACTTTGGAGCTCTGTCAGAGTGACCATCGGGTTCTTGCTCACCTCCCCCGATTGCTCAGTTTGGCAGGGCGGCCAGATCTAGGAAGAGTCTTGGTGGTTCCAAACTTCCCCATTTAAGAATGATGGAGGCCACTGTGTTCTTGGGGACCTTCAATGTTGCAGAAATGTTTTGGTACCCTTCCCCAGATCTGTGCCTTGACACAATCCTGTCTTGGAGATCTTCAACCTCATGGCTTGGTTTTTGCTGTGACATGCACTGTTAACTGTGGGGATTTATATAGACAGGTGTGAGCCTTTCCAAATCATGTCCAATCAATTGAATTTACCACAGGTGGACTCCAATCAAGTTGTAGAAACATCAAGGTTGATCAATGGAAACAGGATGCACCTGAGCTCAATTTCGAGTTTCATAGCAAAGGGTCTGAATACTTACGTAATAAGGTTTCTGTTTTTTATTAATTTTTATACATTTGCAAAAGTTTATAAAAACCTGTTTTCACTTTGTCATTATGGGGTATTGTGTGTATATTGATGAGGAAATAAATGTATTTAATCCATTTTAGAATAAGGCTGTAACGTAGCAAAATGTGGAAAAAGTCAAGGGGTCTGAATACTTTCCGAATGCACTGTAAGTAGTAACCAGTGGCGACCTGTTTTGAGCCCCACATGTTTAGCTAAAAGCTTTTTTGTTGTTGTTGTTGTTGCCTGTTTTGCATGTTATTTTGGCATTAATACATGTCACATGTCATTTTGCAAACAATGTAAAGGAAGGAATCAATGGCTAACTGCAAGCGTTGCAAAGCTTTTCAGTGGAGTGGGTGTGTGGTCCAAGTCTGGGTTTAAGGGTCTATTTTCCAAGCTTAAAAGGATAAACATTTAACACCATGGCCCAGAAAAGTTTGAATACATTGGCCATGCTGTCAATCCAGCATGACTTCTGCCGCGTTCAAAACCAACTGAAACTGGGAAATCTCAGACTTCAGTGAGTTCAAGACAACTGGGAACTCTTGAAAAAACTAGCTCTGACTGGGAAAATACGTTTTGAACGGTCATCCAACTCGGAATTCGAAGTTGGGAAATCGGGCCTCTTTCTAGAGCTCCGACCTGAAGATCACTGACGTCATGTTTCAACCTTGTTTTTTTCCTGTGTTCCCAGTTGTCTTGAAAGCACCATAAATCCAGAGAAAGCCAGACTTTGATGACAAAGTTTCATGACATAATTTGCCCACAAGGACAGCCGCGCCACCTTCCTGTTCAAGTGAGCACAGCACAGCAAGGTAAGTCCAAAAATGTATTGTATGCTGCTGCATAAATTATGTAATATGCCAGGTAGATATGTATACTGTAGCTAATAAAGTAATACTAAGTGTATGTTGTGTAGTAAGCTTTTAGTAGCCCATGTGCCTCACCCTAATAATGTTGTCCCTTTTCCCCTTCATTACTTAGCCTACTGTTCTGACTTGGTGGTGCACATGTAGCCTATAGCCTGTTTTAGAGAAACGTAATCATTGAATATTGTAAGAGCTTTCATTGTCTGTTTATATGGCCCCTTTATTATCTTATGGTTTTGACTTGGTGTACAGGGAGAATACTGTAAGAATGGCCCATGTTCTGAATTCTGTCACTTTACATTTCAAAAGTGCTGAACAAATAGTTATACTGACTACATCCGTCCTAGCTCGCTCATTAATGTCTTAATCGAAATTACGGATTGCCTCTTATCCGCTCGTCGTCCCCTTATGCCATAGTTTGTACATCTCAATTGTCAGTAGAAACCACATTTGTTTAACCTCAAGGATCGGACCCCTTTTTTTCAATTTATGCCTAAAATGACACCCAAATCGAACTGCCCGTAGCTCAGGACCCGAAGCAAGGATATGCATATTCTTGATACCATTTGAAAGGAAACACTTTGAAATGTGTGGAAATGTGAAATTAATGTTCCATCATCTTTGAAATGCAAGAGAAAGGCCACAATATGATACTGCAGTTTAGGCGCAATTTAGATTTTGGCCACTAGATGGCAGCAGTGTGTGTGCAAAGTTTCAGATTGATCCAGTGAAGCATTGCAATACTGGACTATTTTGTATCAAGTCTGCCCAAATGTGCCGAATTGGTCAATTGATACATTTTCAAGTACATAACTATAGAGAACATACAAAAATGATATGGTAATACAAAATGTAAGTTTACACACTACCAGGAATGTCATACATGATAGATCATTAGCTTATACACTAACTTTCACACATCTAGATGGCCGGGTGGGGTGGGTGTGGAGCCAGAGACAGCAGGGGTTCAAACTGTAGAACCCAGTTCCTACATTTGAATATAAAAATGGATTTTATCAAACAAAACTATGCTACATTTTATCTCTGGGACCCTTAGGATGACTAATCAGAGCAAGATTACTGAATGTAAGTACATTATTTACCTTCAGAGGTGAATGTATCAAACCAGTTACCATGATACGTTTTTTGTTGTTGTGCACTCTCCTCAAACAATAGCATGTTTTTTTTTTACTGTAATAGCTACTGTAAATTTGACAGTGCAGTTAGATTAACAAGAATGTAAGCTTTCTGCCCATTTGAGACTATGTCCTGGAAGGTTTGCTGTTACTTACAACAGTCATGCTAATCACATTAGCGCACGTTAGCTCAACCGTCCCGTATACGGGACACCGATCCCGTAGAGGTTAAGCAAGTCAGCCATATCAGCTGTTTTTTTAAAGGCAGTAAATGAGGCTTAATAAATTGTTTCGCTGCCAGACAAGGCTCCGCTGATAGCCAGGTGTAGCAGTGGTAAGGATTGACTCCATGGTGCTGAAAAGAAAGCTCTGCTGTTGGTACAGCTTTATGTAGGCCCTAATAGTTTGTGGGCACCGTTTGTCACCATTATAGTGCAATGAATGTATTGTTTAGTGTTGTGTTGTGTAGTGGCTTTGCTGGCATGCATCAATAAAATTAATTGGGAGTTTGCTCCACCAAGATTTACATGCTAAAATCGTCACTGGTAGTAATCATGGTCGAACTACCAGCCTTGGGGCCCTCAATGTTTTCGTTAGTCACTCTCACTCAGATATCATGATGCACATGATGATATTATTATGGACAAAAGAGCAAGATGATTTTTAGTTTACCAACAAATCTTCTGTTTCCATCAGGCCTGTCATAAAAATATTTAACAGACATGTACTTTACTCGCAATTGTATTTATCGCAAAAGCCGATAAATACAATTTTCACTGGCCAATTGTCCAGGAGAAGAAGAAAATCCATTGCGAAATAATACTTTTTATCCTATTCTTAGATCTAAATACCAGTCGATGTACATACATTTGACTGGTCATGCTTATTCGTCTATAGGTTAATTTGCATAATTTTGTGAAATTAAATTGGCTTGGTACAGTAGTCTATATTCGTTATGCATTTTATCACGTGTACAGCATACAGATACAGAGCCTTTGAGCTGAAAATCTGTCAGACAGCACCAGAGCTGCTGCTACAGCATCTCAAACAGCAAATGCAGCAAACGGATGGCAGGCTTCATCAGCGCGTCACACACCACTTTGCAATGAGCTGGAGGCAGTTTGCATTTTCAAAATATGTAACGTTACTTAATTGTTTGAAATCTGACCAATATCCGTGGAGGCAATTATTTTATACTGAACAAAAATATAAATGCAGCATGCAACAATTTCAAAGATTTTACTGAGTTACAGTTCATATAAGGAAATCAGTCAATTAATTAGGCCCTATTCTATGGAGTTCACATTACTGGGAATACAGATATGCATCCGTTGGTCACAGATACCTTTAAAAAAAAAAAGTAGGGGCTTGGATCAGAAAACCAGTCAGTATCTGGTGTGACCACCATTTGCCTCATGCAGCTCGACATCTCCTTCGCATAGAGTTGATCAGGCTGTTGATTGTGGCCTGTGGAATGTTGTCCCACTCCTCTTCAATGGCTGTGCGAAGTGGCTGGATAATGGCGGGAACTGGAACAGGCTGTCACGCAAGTCGATCCAGAGCATCCCAAACATGCTCAATGGGTGGCTGATGAGTACGCAGGCCATGGAAGAACTGGGACATTTTGAGCTTCCAGGAATTGTGTACAGATCCTTGCGACATGAGGCCGTGCAATATCATGCTGAAACACGAGGTGATGGCGGCAGATGAAAGGCACGATAAATGGGCCCCAGGACCTTGTCACGGTAGCTCTGTGCATTCAAATTGCCATAGATAAAATGCAATTGTGTTCATTGTCCGTAGCCTTTGCCTGCCCATACCATAACCACACTGCCACCATGGGGCACTCGGTTCACAACGTTGACATCCGCAAACCGCTCGGCCACACGACGCCATACACGTGGTCTGCGGTTGTGAGGCCGGTTGGATGTACTGCCAAATTCTCTAAAACAGCGTTGGAGGCAGCTTATGGTAGAGAAATGAACATTCCATTCTCTAGCAACAGCTCTGGTGGACATTCCTGCAGTCAGCATGCCAATTGCACACTCCCTCAACACTTGGCATTGTGTTGTGACAAAACTGCAAATTTTAGAGTGGCATTTTATTGTCCCCAGCACAAGGTGCACCTGTGTAATGATCATGCCGTTCAATCAGCTTCTTGATATGCCACACCTATCAGGTGGATGGATTATCTTGGCAAAGGAGAAATGCTCACTAACAGGGATGTAATCACATTTGTGCACAAAATGAGAGAAATAGGCTTTTTGTGCATATGGAATATTTCTGGGAGCTTTCATTCCAGCTCATGAAACATGGGACCAACACTTTACATGTTGCATTTATATTTTTGTTCAGTATATGTACAACTTTTTCATTGTCCAGTAGGCCTAGCCAAAGGCACAATCCTAGTCATATTAGCAACCCATGCTAGTTGTTGCATGTTAGATCTACCCTCTTTCTAAATTTCTAACAAATATTTTCATCTGTCACATGAAAACGCTAGCATGTGGGGTGCGCTTTGATAGGCTAATGGTGTTTTCCGATTAATTGCATTATGGAATTTACATTGGCGCGTAGCCTACTGTCTTGTGGGCATTGCTGCACTTATGTGAATAAATAGTTTATCAATAAGCTAAACAGCCTGATCTGTTTGGGATAGGCTATTTCTTTCAAGACAAGCTGACCAATAGAATAGATCAACTTCTCTACTATGGGGGATTGTAGATTGACATAGGCTAGTGATTTTGCTGTCCGTTAGTCATCTTGTTGGCTGAGGAAAAGTAAAATGTCAACAGTTATTCTAACATCTTCAAAGTGGGCATGAGAATTTGGTAAGAAAGACCACACATTGCTGCATCCTCCACTTGCATGTTCTGTTAATATTAATTACCATAATCTAAATGTGGTTTGTCATTCTGAGCAACGTGGGTGGACTTCCTAATCAGGTTACTCATCCAATGCATATGGGTCCAGTAAATTAAAATGCTGCTGATCAAATGTCGGGCGCCACATTTTCCTAATGGAAACCCAGGTATGCACACAACCTTTAAAAAGGTCTTATAGATGCACTGCAAAAAATATTAGATATTATGTCAAAAAAAATTTTTTTTAAGAAAGCATGAGTAGAAAACCAAGAGACAATTTTTGCAGCATCAATTCTTTCTTGCTGCTAGGCTCTAGGTTGAATTTGAGCCATATTGCTCATACCTACTCAGTCCTTTCAGATCTACACAAGTGCCTAGGGGTTGTTAATGGATGGCATTCATAGTTCTGTACCAATGTTACCATTGATACACTCACTACCAGAAGGAAGAAGAGAGGGAGGAAGGAGAGGAGTAATGATATAGAGGCAGTCTGAAGAAGCAGAGGAAGGACGAGGGAAGGAAATGTAGTGATGGGGGAGAAAGGGAGGATGAAGAAAGGTAGCAAAGTGTGTGTGGGGGGGGGGTTAGTTGGCAAGGAAACAGGCACAGTCTGTGTTCCTGCTTCACCACCTGGGCAGAGAAGACTGGCACAGCATCAGACATGGCCGTGGCCGCCTGGCACACTGCTGCCCTGGGGCTGGAACCCCTCCCCCATACCCAGCACAGCCTGGTACAGCCCAGCTACAGTATAGTCAAGCCCTTTCTTCTAACAAACAGCCTTTACTAAAGGCAATCCTAGTAAACGCACGGGAATCCCAAGTTCAAACAGTGGAACACAGGTGCTCATGTACTCTCACACACACGTTTGCGCGGGCACACACACGCACGCACACACTTATTGGCTACAACCCACCACACTTGTTAATTCACAATCCTGTACACTGAAATGAACAATGCATAAATACATCAGTAGGGTATCTCACTAAGAAACAAACATATAGGTCTAGGAATCATTTTATAGTTTGTACAATTGCATGGTCAGTTTTTTAATGTGCAATTACATTAAGAACATGTTTGAACTGTACACATTGATGGAGCAAACTAAAACAAAATATAGTAGAAAGGAGTCCACAGGGAAAGCAGTAATGATTGAAAGTATGGAAAGATGAGGAGCTACAAACCAACACTTCTCCTCTCCACCCCCAATCGTTGTGTGTGTGTGTATGCACATGTTTTAGTGTGTGTTTCTGTGTGTTTACGCACGGGCCTGTGTGTGTGTGTGTGTGTGTGTGCATGCATGCGTCAGTGTGTGTGTGTGTGTGTGTGTCTCAGTCCTGGTCAGAGAGCTCCAGGTCTTCCACCAAGTCCTCGTCTCCCTCTGCCAACTCTTTCAGAGCCACGCTAGACAGCTGCTTGGGTGCCTTGGAGGCTTTAGCCCCCTCTTCATCATCACCACCACCATCATCATCATCATCATCATCATCTATAGAGACAGGGGAAGGAAGAGCATGAAGGATGGATTCATTTAAAGGGGAAATCTGGGATTCAAACAACAATGCCAGTCAAAAAATGTGGGCCTATGTACCAATCTCTGATTGCCCCTTAAGTAGGAGTGATCAATGTCTGGAACACTGCAAGTTTGAATTATTTTTGTTTTCATACTGATGTTATACGATCATTTTAAACATGTAGAAAACTAATCACACCACAAGACCTCCCCAAGGCAATATCAGGCAGCAATGGATGCAAATTGCTTGGTCTGAAATATGATGGGGGTTAGTTCTGCCCAAAATGGGGTTGAGTGGAGAATATGGCAGGTTTCCTTATGATGGAATGAACAATATGTTGGAAGCTCCCCTCAGTTCAATTGGAAGGCTAGGTGGAGCCATCACCATTTTGATTACATCTCATCATATTCCCTACAGATCTGCCAATTCAAAAGTGGTAGGAGGCTGGTGTTAAATTCTGGACCAGGCATCTAATACTCACACTAGTGTGCAGACCTGAACCGAACCGTACTGTGTTGGCTTGCATGTTAAATTTTCACATTAGCCTTTCCAACCACGGTTCCAGAAACTACAGTGGATGCGTAACCAGGCCAGCCCAGTACAGCTCGGCTTGGTTGAGTTCAGTAGTGTGAAAAGCACATATTTGTCAGTCCACAAACCTGAGACACCATCATGTTCTTCCCCCACCCCCTCATCATCACTCAGGTCAGACAGCTCTTGAAGAAGATCAGCATCATCGTCATCATCGTCGTCAGATCCTCCCTTTTTGTCTGACAAGAAGAAAGAGAAATAGAATATGAAGTACCAGTGAATACTCATTAGCTTTGACTTGGTTTTACTCAGATCAGGGATTCCATAAGGAAAATGTGCCACCGGACATTTGACCAAAAACATTTCGATTTACCGGACCCATATGCACTGGGTGCGTAACCTGATTTGGTTGTACACCCACGATGATCAGAATGACAGAAATCACATTTAGAATATGGTTATTCATATTAACAGAACATGGAAGTCGAGGATTCAATGACGTGCGGTCCTTCCAACGTATTCTGATGGGCACTTTGAACATGTTAGAATAACTGTCCACATTTACTTTTTCTCAGACAACAAGACGAGTAATGAACAGCAGAATCGCTAGTCTTTATCAATCTACTAGAAAAGTTTAGGCTACCTATTCTATTGGTCAGTTGTCGAAAAAGAAATAGCCTATTCCAAACAGACTCTGGGACAGTTGTGGGACGATAGATCCCAAATTCATACAACCAATGGGCCTAGGCTACATTAAAAACATATATATATGTAAAAGAATGCAATGAATCTGATGCAACAGATCAGAACGTTTAGATAAAAAATGTTGATAAACTATTATTTCTTCACATTATAAGCGCAGAAATGCACATAAGGCAGTAGACTAAACACAAATGTTCGTTCCTTAATGCAATTAGTGGGAAAACGCCATTGTCAAAAAGGCATTGCACATGCGATTGGTTTCATGCGACATATGAAAATATACATTTTGAAAGACAGAAGATCTAATAGGCTACTTTGAAGCAAGGAAAGACATGCCTCATAATATGTATTAAAACATTCAGGTTTCAAACAATTAAGTGTGTTTTCAAAATGCATACTGCCTCCAGCTCATTGCAAAGTGGTGTGTAAAGCCTGCCTTCCCTTGCCATTTGAAGTCGCGTTCAAAACAACTGGGAACTCGGAAATCTCCGACTTCCGACTTCAGTGCGTTCAACAACTGGGGGGGACGGGGACTATCTCCGACTGGAAAAAATCGTTTTGAACGGTCATCCAACTCGGCATTCCAACTCGGTAACTCTGGCTTCTTTCTAGAGCTCCGACCAACCTACTTTTCTGAGTTCCCAGTTGTCTAGAAAGCACCACAAGATGCTGCAGCAGCAGCTCTGGTACTGTCTGACAGATTTTCCACTCAAAGGCTCTGTATCTGTACGCCAGGGATCATCAACTAGATTCAGCCGCGGGCCGATCTCTTCTTCAGCTGATGGTCGCGGGGCCAGAACATAATTAAAATAATTTGTAGATAGCAAACTGACCTCAAGAAGCCCAAACAGATAGTGTATAATGTTTGACTAAAACATAATAATTTCAAACCTTGCTTACATTTCTATACGATCACGTATCTCTCTATTATGCGTGGGAATACTTGGGAACAGATTTCTTGAATCAAAATCACATGGAGCTGATTTCCTGTTGTTTTTAGTCTATTATGTCCAACAATAAAATTAATTAAAATAAGAAAATTGCTCCGAAAACTTGGGGGGCCAAATAAAACCACTGCGGGCCACCAGTTGGGGAACCCTGCTGTACGCGTGTGATAAATAAGATACATAGTGAATATACTGTACACATGCGCCAATATAATTCCACTAAATTATGCAAATAAACCTATAGACCGATAAGTATGACCAGTGAAATGCATTTCCATCGACTGGTATTTCCATCAATGAAGAGGATAAAAAGCATTATATCGCAATGGGATTTTTGCTTCTTCTCCCGGACAATTGGCCGACACCAATTTTATTTAGCGCTTTTCTATTTATTTTATCAGACAAAAGCCGGCTATTACCGGCTACCAGAAACCCTGACTCAGATACACCATTTTGTAAAGATTGGTTGTAATATTATACACTTAGGTAGTGGAACACTTTAAGGCTGTACTAAAGGGATCATTCGGGATTTTGTCAATGCAGACATTTATCTACTTCCCCAGAGTCAGATGAACTCGTGGATACCATTTTTATGTATCTGCATCCAGTATGAAGGAAGGTAGTTTCGCGAGCCAATGCTAACTAGCGTTAGCACAATGACTGGAAGTTTATCATATCTACTTGAATGCTAGCAGTTACCAGACTTCCAGTCATTGTGCTTATGCTAATTAGCAATTGCGCTAACGCTAGTTAGCAACTTCATTCAAACTGCATAAAATGGTATCCACGAGTTCAACTTACTCTGCGGAAGTAGACAAAGGGCTTAATTGCCAAAATCCTGAAGCATCCTTTTAATAAAGCATCTCAGAGTATGAGTCCTTATATGTGATCAGTTTTCATTTTGGATCATAATTAATATGTTTACATGAACAGAGACCTGATCCTAGATCAGGCTCGCGTACTCTTGAGATGCTTTATGAATATGGGCCCAGAAATGTGTACATGCAGGCAGGTAGGTAGCATCTAACCACCTTGGAATTGCCTATTACCTGCATGGTGATGGAGCTGAGAATACATTACTCATGACAGTTTACCACAGCCAATTTCACACATCTTACACTCAGTCGCTGCCTAAATATATAAAATGGAGATAGCAGGCAGGCTTCACTTCAGACAGCTACAAATTCCTTCTGTAAAATGGGCGAGTCTATCCCGTATGTGTGTGTGTGTGTGTGTGTGTGTGTGTGTAGCAGAGGCCACTGCAGAGTGGTCCCTGAGCTTTAAAGTAGGGTTTGATGAGATGCTGGTAGCCAGGAGAGAGAGAGGCACAGACACTTCAATTGCCACACTATCCAACACTTACTACTAAGAGCGTATTGACCACACACACACACACACACAGATACACAGTGAGCTACCTAGAATGACCGATAAGAATGACCAGTCAAATGTATTTACATCAATTGGTATTTCCATCAATGAATAGGCTAAAAAGCATTATTTCGCAATGGCATTTTTTTATTCTTCTCCCAGACAATTTCCAGGCGGAAATTTTATTTATCTGCTTTATTATCGTCCAAAAGTCGGCTATTACGGGCTAACAGAAACCCTGACACACACACACACATCCTGACTGGGGTTGAGGTCGAAAATATACAGGTTAGGACAAAGTAATAATTCCATGCGGAAGCGTTCAAAAAGAAACAAAAATTAATGGGACCAGCGCCGTTGCTGATTCTACAGGATAAGGATTGAAAATGTGACCAGCAGTCTGGAAATAAATAAAGTGGATGTAGATAATTTAAAAAATGTTTAAATGAATAGAATGACAGGAAAAGTTATGCTATGTGTTTGCTGAACTTCACTACGATTGTGTTTATTTTCCACTTTGATGGCAAACTTTCTGTACTGCTAACATTCACTTCCAGTAATTTTCGTTCGCATTTCTGGTCCCATGGTTTAGAATTCTTCCGCATGTATGCAAAGAGTTATGGGATATTAGAATCCTCGTTTTAACCTGTATATTTGCGACCTAGACTGGGGTTGTGAGGGACAGCAGGATCTACATGCCCGTCTGCCCCCATACGACCTGGAGGACTTAACACCCCCACAATAACAACTAGACACATTCATAGAAACCAGTCTTCTTCTCCCCTCACACTTTCCTCCTCTCCACCACTGGGGCATCTCAGCAGACTTCAACCAACCACAGTTTAGTAAGCTGCCCAAAGGTTGGAAGGTTGTCAAGGGCTGGAGGGTGGGTTGGTTTGTGTATGCGGAGGAAATGCGGGGGCAGCCAGTTAAGCATTGTGAGCTGGAGGGAAGCAGAGGGGGAAGTACTGGGGAGCGGACACCTCTGGCTGTTCCAGTGGGCTGGTTTGAATTAGGAACCCCCACCGGGATCCATGCCTGTGCTTCCTGTGAGAGAACAACGGGACGGGCCGTTGGGGCGAGGTGGGCTGGTGGCTCGCCGGCAGCTGCCCGCCCATTTGCGGAGACTCTCCCTACAATGAGGACCAGATGAAAAAAAATCCCCTACCGCCCCCTCACTCTCTCCTTCCGACCTCTAAGGTTTTTTCCCTCCGTCGAGCGTGTCCAACTGTAAAGCTGTAAAAGAGGACTCCTGCCCTGCCCGTGTCCTGTGGATGACCCATAGCAGAGGTCCAGACACACAGGGCTTAAAGGAAGACAGGAGTGACAGCTGCACTCAGCTGAGGGGTGAGAAATATAGAAGGATAGGGAGAGAAAGAAATATAGGAGAAAGAAAGGGAGAGGGAAATATAGAAGGATAGAGAAAACAAAATATAGGAGAAAGGGAAACATAGGAGAGAGAGAAGTAGACTCAACTAATTGGACAGAGCATGTTTTGCTGGGAGAGCAGCATGGCTACAGTAAGGCCAGTTGTACATTCCCTCAGAATGAGCCAAATGTTCATCCCGGAAAGGGAAGAGGAGCTGTATCCTTGCCATAAAGGCGCTCAATAGTCTACTACAGTGTATGAGTGTGTGTTAGAGACTGTGCTTATGTGCTGTTGGCCAACAGTCTGTAGATCAGGGTTCCACAACTGGTATCAAAAAAAAAATGTAAAGGTTCAAAATGATTATGTTTTAGTCAAACATATCTGTTTGGGCCTGTTCCGGTTAATTTGCAGTCTACAAATTATTTGTAATTATGTTCCGGCCCACGGACCATCCGCTCAAGAAAAACATCGTACCATGGCTAAATCTGGTTGATGATCCCTGCTGTAGATGGTCTCTGTGCAACTCAATACAGCCTCCTAGTGGCCAAGACATGCATAGCATAGGACCTTCAAGCAGTCTTTATTTACTGGCCAGCTCTAACAGGAAATGTAGTCAGACAGTGCCTGCAGATCAAGAGATTTGTCAGGCAATTGGAATTGGAATTCAAATATAGCTAATTCTGAGACTTTGAGATCCCTGTGCAAGGCCTTGAGACAAAATTGCCGAACTGCGTTAACGCTGGTTCAGGGTCGTTATGGTCACGCTTTGGGAATTATTTTGCAGCAGGAAACCAAAATTACTGTTTCTTAATGGACAGGGACAAGTCATCCCTCCCCGTTTCGGAATGTTATCCTTCCAATGTAAATAGGGTTACCTTTGACTTTGAGTCCTCCGTCGTCGTCTGAGTCGCTGTCGGACTCAAAGAGATCCTTGAACTCCTTCTTGTCCACCGCTTTCTTCTCCTGAATCTTCCTGCGTTTGATCTCAGGGAGGTCCAAGTCTTCCATCTTAAATGAGAGAGGAAATGTTAATATGCAGTTCCATTTCAAAATATAGTGTTATGGAAAACCTATTGTCAAAACAGGTGATTTGGGACCATATGACAATGAGACCATTGCTCAAGATCTCAAGATTCAGAACATTCATCAAAGTCACTTACAAAACACTTTACAAACATTTAGGGTTAACACTCCCCAGACGGAAGCCTGGAGCCACATTGAGAGATCTTCTGTCAATTAAATTAGGCCTACATCTCAGTTTCTTTTCTAAAACCACTAACTGTAGAGAACTGACCCCATTGAAAAATCATCGAAAACTAATAAAAAAGGTCATATTCTTCAAAAATGTTTGCATGCAACCTTGAACATTTCCACCAATCTCCCACTGACAATGCATTATCTTACTCAAACCTTCCAAGTTACTTGTATCATTCGTAAAATAGGATGGAGACGTTTGTTGAATTTGGATGAATGCCCTGAAAATACTTTCATCTTTGAAGTCTAAAACAGTTGGTATGTGCGTCTGATAGTTACCCTCTCCTTCCCAGATATCTCCAGCTGGATCTCCTTCTCCCTTAGCTTCTTCCACTGGCTGTAGTACCTGGTGAGGGGCGTCCCCTCCTCCGCAGTCTGCTTCTCCCACTTCGCCTGCCCACCAGGCACACACAATCATGAAACACACTTGTTACATATCCACTCCGTATTTGTTTGTGTGTGTTATGGCTGGGAATTGCCAGGGACCTCACGATACGATATTATCACAATACTCAACGCGATATGTATTGCGATTCTCACGATTCTATGTGTATCGCATTGCGATGCTGCGATTTTATTGCAATTTGATATTCCAAACATATTGCTCACTTTATGTCTGCTGCAGAGAGACAAGAGAGCATGAGAAAACTAGTTTTGATCAGTCATGGAAATAAAGTCCTTAAAACTTGTTGGCTCACCATTTAAAAAGAAGATGGCGAACAAGCTATTGGATGAAAAATACAGGCGTTTTGGCGCAGGTACAGCCGACTAGCGCTAGCTAACACTACCTAGAAGAAACCTACTTGCATTTTATTTATGGTAATTTGAATGCACAGAGATATCGTGACGAGACCCTAAGGCCCATTGTCATGCCATTCATCCGCCGCCATTACCTCATTTTTCAGCATGATAATGTACGGCCCCATGTCGCAAGGATCTGAAGAAGAGTGGGACAACATTCCACAGGCCACAATCAACAGCCTGATCGACTCTATGCGTAGCGCTGCATGAGGCAAATGGTGGGCACATCAGATAGACTGGTCTTCTGATCCACGCCCCTACTTCTTATTTTTTTTAAGGTATATGTGACCAACATATGCATATCTGTATTCCAAGTCATATGAAATTCATAGATCAGGGCCTAATTTATTTATTTCAATTGACTGTAACTCTGTAAAATCTTTGAAATGGTTGCATGTTGCATTTATATTTTTGTTCAGTGTAGATTTCAAACATTATTTGCTATTGACAAGGGGAGAAACACAGAGAGAGACAGAGCGAGCGCGAGCGAGAGAAACAGAGAGAGAGAGAGACATAGCGAGAGAGAGACATAGCGAGACAGAGCGAGAGCGAGAGAGACAGAGCGAGAGCGAGAGAGACAGAGCGAGAGCGAGAGAGACAGAGCGAGAGCGAGAGAGACAGAGCGAGAGCGAGAGACAGAGCGAGAGAGAGAGAGCGAGAGAGACAGAGCGAGAGAGACAGAGCGAGAGCGAGAGAGACAGAGCGAGAGCGAGAGAGACAGAGCGAGAGCGAGAGAGACAGAGCGAGAGCGAGAGAGACAGAGCGAGAGCGAGAGAGACAGAGCGAGAGCGACAGAGCGAGAGCGACAGAGCGAGAGCGACAGAGCGAGAGAGACAGAGCGAGAGAGACAGAGCGAGAGAGACAGAGCGAGAGAGACAGAGCGAGAGAGACAGAGCGAGAGAGACAGAGCGAGAGCGAGAGAGTGAGAGACAGAGCGAGAGCGAGAGTGTGAGAGACAGAGCGAGACAGAGCGAGAGAGCGAGACAGAGCGAGAGAGAGACAGAGCGAGAGAGAGACAGAGCGAGAGAGAGACAGAGCGAGAGAGAGACAGAGCGAGAGAGAGACAGAGCGAGAGAGAGACAGAGCGAGAGAGAGACAGAGCGAGAGAGAGACAGAGCGAGAGAGAGACAGAGCGAGAGAGAGACAGAGCGAGAGAGAGACAGAGCGAGAGAGAGACAGAGCGAGAGAGAGACAGAGCGAGAGAGAGACAGAGCGAGAGAGAGACAGAGCGAGAAGAGAAGCTGAAAGAGGAGACTGGACGATCTACGCCAGCCCTTCCCCTAAAGGTCTTTGCTGATGGCATTGATCAGGCCCAATAGGATTATCTGACCTCCAAATCCAATAGACCGTATAGACCGCAGCTTCCTTCGTCGGTTAGCTAAACCTATTTACGACAATTTACAATGGCGGTTATTAGGCTGGGCCCCAGAACAAAGAGGAGAGGACAAGACATGAACAGAAAGACCCAGGGCTTTTGAAAACACTTAAAACCCAGACAAAACAATGCTATCGGATTAGGGTTGAGATTTAGGCTCCGCTGTTCTCTCACACCTAGCCTAACTACTCTAGAAGATGGCAAAAACATTTTGCTCAAAATTGTTAAGAAAGCATAGACCTACCAAGAAAAAAGCTATTTAGGCTTCAGCGGAGGCCCATTCAAATGTGATCTGCGTTTGGGTGTCTGGGGCCAGAGGGGAGTGATGGCCTTTCCACGGCAGCCGGAAAGGGGGCTGGCCTCTACCCGGCAACATGGTTGCCGTGCAGCATGGGGACGGATGCCATGGCGACAGGCTCCTCTGGGCTGGGAGCCGTGGCGACAGGCGCAGCCCCCGGTGCCAAGCTGTCTGTCTCAGTCTCTCGAAGCAAGCGCACACAAACACACTTCTTCAAGGCTAAACTACACACAGCGACATCCCCTCTTTAATTTCACTCTTAAATATTTATCACGCGTGTGGGGCGAGGCACTCAGCCAGGATTGGAGGTGCAAACCAATGCAGCCTGGGGAGTGTGTGTGTTTGGTGGGGCAGGTAGAGAGTGCATACGGTGAGAAGAAAACGCACACAGGAAATGGCACTTCTGCCCATGCATACACACACCTCCAACAATGTCCCCTCATTAAGGCAAGGGATGAGGGGGGGGGGGGGTGAGGCTGGTTCAAACCTATAAAGGAGGGTCTAATGACCACAGAGCCCTCCTCTAACGCCACAGTGTTCACCTAGGGATGTCTCCTCCAGCATCCTTCCCTCTGCTTCCTACTCAGGTTCACTGCAGCAGCCGCTAAGTGTGTAGCCTTGGCTCTTATCTCCTCCCTGTCTGTGTGTGTAACAGACACAGCCAGAGGAGGGGTCTAGGGGTTAAGGGTCAGGGGGAACATGATGGTTAAACGCTCTAGGCTGGTGGAGACCTTCACAGGCACTTCCTATGGGAGCTCGCCCAGGATGGTGTGTGTGTGTGTGTTTTGGGAACGGGGTGTACAGGGGGTTAAGAGGAGGTGGGAGTGCTCTAGGCAGTCGTTTGGAGTGCTCCCCAGCTGACACTGGTGTCTGTGTGTGCGTGTTTGAAACAATTAGTTGGAATGCAACAACCAACGCAACTCAAGAATCAACCGTTGAAGTTTAGCCTGCTGGCTACTGAAAAATCTCAAAATTAACATTGAATTTAATCATGAAATCTTATGTATGTACTGGGTGAATGTCTATATTTTTGGGGGAGCAGAGGCACTGATGGGAAAGAGAGGTGTGCGCGCGCATGTTGAAGAGGTGAAATGAGGGCTCTGGAACAGCAGCCCAGAAGACCTGGCACGGACAGGCTCAGTTGCTCACGGGCGGGCACACACACAGCCAAACTCACCACGGCGGACGCGTCGGCCACTCCAAAGGCGGCCCTCTGTCTACGGGCTGTGATGTGGCTGCTGTTCTCCTGTACCTTCTCCAGCAGCTGGCGGATCTGCTTGCAGTAATTGGCCACTTTGCATTCCTTCAGGAACGCTTTCAGCTGTGGCGCAGCGGAGAGGAGGGAAGAGGGAGGTAGAAAGGAGAGGGGGGGAAGAGAAAGAGTGAAAAACGCTATATAAAATCACCTAGTCTGGAATTGTCTTTCCCCTCTGGACTGTCGCTACTTTATGCCCAGCGCTCACGTGTGTGTGTGTGTGTGTGTGTGTGTGTGTGTGTGTGTGTGTGTGTAGCAACAGTAAAAACTGGAGTAGAAGAAGAGAAGTCATGCATTGTTTGCGTTGGCGAGGGCAGATTCTGACTTCGTTAGTCTTTCGGCATTACTTGTAGAGGAGCTCGCCTCCCACCCACTGCTGGCTGTCTCTGACAGGAAGTGGGCTCAGTGGTTGGTCGCCAGGGCCGTTAAAACAACAGCAAGCCGGTGGAGCCATTAAAGGTCAGCACAGACACACTTTACTCTTCATCCCCCTCTCTCTCACCCTCTTTTTCCATCTGGCCTACTCACCATAAGACCAAGTCAAGTTTCTTGCAGCCTTGTGTTTGCCGTAGAGGGGCTAGCAGCTAAGATAATTTTTTTACTTGATAGTCAACAACACCTCAAGATGTTTTAGTTAGTATGTTGAATAGCTGCCCATTTACCAAACGTGTAGAATAAAAAAAGCCAACCAAGACCGCATATTGATGTCTGAAACTCTGAATCAGTCCTTGATTAGGAGAAGATAATTAAAACTTGAAGTGTTTTTGCCTTCCAGGGCCAGTTGCCTTTCCCTGGCTTAGGTTATGGATATTATGCCATTGCATCAAATGGTGAAGAGGTTCCATTAGCTGACTAGGGGTGGAGAGAAGAGGAGGTGGTGGTATTACCTGGATGATGGTGGGCAGGGCCAGCTCTGGGAAGCCGATAGAGCAGGCCTGAGAGTGGAAGTACTCCAGGATCAGGTCATAGATCTGCTCTATCAGCCCATCCTGAAACACAAAAGTACACAATCAAAAAATAAAAGCTGAAATGACCACACACACACACAGTGATTTTCACATTAACATTCAAGATACTTTTGGGGCGAAAGGAGGGGAGTTAATGTGACGAGGGTTGCCAATCTGTGAGAATACACGTGCAAACATTGAGCTAGATTACAGTGACACCTCAGCGCACTAATACCACTCCTCATGTTAAGTCTCAAACACACACTTTACGGATCGCAGCTATTTATGTGAGTACAGCCATCAGTACAGACTGGATTTACCTGACATATCCGATTATCTCGAAGCGGTCACCTGCTGTCTGCCACCTGGTGCTGCCAACGTGTGGCATCCCCCAGGGCTCTGTACTAACCCCGGTGGATATTCGACTGGCCACACACCAACACTTAACCCCTGACCCTCAGTTAAGATAACATTACCACCAGCTCATCCAAAGACATGGTCCTTTATTCCTAATTATTTGGCATGGGTCCGCCAACCCGGCAGCAATAACATTGAATGCTACAGAAGCAAAGCAACAGAGGGTATGAGAGAATGCTCTACCCATTTCAGTTCTTTTATGGCAATAACGCTAATTTCTGTACTGTGGCGCAGTGGTCTAAGGCACTGCATCGCAGTGCTAGCTGTGTCACTAGAGATCCTGGTTCGAATCCAGGCTCTGTCGTAGCCGGCCGCGACCGGGAGACCCATGGGGCGGCGTACAATTGGCTCAGCGTCGTCCAGGGTAGGGGAGGGAATGACCGGCAGGGATGTAGCTCAGTTGGTAGAGCATGGCGTTTGCAACGCCAGGGTTGTGGGTTCGATTCCCATGGGGGGCCAGTATAAAAAATGATGTATGCACTCACTAACTGTAAGTCGCTCTGGATAAGAGCGTCTGCTAAATGACTAAAATGTAAATGTAATACAGCCTACTGTAGTCAGACTCTCTCTACTTGGTCTAATGGTCAGATAGGTATTCATTTAGCCATGTCTGGCAGTAGCAAGGGTGAGTCACCAGGCACTGACTGCATGGTAGAAGCAATTGGTGGAGCCGGTGGCATTGGTTGCCCCTGGCAACAGCACCGAAGCCAGTCCTGACCAGCGGAGTGCAAGGGATAATCCCAGAGGGCCGTGTGGCAATCCTCTTGGCAATCCTCTTGGCTTGGTTAGAGCCCCTTACGTTGGCTTTTGCAGGCTGCCCTCAATCCCCTTATGCACACAGGGAGGGCAACACTCAGTGTCAGGGAGGAGTGTGAAAAAACATGAACTAGTAGGGCCTAAGCCATGGAGTTGGTCAGCTGCTCTTGTTGCCATGCGTTAGAATGCCATCGTTATTCTATTAAAGTGACACAGACAATAGGTTGAGTAGTGCACCGTAATCTAATCTGGTACGTTTCCCAATATATTTGTTTTATTTGAGGGAGGGTGGAATTGCATAATGGCCATTATACTAAATCAATTCTTACTGATTAGCGCGAGGTAGTTGTCTAGGACTTACAACCAAGACAGCAAAGATGTGAAACTAATGTGCTGATGCAGGACAACAAAAGCCATTTTCGCACAACTCCTGCAGATTGATCTTTGAAGGACATGCTACTTTCAACCTGTAGACTTAGGCCACTCCTAGAATAGACATCCTAAGCTAGTCACACATGCCCTCTAGACATCCTAAAATAGCTAGGGCTAAGAGATATTCATGACCTATCTGACCTCCAGCCATCCTTGTACTAAGGTGCCAAGCCACACCATTGTAGGCACTTCCACAATATCGGCAACCATTAGAAAACAGGTGCATCACCATTAAGCTTGCCAAAACAAGTCATAGAAATAACCCAGTTAAAGGAGAGGTGCACAGACAATCCGCATGCCTAAGTAGTGGTAGCCTAATTGGATTCTTCATTGAGATGATTAAAGTATCAAGAGGTAAAAAGTGGCATGAGAATATACTCTATTGACCACTCGTTTTCTTGAGGACAGAACTACACCTACCAGTTAAAAACTTTATCCTAGCCCTAACAATATCATATGAATCTGGAAGTAGGGTCAATACCTTTGAATTATATCACTTTTTGATATGATTTAAAGGAAACTTTCCATACATGTTTGCCCATGGAAGTGGTCAGAAAGATACTTTTTGGACCGGAATGCCAAAACATTCAGTTGATAAAGGCGCTCAAAGTTAACCTATTTTGTATACCCCACCATGAGACCCGCCATTGGCTGAGACAAAATGCTCTTGAAAACAGGGTGGGTGTAATTTCCATCATAGAAATACAATTCATAGAAGTGACCAATCCCTTCAGACCAGTGAAATTTAGCTGGTACACCATTGAAATTTAAATTCAATTGAAATGTTTACTTCTAATTACTACCACAAAGATGACAGCATGTCCATCCACCGTCGAATGTCAACTTAAATGGTCATGTCTATTCTATGATCTATATTTCTATGATTTCAATAGGTTTCCTATGGAGGATTGACAGTATCATTTAAAACAGATATTCCCATTCAAACCAACATTATCTGATGTGTGGACCTTCAACCAACCATTTGAAAGTTATAAAATGTTATTCCCATTGTGGTACATTTATCAGCCAAAACATGACACCCACCCTGTATTCAAGAGCACCGATGGCGGGCACAACACAAAAACCTTAGATTATGTAAAATAGGATCTAAGCTACAACACAGTGCATTCGGAAAGTATTCAGACCCCTTGACTTTTTCCAATTTTGTTACGTTACAGCCTTATTTCTAAAATGGATTAAATTGTTATTTACCCCCTCATCAATCTACACACAATACCCCATAATGAAAAAGCAAAAACTGAGTGGTAGAGATTTTTGCACAATAAAAACTCACATTTACATCAGACCCTTTACTCAGTGCTTTGTTGAAGCACCTTTGGCAGCGATTACAGCCTCGAGTCTTCTTGGGTATGACGCTAGAAGCTTGGCACACCTGTATTTGGGAAGGTTCTCCCATTCTTCTCTGCAGATCCTCTCATGCTCTGTCAGGTTGGATGGGGAGCGTCGCTGCACAGCTATTTTCAGGTCTCTTCAGAGATGTTCGATCGGGTTCAAGTCCGGGCTCTGGCTGGGCCACTCAAGGACATTCAGAGACTTGTCCCGAAGCCACTCCTGCGTTGTCTTGGCTGTGTGCTTAGGGTCGTTGTCCTGTTGGAAGGTGAACCTTCACCCCAGTCTGAGCGCTCTGGAGCAGGTTTTCATCAAGGATCTCTCTGTACTTTGCTCTGTTCATCTTTCCCTCAATCCTGACTAGTCTCCCAGTCCATGCCGCTGAAAAACATCCCCACAGCATGATGCTGCCACCCCCATGCTTCACCGTAGGGATGGTGCCAGGTTTCCTCCAGACGTGACGCTTGGCATTCAGGCAAAATAGTTCAATCTTGGTTTCATCAGATGGTCTGAGAGTCTTTTAAGTGCCTTTTGGGCAAACTCCAAGCGGGCTGTCATGTGCCTTTTACCAAGGAGTGGCTTCCATCTGGCCACTCTCCATAAAGGCCTGATTGGTGGAGTGCTGCAGAGATGGTTGTCCTTCTGGAAGGTTCTCCCATCTCCACAGAGGAACTCTGGAGCTCTGTCAGAGTGACCATCGGGTTCTTGGTCACCACCCTGACCAAGGCCCTTCTCCCCCGATTTCTCAGTTTGGCCGGGCGGCCGGCTCTACGAAGAGTCTTGGTGGTTCCAACTTCTTCCATTTAAGAATGATGAAGCCCACTGGGTTCTTAGGGACCTTCGATGCTGCATAAATGTTTTGGTACCATTCCCCAGAGCTCTACAGACAATTCCTTCGACCTCATGGCTTGGTTTTTGCTCTGACATGCACTGTCAACGGTGGGACCTTATATAGACAGGTATGTGCCTTTCCATATGTCCAATCAATTGAATTTACCACAAGTGGACTCCAATCAAGTTGTACAAAACATCTCAAGGATGATCAATGGAAACAGAACGCACCTGAGCTCAATTTCGAGTCTCATAGCAAAGAGTCTGAATGCTTATGTAATTAAGGTATTTTCTGTCCAACAATTTCTAAAATCCTGTTTTTGCTTTGTCATTATGGGGTAGTGTGTGTAGATTGATGAGGAAAAAATATATTTAATCAATTTTAGAATAATGCTGTAAAGTTACAAAATGTGGAACAAGTCAAGGGGTCCGAATACTTTCCGAATGCACTCTGTTTGTGTTTTTTTTTAAAGTTTAAATGTTTTTAGATACTTGACGTTCAAGGTTAAAAAATGACAATTTTTATAAATAAAATTCTCCAGAAATGATAAAATAGTTTCACAACCCTGTTAGTAAGCCTTTACAATCACAACCGATTATATTTTCCAGTGATAAAGACATGCATGTCTCATGGTATGGTGGGGTATGTAAAATGGGTCAACTTTTAGCACCTTTATCTTGTGAATGTTTGGGCATTCAGGTCCAAAAGGTCACTTTCTGAGCACTTCTACATATGGGCAAACACACTACCAGTCAAAGGGTTGGACACACCTACTCATTCAAAGGTTTTTCTTAATTTGTACAACTGTTTACATTGTAGAATAATAGTGAAGACATCAAACCTATGAAATAACACATATGGAATCATGTAGTAACCAAAAAAGTGTTAAATCAAAATATATTTTATATTTGAGATTCTTAACATAGCCACCCTTTGTCTTGATGACAGCTTTGCACACTCTTGGCATTCTCTCAACCAGCTTCATGAGGTAGTCATCTGGAATGCATTTCAATTAACAAGTGTGCCTTCTTAAAAGTTAATTTGTGGAATTTCTTTCCTTCTTATTGCGTTTGAGCCAATCAGTTGTGTAGGGGGGTATACAGAAGATAGCCATATTTGGTAAAAGACCAAGTCCATATTATGGCAAGAACAGCTCAAATAAGCAAACAGAAACGACAGTCCATCATTACTTTAAGACATGAAGGTCAGTCAATACGGAACATTTCAAGAACTTTGAACGTTTCTTCAAGTGCAGTCGCAAAAACCATCAAGCGCTATGATGAAACTGGCTCTCATGAGGACTGCCACAGGAATGGAAGACCCAGAGTTACCTCTGCTGCAGAGGATAAGTTAATTAGTGTTACCAGCCTTAGAAATTGCAGCCCAAATAAATGCTTCACAGAGTTGAAGTCACAGACACATCAACATCAACTGTTCAGAGGAGACTGTGTGAATCAGACCTTCATTGTCAAATTACTGCAAACAAATCACTACTAAAGGACACCAATAATAAGAAGAGACCTGCTTGGGCCAAGAAACACGAGCAATGGACATTAGACCGGTGGAAATGTGTCCTTTGGTCTGGAGTCCAAATTGGAGATTTTGGGTTCCAACCGCCGTGTCTTTGTACGGATGATCTCCGCATGTGTAGTTCCCACCGTGAAGCATGGAGGAAGAGGTGTTATGGTGTGGGGGTGCTTTGCTAGTGACACTGTCAGTGATTTATTTAGAATTCAAGGCACACTTAACCAGCATGGCTACCACAGCATTCTGCAGCGATACGCCATCCCATCTGGTTTGGGCTTAGTGGGACTATCGTTTTCAACAGGACAATGACCCAACACACCTCCAGGCTGTGTAATGGCTATTTGACCAAGGAGAGTGATGGAGTGCTGCATCAGATGACCTGGCCTCCACAATCCCCCAACCTCAACCCAATTGAGATGGTTTGGGATGAGTTGGACGGCAGAGTGAAGGAAAAGCAGCCAACAAGTGCTCAGCATATGTGGGAACTCCTTCAAGACTGTTGGAAAAGCATTCCAGGTGAAGCTGGTTGAGAGAATGCCAAGAGTGTGCAAAGCTGTCATAAAGGAAAAGGGTGGCTATTTGAAGAAACTCAAATATAAAATATATTTTGATTTGTTTAACACTTTTTTGGTTACTACATAATTCCATATGTGTTATTTCATAGTTTTGATGTCTTCACTATTATTCTACAATGTAAAAAATAGTAAAAATAAAGAAAAACCCTTGAATGAGTAGGTGTCCAAACTTTTGACTGGTACTGTATGCATGTAAGGTTTTGTTCAAATCAAAAGAGGTGCTGTCAAAATGGATTTACCCAGTACTAAGCCTACTCCTGCCACAGATAATACATGCTAACTAAGCTAGCAGTACTCCCCCAGTCTAAGTATTCTCCTGTGGCAGACAAGCCTAGTTAGTTAGCATGCTAAGCTAGCAGTACTCACCCTATAGGCCTTCTCCTGCAGGTTGGTGTTGCTGAGCTTCAGGATAACATCAAATTTGATGGGCTTCACACTCATCCGGCCAGGCTTCTTGTTGAAGTCCACCTGATGGATGATCTAAACAAGCAATGAACACAAAATTAGTGCGTTCAGAAATCACGCAAAATTTGCAAAGACATGACACAAATTACACAATGTCAAAACAGAACAGCGACAGTGCCCTCACACGAGCCAGACATCAGCATCATTTGGTAATCATTCCATGGCTTGTCTCATGGAAAATCATTCAGACTCCTGACAATAGACACTAATAAATGTTCAATGTAAATAGACACTAGTAAATGTTCAACGTAAAGATACTGCCAAAGTAGAGCTTAAACAAGCACACCATTAACGGCAAAATAATGTGCATGCGCATCAGCACAGTATGTGCCAGTGTATATTTGTGTTTTTACCTATATTTTGTACATCTCAATGTGCGTGTTTGTGTGCTAGATGGGCCTAGCCCTGTATATTATTTTGTGTCTTTGCGTATCGCTATGTGTGTGTGTGTGTGTGAGAGGACGTTGGTACTAGGCGAGTGGAGCGCTCCTGGCCCGGTATGTCTGTACAAACATTGGATGTGGTGGCGGTCTGCTGGGGGAAGTGGGAAGACATGGTTCAGCCCTGATACAGAGGAAGACACCGGAGCAGGAAGCTCCAAATCATATACCACCCCCCCGCTATCCCCCACTTGGAGAGATACATGCGCACACACACACGCGAGTATGTGTGGTGTGCATGGACATGTGTGTGTATGATGTGTGGTCTGTGTTATTGTATATGGAGTGTGTGCGTGTCTTAGTGAGTGCTGGCCTCCTGTGGTAAGCTAGCATGAAAACGGCAGTATGGGGGCAACAGCTTGGCCTTGTGGGGCGTGGTCACCGTGATGGTCTGGAGTGTGTGCATGTGTGTGCAGTCTGACCAGAGCGATAAAGACAAGGCTGTGGTTACGCTTTACTCCGAACGCGCTCTGCAGACCACATCCTCTCTGCCTATGGCGCAGCAGTCCACCCCCAGCACACACACACAAACACAGAGGAGCACATGGGGGTTGCTTCTGCTGCTCCAATTAAAACAGTGCGCACCTCAGCCTCTCTTTTCCGTTTAACGAGGGGAACAGTAAAAGAGAAGACAGACAGGAAATGGAGTGTGTGCGTCTGTGTGCTGGGGTGAAGGGGTGGACGGCTGCGCCATAGGCAGAAAGGATGTGGTCTGCAGAGCGCGTTAGGAGCAGAGCGTAACCACAGCCCTGTCTTTATCGCTCTGGTCAAACCGTCCACACATAACACAGTGATCACTCCCACAAGGCCAAGCGGTCACCTCCATACTGCCGTTCTCATGCTAGTTTACCACTAGTGGTTCACGAGTCCAGGATTTTTTGAGTCGACTCTGACTGGAGTCGAAAGGAGTTGACTCTTGCTCGACTCCCAAAACACGCTGAAACGGATGCGCACACACATACACACCACCTCATTATTGCAAAGTCCTACAAGGAAGACTACATTTGCGTTCTATAGGACTGACATGAGCATGATACTGCCCATTTGCTATAAAAGGCTTATTTTGTTTGACTATAGAAGGTGATGTGTAGGAACTAGAATATTTCAGTGATATCTTTGCTGTTTGCAGCCTTGACGGATACCACGGGATTATGCGGTGCACTGTACGCTGATAAGCCTATTATTTACCATGTTATAGCCCTATTCGGACCAGTATTACTAGAGACGTTGGTTTTGTCAGAGGACAATTCACATAGGATTCGTTTTTTCCCAAACGGCCCCCTGTAATTCTTAATTTTTCCAAATTGATTTGACTCTTATGACAGAAGCCAGGAGGTGTTTATTGTAGTTGTGAAGATATTTCAACGTCATGTCTAGACAATAGGCTACATTTACATTTTAGTCATTTAGCAGACGCTCTTATCCAGAGCGACTTACAGTTAGTGAGTGCATACATTATTTTTTATTTTTTATTATTTTATTTTATTTTTATACTACACACTGATAATTCGTGCTTGGCTGCCAAATGTATCGGTCTCCCCATAATATTTAAATTGAAGTGTGATCATAATCATTATTTTAGCGCTCCATCCATGGTAGACATCCTTCCTAATAACAATGCCCAACATCCTGCTGATTAGAGCTGCTGAACCGTATTTGCACTTCACTATTTATGGATGATAAAGTGAACGTGCCATTTTCAAAATGTTTAGCGGGGTTGCTGCTTTGCGTTCTATTGCCTAGGAGAGGGCTCTCCAACCCTGTTCGTGGAGATCTACCATCCTGTATGTTTTCATTAAATAAGCTATAGGCAATATATTTTATTGCACATTTAGGCCTAATTAAACTGATGCATTTGGCAATGTTCAACTCCAATTCACTGAAACTATGACGGAATAGTTTAGCTATACTCAGTGATAGCCTAATATATACTTAAGGTGAATTTATGAGGCATTGCTAGATACAGATTACCAAGATATAGCCTATGCGCACTGTTCTGACCGTCTCTCTGCCTGCCCCAATCCTCTCTCCCTCGCCTGCTCCTTTTTCTGTTCGCTATGAAAAACACTAGTGTCTGTTGCGTGTAGAATAGCTCAGCCTACTCATTGATTATACCTACTTTAAAGAACTTGCGCTAGACATTGCAAGCCAAGCTATTGCAAAATACAGCATTGCGATAGCCTATAGCCTAGATCTTTTCATTACTGATGCACGGTTCTGACGGTCTGCCTGGTGCCCCTCCCTCTCCCGCTAGCTCTTTCTTTGCTGTGAAAGATGCAAGAGTTTGTGTTCTCGAGGTAGACTATGCAAAACAGTTTCCTCCGTTGCAAAAATACTGAATCTTAGGAGTCGATTCCTAGCGGAATCTAAGCTTGACACCCAGAAATGGTTGAGGAATCTATTATTTTGGAGTAGACTCCCCACCACTACTTACCACAGGAGGCTAACACCCACTGACACACACACACTAGAGCCCAAACTATACAGTGGGGAAAATAAGTATTTAGTCAGCCACCAATTGTGCAAGTTCTCCCACTTAAAAAGATGAGAGAGGCCTGTAATTTTCATCATAGGTACATGTCAACTATGACAGACAAATTGAGGAAGAAAAATCCAGAAAATCACATTGTAGGATTTTTAATGAATTTATTTGCAAATTATGGTGGAAAATAAGTATTTGGTCACCTACAAACAAGCAAGATTTCTGGCTCTCACAGACCTGTAACTTCTTCTTTAAGAGGCTCCTCTGTCCTCCACTCGTTACCTGTATTAATGGCACCTGTTTGAACTTGTTATCAATATAAAAGACACCTGTCCACAACCTCAAACAGTCACACTCCAAACTCCACTATGGCCAAGACCAAAGAGCTGTCAAAGGACACCAGAAACAAAATTGTAGACCTGCACCAGGCTGGGTAGACTGAATCTGCAATAGGTAAGCAGCTTGGTTTGAAGAAATCAACTGTGGGAGCAATTTTTTGGAAATGGAAGACATACAAGACCACTGATAATCTCCCTCGATCTGGGGCTCCACGCAAGATCTCCCCCCGTGGGGTCAAAATGATCACAAGAACGGTGAGCAAAAATCCCAGAACCACACGGGGGGACCTAGTGAATGACCTGCAGAGAGCTGGGACCAAAGTAACAAAGCCTACCATCAGTAACACACTACGCCGCCAGGGTTTCAAATCCTGCAGTGCCAGACGTGTGCCCCTGCTTAAGCCAGTACATGTCCAGGCCCGTCTGAAGTTTGCTAGAGTGCATTTGGATGATCCAGAAGAGGATTGGGAGAATGTCATATGGTCAGATGAAACCAAAATATAACTTTTTGGTAAAAACTCAACTCGTCGTGTTTGGAGGACAAAGAATGCTGAGTTGCATCCAAAGAACACCATACCTACTGTGAAGCATGGGGGTGGAAACAACATGCTTTGGGGCTGTTTTTCTGCAAAGGGACCAGGACGACTGATCCGTGTAAAGGAAAGAATGAATGGGGCCATGTATCGTGAGATTTTGAGTGAAAACCTCCTTCCATCAGCAAGGGCATTGAAGATGAAACGTGGCTGGGTCTTTCAGCATGACAATGATCCCAAACACACCGCCCGGGCAACGAAGGAGTGGCTTCGTAAGAAGCATTTCAAGGTCCTGGAGTGGCCTAGCCAGTCTCCAGATCTCAACCCCATAGAAAATATTTGGAGGGAGTTGAAAGTCCTAGTTGCCCAGCGGCAGCCCCAAAACATCACTGCTCTAGAGGAGATCTGCATGGAGGAATGGGCCAAAATACCAGCAACAGTGTGTGAAAACCTTGTGAAGACTTACAGAAAACGTTTGACCTGTGTCATTGCCAACAAAGGGTATATAACAAAGTATTGAGAAACTTTTGTTATTGACCAAATACTTATTTTCCACCATAATTTGCAAATAAATTCATAAAAAATCCTACAATGTGATTTTCTGGAATTTCTTTCCTCATTTTGTCTGTCATAGTTGACGTGTACCTATGATGAAAATTACAGGCCTCTCTCATCTTTTTAAGTGGGAGAACTTGCACAATTGGTGGCTGACTAAATACTTTTTTTCCCCACTGTATGGGATTTTTGGAACCGATTCTAGAGTGGAAATCAGGGGTTGGAACCTGTTCAGGGAACAGAACTGAAAACTTTCTCGATGCTAGTTAGGAATACTATAGCTATCACATTTCACATTGGATTTATTAACTACAAAACGTAAGACGTGTTTTTAATTCTGGTGCCTCTCTGCACACACAAGCTTGTTAGCTAGCTACCTTCTTTGGTCCAATCTTAAGCCAACACTGAACAGAAGCCGCTCCTCTGTAGGTATAATTCTGTGGGCCTAATTCAGATAATGCATGTCATCACAAGATGGCCAGCACTTCAAGCCAAGCCTCCTCCTCCTTTACCCTCTCTCCCCACCTGTTTCAGCTCGTGCACTACACTTTCCATCACGCATGTAAACAACTCACTGAGCTACAGCTTGCCTGTTGCATAGCAAGCTGCTCTATCCGCACTGCATGATCGGTTAAGTAATTTAATGCCGAGCTAAAAATGTAAAAAATATATATGATTTCAGAGGTTTAAAAAGGAACAGACAGGAACAATATAAACCAGTACCTTGTTTGGATTCGAACCGATACCAAACTTTATTTTGCTGGTCGGAACAGTGGAACGGAACGAAAAAAAGAATGGTTCTGTTCAGAACTTAACGATTGGAAAATAATTTCAGTTCCAACCCCTTGCGGAAATATTCACTGATAACCGATACATCTACAGATATATGTTTTATTTTGGCTGGAATTAAACATTTACTTTTTCTTTATGGATTGTGCTTACAAAGATACTCAGAAAGCTGATTTCTTATATTTGAGAAAAAAACATTAATGTAAGCGCCACATAAAATGTAGAAGCACCAGAAAGACAATATTTCTTTATGGCAAAACTGTTACTCTAGTGAAAGGAGGATACACTGCACTGATTCTGGCAAAAAAAATGCCTTGGCTCTGAAGACTGAGCTGTCTCCTAGCCAGCTGGAAAACGACATAGATAAATACCAAAACATTGAAATTGTGTCCTAAGTTTTCAACGATTGTAGGGCTGAAGCCACTGAATTCTGGTAGTTGTCACTCCAAATGAAAAACATAAATCACAAAATCTGCCGCTGGCACAGCGCTGCCTCTCGCCCAAAGCGTTGCCTCAGTGAACGATCGTTGGTATCTGGGTTAAGGTTTGGGTTAGGTAAGGGTTATGGTTAGGAGTTAAGGTTGTATATCAGAGCTTGAGGAATACCCTTTGCAAAGAGCAAATATAACGCACCAGATTTCACAGGCTTCACTAAAGGGCTGTAACATTACCAGAGTTGAACGTTCTTAGCACGGCATGCTTTAAATTTGGGCATAGCATCTAGTGATGGGAAAATAATTGACAAAAATTAATCGATAGTTACATATCGGGATATTATTTTTGACGACGTATCGTTTTCAGAATATCACAATATTATTTTTGCACTAGTTGGCTGTACCTGCACCAAAACTCCATAAATGTTCCTTCATAGCTTGTTCTCTTATTTTCAAATAAGGGGTCAATTTGTTTTCAGCACCTTTATTTCCATGACTAATGAAAACTCATTTTCTCATGGCTCTCCCTTGTCCCTCTGCAGCAGACATCTGGTGAGCAATATGTTTGGAACGTCGAATTGCAATAAAAATCACACATATCGTATCGGCACCTAAGTATAGTGATAATATCCTATCGCGAGGTCTCTGGCAAATCTCAGCCCTAATGGCATCCATTGTTTGTCACGACACCCAACACCCTCCCATTACACTTCACAGTACACTCAGTGGCCAGTTTATTAGGTGCACCACCCCGTTCACGAAAATGGTTCACTCATTCAGACAGTGAGTCAAGTGGCCGTGGCTTGCTATATAAATCAGGCAGAGGCATTCAGTTACTGTTTGAACGTTAGAATGGGCAAAACAAGTGACTGAGCGTGGTATGATCGTCGGTGCCAGGTGCACCGGTTCCAGTATCTTAGAAACGGACGGCATCCAGAAACGACAGTGTCTAGGGTTTACCGAGAATGTTGCAACAAACAAAAAACATCCCGTCAGCGGCAGTCCTGTGGGCGAAAACAGCTAATTGATGTGAGGTCAAAGGAGAACGGCAAGAATCATGCAAGCAGACAGGCAGGCCCACAAATAGGCAAATAACAGCCCAGTACAACAGTGTGCAGAACGGCATCTCTGAACATCGGTCCTTGTCACGGATGGGCTATTGCAGCAGACAACCACACCGGGTTCCACTAATATCAGCTAAAAACAAGAAGAAGCAGCTCCAGTGGGCATGCGATCACCAACACTGGACAATCGAGGAGTGGAAAAACATTGCCTGGAACATGACAGCGAGTTCAGTTTACTTGAGTGGCCTGCGCAGTCCCCAGAACTCAACCCAATAGCGCATCTTTGGGATGAGATGTAACGGGCTGTTCGCAGCATGAACGTACCGTTCAATTGCCAGCTAATGGAAACCCTTACAAACGCATGCACACCACACATACTCGCATGCCAAACCAACACACACAGTCAAACTGAAAATGTTGACAGTGTGTGACCTGCACTAATAACAAAGGTTTCTAACATTTGACATTTACATTTTAGTAATTTAGCAGACGCTCTTATCCAGACCACATATCACAGTTGTAGTAAGTCCATTTCCCCTCAATAAAGAAGTTATCAGCAAAGTCAGTGCTAGTAGGAAAAGTCAAGCGCAGGGTTTTTTTGGGGGGTGGGGGGCGGGAATAAGGTTGATGTCACAAACACACACCACTCAGATTTACTTCCTCCCCCTCATCTTTCAGAACCTATTTCGTTGTTAGCTATTGAGACCTACACGGACTGTTTTCCACTGATACCTAACAAAATGTTACAACACTCCCACACTGTTTCTCCATTGGTTTTGTTGCCCAATGCTGTCCTCGCGCCGTATTGCTCACATCTATTCAATCCTTTCTGATCTAGGCCACACAAGTGGCCAACCCTCCTCCTAGTGAGCTACTGGGAATACATGCAGAGTTTTGAACCGACCCTGTTGTAAATTAACATACCGGATTCCGCTGATCACGGTCCTGGTTAGCATTTAACTACTTCAGGCCTCTCCAACCCTGTTCTTCCAGAGCTACCCTCCTGTAGGTTTTCACTCCAACCCCAGGTGTAACTAACCCGATTCAGCTTAACAACCAGCTAATTATTAGAATCAGGTGTGCTAGATTAGGGTTGGAGTGAAAACCTACAGGACAGTAGCTCTCCAGGAACAGTGTTGGAGAGCCCTGAACTAGTTGACCTACAGTAGGGTTGGAGATAAATCCAGCAGGACCACAAAGAGTCATATAGTAGGAGTGCTGATCTATGATAAGGTCCTGCTGTCAATATACTCTTATTCATAAACAAGTAAAAAAGGCCAAACTGATCATAGATCAGAACACTTACTCTGAGACGCTTTGTAAATACAGGCCCTGGAGGGTATTGCTCTGGGAGGAGAGATGAGCAGGGGGTAGGGGGTCTTACCTCCAGTAGGAAGGGCAGAACGGGCACGAAGGTGTGGGTGCTGCCAGAGAGGAGGGTGAGGGCTCGCACACAGTGGATCCTCAAAGGGTAGTAGCGTGAAGTGGGTACCAGCCTGCACAGCAAGACAGATGGAGATTCACAACAGTGGTCAACACTACCACCTGCTGGTGAAAGTGTGAAGTTCAACTTTTGGGTGCAGTTTCACAGACACAGATTAAGCTTAGTACTGGGCCAAACATTTTTTCGCTTTCAATAGAGATTCTCCATTGAGCATGCTTTTTAGTCTAGGACTAGGCTTAATCTGTGTCCGTTTTTATGTTTTATGTGAACGTAATTAAAGTCAGACTGAAAAACAATACAAAATCTGCGGAGACCATAGGCTGCTCGTATCATGCTAACTAGACATTCTACCCTAAGAGAGGGTATCCATACTAAAGCACTTGTTATTGTTGATCTATACAACAACTGTATACTAATGCTAATAGTTGGTGAAAACAGATGGTTTAGCTTTATATTCATATTACTTTTTGAAAAGAGATCCAGTATTATCCTTCCCCATAGCTCTCTGTGTGATATCCTGGTAGTGTGTGTGATACAATATAATAGCCCATGTAACAGTATGATCCCAAGTTAAGCACATAGGTCTGTGTGTGTGTGTGTACCCACTTGATGGTGCCCACTATGACCTGGCACAGTGGGTAGATGAGGGGCTGCAGGACATCGCTGGGGTGCAGGGTGCTGAGCACACGACACCACAGGTACAGGCAGTGAACAAACTGCCAGTTATACACCGACTGGTACGTCTCCTGCAGGGATCACACACATCACATTTACCATCAGCACTGATATACATGCCATTGTTGGTGGTTTCTAAATTATTACTGGGATACAGTCTGAGACAAGCAATGGTCTAGACCAATATTGGAACCCTTAGCTCCAATGTTAGAATATCACAGACCACTATAAAAACAATCGTATAGATAATGTCATTACTTCTATTATCATCTTTAGCTGTACTTCCTGGTGTCCTATGACATCATTGCCGTATCCTTATTTCCAACATCCAGGGCCCGTATTCACAAAGCATCTTAGAGTAGGAGTGCTGAACTGCTTACCTTCTTCTTCATGGTCATGGCGTTCCTCAGGTGGATAGCCAGCTGGCGGATGTAGATGAAGCCGTGCTGGTAGGAGGCCTGTGTGTCCAGCGAGTACATCTCTGTCAGCGTCCGCTGCATGAAGTTGATCATAGGCAGAACAGTGGGCGACGTGAACTTGCAGTTCTGCACGTACGAGATGTACATTTGCTGAGGGAAAAACAAGAGGTTAAAGGGTGTTAAGAGTTTGGTTTAAAATAATAAAATGTCCATTTTGGGAGTTCCAACATTGTGCAGGCAACTTTATACCTTCCACTTTGTACTGTTACAGTGGGGGGGGAAAAGTATTTAGTCAGCCACCAATTGTGCAAGTTCTCCCACTTAAAAAGATGAGAGAGGCCTGTAATTTTCATCATAGGTACACGTCAACTATGACACACAAAATGAGAAAAAAATCCAGAAAATCACATTGTAGGATTTTTTATGAATTTATTTGCAAATTATGGTGGAAAATAAGTATTTGGTCAATAACACAAGTTTCTCAATACTTTGTTATATACCCTTTGTTGGCATTGTCATGCTGAAAGACCCAGCCACGTTTCATCTTCAATGCCCTTGCTGATGGAAGGAGGTTTTCACTCAAAATCTCACGATACATGGCCCCATTCATTCTTTCCTTTACACGGATCAGTCGTCCTGGTCCCTTTGCAGAAAAACAGCCCCAAAGCATGATGTTTGGACATCATTTGAAACCCCACCTCTTTAAGGAATACCTGGGATAGGATAAAGTAATCCTTCTAACGAGTGGAGGACAGAGAAGCCTCTTAAATAAGAAGTTACAGGTCTGTGAGAGCCAGAAATCTTGCTTGTTTGTAGGTGACCAAATACTTATTTTTCCACCATAATATATTATTAAATATTATTAAATTAAATAATGTATTATTAAACGCAAATAAATTCATTAAAAATCCTACAATGTGATTTTCTGGATTTTTTTCTCCTCAATTTGTCTGTCATAGTTGACGTGTACCTATGATGAAAATTACAGGCCTTTCATCTTTTTAAGTGGGAGAACTTGCACAATTGGTGGCTGACTAAATACTTTTTTCCCCCCACTGTATGTGCCACCTTTCAGGAATGTTTATGTGCATACACTTTTGCCACTAACTAGGTACAGTGAGGGAAAAAAATATTTGATCCCCTGCTGATTTTGTAAGTTTCCCAGTGAGAGACAGAATAACAAAAACAAAATCCAGAAAAGCGCATGTCAAAAATGTAATAAATTGATTTGCATTTTAATGAGGGAAATAAGAATTTGACCCCTCTGCAAAACATGACTTAGTACTTGGTGGCAAAACCCTTGTTGACAATCACAGAGGTCAGACGTTTCTTGTAGTTGGCCACCAGGTTTGCACACATCTCAGGAGGGATTTTGTTCCACTCCTCTTTGCAGATCTTCTCCAAGTCATTAAGGTTTCGAGGCTGACGTTTGTCAACTCAAACCTTCAGCTCCCTCCACAGATTTTCTATGGGATTAAGGTCTGGAGACTGGCTAGGCCACTCCAGGACCTTAATGTGCTTCTTCTTGAGCCACTCCTTTGTTGCCTTGGGTGTGTGCATTGGGTCATTGTCATGCTGGAATACCCATCCACTACCCATTTTCAATGCCCTGGCTGAGGGAAGGAGGTTCTCACCCAAGATTTGACGGTACATGGCCCCGTCCATCGTCCCTTTGATGCGGTGAAGTTGTCCTGTCCCCTTAGCAGAAAAACACTCCCAAAGCATAATGTTTCCACCTCCATGTTTGACGGTGGGGATGGTTTTCTTGGGGTCATTCCTCCTCCTCCAAACACTGTGAGTTGAGTTGATGCCAAAGAGCTCGATTTTGGTCTCATCTGACCACAACACTTTCACCCAGTTCTCCTCTGAATCATTCAGATGTTCATTGGCAAACTTCAGACGGCCCTGTATATGTGCTTTCTTGAGCAGGGGGACCTTGCGGGCGCTGCAGGATTTCAGTCCTTCACTGCGTACTGTGTTACCAATTGTTTTCTTGGTGACTATGGTCCCAGCTGCCTTGAGTTCATTGACAAGATACTCCTGTGTAGTTCTGGGCTGATTCCTCACCGTTCTCATGATCATTGCAACTCCACGAGGTGAGAACTTGCATGGAGCCCCAGGCTGAGGGAGATTGACAGTTCTTTTGTGTTTCTTCCATTTGCGAATAATCGTACCAACTGTTGTCACCTTCTCACCAAGCTGCTTGGCGATGGTCTTGTAGCCCATTCCAGCCTTGTGTAGGTCTACAATCTTGTCCCTGACATCCTTGGAGAGGTCTTTGGTCTTGACCATGGTGGAGAGTTTGGAATCTGATTGATGATTGCTTCTGTGGACAGGTGTCTTTTATACAGGTAACAAACTGAGATTAGGAGCACTCCCTTTAAGAGTGTGCTCCTAATCTCAGCTCGTTACCTGTATAAAAGACACCTGGGAGCCAGAAATCTTTTTTTACCTATTTCCCTCATTAAAATGCAAATCCATTTATAACATTTTTGACATGCGTTTTTCTGGATTTTTTTGTTGTTATTCTGTTTCTCACTGTTCAAATAAACCTACATATAGACTGATCATTTCTTTGTCCGTGGGCAAACGTACAAAATCAGCAGGGGATCAATTACTTTTTTCCCTCACTGTAGCTATATTTGCTTAGCATTTTTAATGCAGATGTGGAGACATAAACCTTACTTACTCACTCCTAAAGGGTATTAACTACCGCGGGCCAAATGAATGAAGCATATTTCACACATGGAAGAGAGCGAGAAACAGACGTAGAGGACATACCTTGAAAATAGGGTTGAGGTAGGTGTCTTGCTTGTGTCGGCAGATCTTGTTGAGGGCCAGGAAAGCCAGCACACGGCTCGTCTCCTCCCCGGTGCTCCACTGCTTGATCAGTTGCTAGAAAAAGGTGAGAGAAGTGGACTGTGAGAGCTAACTTCGGAATGGACCCAGGTCCCAATAGCAAGGCTACCAGTCCAGAGCATAGTGTCGCTGTCAGAAGCCTTGCATCTTTAAAAACTTTTCAGGAAATGACAAAAACATCCATATTTGACCATTTATGAAACTTCAGAGTTACTACTTTCAATTCATGTAAAAATAAAAATAAATACTGGGGCAAATGGAGTTACAAGGTTTTCTTCTGACAGCAGTAATATGTCATTTCCTAGGGAGGGATCCTCCAGTGCTCCACAACACCCTTTATAAACTCAACTGATATTAATGTGGTTTATCTCTGCAGGGTTATCATCCCTAGAACTAAATCATAACTGCTTTACATTACAGAGACATTATTTGCATAATTCCCCTGATGATCATCACGCAGTTTGGTCAGCCTACATATAGGTGCTGCTGTGGTAACCGGAACTCACCTTGAGCAGGTGGCGACACTGTTTGGGGTTACACAGGTAGTAGGGCACCAGCTGGTTGGCGTGCCTCAGAACTGCACTGATGACGGTGGCCTCGGTGAGACAGGACAAGAGCTGTGAACGGAGTAGGAGAGTTAAAGTTCAATTTATTTGCCATTGTAAGTAGAGGTACATCAATTGAAAATGTTCATCGACAAGAGTAAAAAGGTAGAAACATTTTTAAAACACGAGGGTACATCCAATACAAATACTGTATGCAAGAAAAAGGAAAGGTATCAGTGACAATTCAGACAAGAGGGGGGAAACAAGGGGAAAATGGGACAGAGGATGAAACAAACAGACCTGAACGATCCCACTGAGATACATCCTGATGTCCACCTGGTTCTTCTGCCATTTAGGACTGCACGATGGAAGCACTGGCCTGAAGATGAGAAAATCAGAGGGAAGACCAAAATGGATACACCTGAAAAAATATTCACCTTGACACAGATAATAAAATACATTGGCTCATCTGTTTAGCTATTGTTCTACTCAAAACTAAGTGTTAGGGAAATGGTTAAAGCTTTTGTAAAGAAGAAAGGTGTCCATTTATTACTTCTTCTGGTCTTTATCTGGCTTTAGGTTGAGCATCCTCTGCAGAGCCACGTACACGTCTCGGATACAGAACAGGACCAACGCGTTGAACACTATTGGAGAACACACACACACACACCACAAATTATGTCATCGTCCTTGGGGCTAAAGTATGTTGACACTACTAAAGAGGGGATCATACACACTCATGGGGGGTATGATCCCTACCTGAACTGTCGGCCACTTTGTATCGACATGGATCTCCCCCCTCTCCTTTGGTGGTCGCCACAGCAGCCTTGAAGGCCTGTGTGACCTCTCTGAAGAGGCGAGGTGTAGGCTCATCCTGAAGACAAAGGATGGGAGGCAAGAAAAGATGCATATAAGAACGAAGGGCAAAAGCACTGGCATTGTGGTACAGTAGACACAAAAGCGTCTTGACTTCATGTAATAATACGTTTTCCTTCCAAATTAATGCTGCCCGGTAGGCATTGTTTTTTATCATGACACTCATGGGACGGTAGTTAACCCAGAGGTTTGGGAGGTGGAAGATGGGACCCAGCACTATTCTATTTGCGGAGAGAAAATATGCGTCAAAAGTTGGTTATTTAAAAGGGCCATTATGCAACCTGCATCCCGGTGTGGTTGTGTCTGTTTACAATGACTACACCTAAAGTCTGGTAGAGGAAAATGGAGGAGGTCTATGCTAGGTGGATAGTCTGTAGGTAAGTGTTACCTTGATTGCAGCTTGCCACTCATCAACCATTTTCTCTGTTACTTTGATAACCTCTGCTGTCTTCTTGGATTTCTTTGTGGACTCTCCTTGTTCCTCCTCATCATCAGAACTGGCCTCCTAGCGTCACACATAACCTTGAAGTTAACATTATTCTGAAAAATGTAAAGACCATTATAGAGACAAAGAAAACATGCTAAGGAATACAAATCATGAAAATAAACAAATACATGTTGAGTGTAAAATCAGCATCCCCTCAAATATGACATTTACACGTGTAAAATTAGATGTTAATCTCTAATGCTGCTGGTTTAAATCAAGCATAGGCTACCATATTAGATCAGAAACAAATGTGCATCAACTTACCCTATATTCAGTCTATACATAATCTGAATTACGTTTTCACATCATGAAACATTTTTCAAAGTCAAAGCCCTAGTACCTCCAGTTGTTTGGGCAGCGTGTGGTACTTCCTCTCTTCCTCATCCTCGGAGCTGTCGGTGTCGTCAAAGTTGAGCAGGGTCTGGTCGTTCTGCTGCAAGAACTTATAGAACTCTGGATCTTTACTTTTTAACCTTGACAGTGAGTCTTTGTGCTGAGATGCCTTGCCTTTCTTTTTGTCATCACCCCTGCAAGACAGGACATACTCATGTATTAAATAACATTCTACCAGGTGACCTGGGAGGACATTTGTATTTTTCGGGTACACTAAAGTATCTGGGGCAGATACTGACTGAAGAAGTGAGACTGAAACACTTACTTGTCTTGAGCTGCTGATTGCCCTGCTTTCTTCTTCGATTTCTGTCCATGCCGGGTGGGAGTGTCATCCTCAGAATCAGCCTCACCTGCCGAGTCAAAGCCAGATAGCAGGAACTCGTCCACACTGAGGTCCTCCAACTTCCTGCAACATAGAAACAATACACAGCCAATTTAGCAAACATAAATATATTTAATTAAAGTCAAAGGTCAGTTAATTAGCTACACTCAAACAAGCTACACTTTGCCTGCTAAATTATGTAAATGTAAATATTTTACAACAGTCTCACTCCCAGTGACTATGATGGCGTGTAAAGTTAGTTTAGTTGGCGAAATTAGCTAACGTTAGTTCGTTTGATCCGTTTAACGTTACATTTCAATAAGTCATGCCAAAACAAACTTACAAACTGAACGGGGGAGGACGTTACATGTTAATCACTCGCTCAACTCACTTGGTTAGCGAGTTAGCCAACCATTATGTTTCAAACCAAGCAAGCTAGCTAACTATTAGCTAAGGCTAACGTTGATTATTACAAGTGAGCTACCAACTCTGCTTTCAACATTCCAAGGGAAATAAAGAACGACACAAAACACTTGACACGTACAATACATAAATAAGCTAGCTATATTGTTATGTAATAGAACAAATGTGTTCGTTATCAGTACCCACATTTCACTGTGAGCAATTTACCTTTTGCTTTTCTGTTTTCCTGCCATGCTGGATCAAAAACGTGACTACCAATTCGGATCCCACAATGCAACGGTGTTAGTCTATGGGGGCGTTCCAGCTCATCTTTTTTTATGTCGCGCTGCACACCAGCGTCAAAATTGCTCTCGTTGCACAAGTACAGGAGGCAAGGTGGACATGCTCCTGTTGAAAAGCCAATGCCTCTATATGGAATTTTTGGATACAAAACATCTGTGTGGTCTACCCTGAGGACAAGATCAAAGGGTCAAACCACAGAGGTGGTTTGGTGACCACACTTGGGTTATAATTATACCTTGCATCAGTTGCCTGCTGGGACCTGGAGAGTTGTATTGACTGCTCCCCAAGTCAATACAAAACATAAGTACCGTCCCTTGTATGTGAATTGGAGTTTGGAGCCCTGTAGGTGACATTTGGGCGTGCCATGGGGACCATTAATTGGACCGATGTAAATTGTTAGTCGTCCTATGTGGGGAAACTGTTGAGGTAGTCCCGTGTAGCTTAGTTGGTAGAGCATGGCGCTTGCCCACGCCAGGCTTGTGGGTTCGTTTTCCACGGGGGGCCTGTATGAAATAATGTATGCACTCACTAACTGTAAGTCGCTCTGGATAAGAGCGTCTACTAAATGACTAAAATTTAAAATGTGTTGGGAGGTTGGGCTTTGTCTTTACGACTTGGATGTATTCATATTCAGCTATGTGGTCCTCTGGCATGAGATCCGGGTTTGCAACCCACTGGTCGGTCACATTGTTTGTATCATACGTAAAAATGTATGCACACATTACTGTAAGTCGCTTTGGATAAAAGCGTCTGCTAAATGGCATATTATATTATTATTATATTATTATCATATGAATGTGGATCTTGTGGCGTTAAATGCTTTCACAGTCATCGTGAGACTGATCATCTGTGCACAAGAAAAACAAAAGAAAACGACCTCGAACGCCACCAATCTGACGCAAGTTGTATGACGTTAAATTTAAAATGTTTTAGAAAATCCAGTAGATCCACACTCCAGTACAGTAGGTGGCGGTAATGCACCATAATGGTGGATGCCAACCACCGATAAACCCCACTGAAGAAGAAGAAGAAATCCAATAGATTTTGCAGAGGTTATTGTTCATCTGAATGGATTTGGATTCAGTTTTTCAATCGTTATCATGAGCAATAGCAGAACATGTATCAATTCACTTTCTCTGTGTTTTTGCAAGATATAAAAACTGTTTTAAAATGCACATAGCCTGAAAGGAGAAACTAGCTAACGTTAGCTTAGTACTTTTCGGTGTCAATTTTATTAGTCATATGTACGGCATACACATGGTATATACACCATCCAACGAATTGCTTACTTGCTGGTTCCTTCTCGACAATGCAACATCAATAAGAAATAATAAAAGATAAGAATACGAATTTAAAGTAAATGGCTCAACATGTTAGCATAAGTATAATACAGGAAGGCACAATTTATAGTCCAATATTTACATGTGTTTTGGGGAAGGGGGGATTGGGGGGCAAATGTTTAAATTGTGCAGTATTTAGCAATCATAATAAGAGTCTGTGGCAGCAGCAGTTGTGATAAGTGTGTAGCATGAATGTATATGACATTGAAATCAGGTTAACTTTCAGTTCTGAATGAAAGTTGAAAATACTTATTTTCTGGCCGTGGAAAATACATATTGACCTTGGAAATAAGTATTTTCCAGATGTTGAAAATACTCATTTTCCAGACATTGAAAACACGTATTTTCCAGATGTTATAAATATGTATTTTACAGATGTTGAAAATATGTATTTTACGGACGTTGAAAATTCATATATTTTGGGTCATTGTTTCTATGGCCAAATTTTAACCGTACATACATTCACTTATCTCTACATCTCAATGAAGAAAGAATTATATCACATTACAAAAATTCCAATTAAAATAGGAAAATGGAGCAAACTGAATATTGCAGTATGGAATATTTATTATTGCTCCCTTCTGTCATTCGTTTTTTCAAACGCTTTAGAACTGGCAGTGACCATGTTCAAAGTTTTTAGACCAACAGAAAAAAACGTATTTTATAACATTCTCAATAATGGTTACAGAAACGTTTTTTCTTGCTATGACTGTGATCTGTGGTTGTTTATCTACCTTAGTTGAATACACTTACTGTAATTCACTCTAGATAAGAGCATCTGCCCTAAATGTAAATGAACCCTTACAATGCATGCTGGGTATTATTCAAATGAGCTCCAACCCCAAACAAGACCACATTTGGTCGGACCGGACCAAATCTGAACCAATCATAGATGCCTATTTCACAAGTTTGGACAGCACAGTACAGTAGAGTTTAGTTCAGTACAGAACAGTTTAGTTCGGTAGAGTACAGTACAGTAAAGTACAGTAGGGTACAGTACAATATAGTACATTATACTGTACTTTACTGTGCTCTATTATACTGTACTATTCTGTATTGTACTGAACTATACTTTACTGTACTCTTCTGTACTCTGCTCTACTGTACTGTACTCTGCTGTGCTCTACTGCAGGGTTTCCCAAACTCGGTCCCGGGGCCCGCCCTGGGTGCACATTTTGTTTTTTGCCCTAGCACTACACAACTGATTCAAATAACCAACTCATCATCAAGCTTTGATTATTTGAATCAGCTGTGTAGTGCTAGGGCAAAAACCCCCAGCTCTACTGTACTGTGCTGTCTAAACTTCCAAAACATAGATGTTTATTTTTGGGCCAAATCGAGTCCGGACCGGACCAAATCTGAACCAATTATAGACGACTATGTTTGGGCCAAATCAAGTCCGGACCAGACGTTTGTGGACGTTGAAATGAAGATGGGCCAAATCTGAACCAATCATAGACGTCTATGTTTGGGCCAAATCGATGCCGGACAACAAAACGACGTCTGTGGACGCTGCTGCTACTCTCTGTTTACTATCTATGCATAGTCACTTTACCTCTACCTACATCCAGGGGCGGTGTGTTCATTAGGGCGATATGGGCGACGCACTGCCAAACGGGAAAAGGAAGGGATTTTTTTTCTAATCAATTATATCACGGCAACAGTAGTTATCAGTGTTCTAATCTAGACGTCTGATCTGCCACTAAATGTCCAATCAGGCTAAAGTCGTGCTTCAAATGGCCCCGCCCCTTTTGGGGCGATTTCAGTCAGGTTGAAAATCGCCCCAGAAGTCTCTCATAGACTCTCATGTAAAATCTTTTTTTTTCAAATATCAGAGCTTTCAATACAATCTCTATGGGTTTCTGAGGGCTTGCACTTACGTGCTTTCGTCATACGTAACATAACCATGAACGTAACTAAGAAAAGAGCGGGTAGCAGCGTCAATCAATTCACGTACTACTGTCAAGATGGCTAGCGTTCAGTGCAACTCGATTGTCTCTTTGAAAGAAGTTCCTTTTTGTCGGCGAACAAATCAAGATAAATTGGCAACGAAACAATTAGGACCTCCCAGACCAAATTTAATAATTCAACAGGTTTCTACTAAAGGGGGAAAGTCCTACACCCGAGGATTTTCCAAAAATTGGTACGAACGAAAAACCTGGCTAGCAGGCTGCGATGTAGCTAATGCAGTCTTCTGCTACCCCTGCTTACTCTTTCACCCTGAAGGCGGCAAGAACCGCCACATCCTCAGCCGGCTAATCCAGTGTGTGAAGTTTTGCGGAGTGTTTGAGTTAGCTTTGCGAGGCAAAGATGAAACTGAGGGCTCCACCAACCCTGGAAAGCCAACACTTTTGAGATCAGTCAATAAATGCTTCTGGTATTGACTTATATGCTGCCCCTGTCTTCATGTTGTTGCTGGACATATCTTTTTTTAAATGTGTGTAGGTCACCTAAATCATCAGAAAAATTGCCCCCCCTGAGAATTTTTTCAGGAGCCGCCACTGCCTACATCTACATATTACCTCAATTACCTCGACTAACCTGTGGCCCCGCACATTGACTCTGCACCGGTACCCCCTATATATAGCCTCACTACTGTTATTTTATTGTTGCTCTTTAATTATTTGTTATTTTTCTATATTTTCTTATATTTTCTTTGTTTTACTTAGCAATTTTTTACTTCAGTTTATTTTAGTAAATACTTTCTTAACACTTATTTTTCTTGAAACTGCATTGTTGGTTAAGGACTTGTAAGTAAGCATTTCACTGTAAGGTCTACAAATACAATTTGATTTGATTTGATTTGAAATCAAGGCCAGGGTGGACGGACCAAATCTCAACGTCCGTGGACGTCGGCGTCGGACGGTGCTCACTGGGCTACAGCCGCACTGTCGATTTAAGGTGGTCTAGATAGCATCTTGAACATACCGGTTTATAATTTATGAATGTCATAAACACGTTTTACAATTACACAGCAAACAAACATAATTCCTGCCAATGTTTCGTTTTATCCACGCGGCAACGGTAGTATCTAAGCATCACTGCTGTAGGTCCACCTTAACATTTTATTGTCACTCATTGCTCATGCAGTTTGCATTTACGTACGTCAACAACAGGCTTGAATAGAGGCTTTCTTCATATCGTAGACAGACAGTAGAGATTATCAAATTGGATGCGTCTCGTGTTGTTTTCACTTTCCCCATCATTTCAGTGAAGAGGGGCGGTGTGTTCAACGAAACCGCAACGTTTATCACCGGTAATTAGAATTTTCTGCATTTATTTTCTTGCTGATGATACTGTTATTCGAAGTAGATGGTGTGGCAGTTGGGGTGCAGCATCACATCTTTAGAAATATAAATGAATAGAAACAAGCTCAAGTAGGAAGGCGTGATGACAGCATGCATGTTGATAAACGAACAAAGATGGTGATGGTCACAACGGGGAAATTGCCTGTATAAATTGAAGCCGTATGTCTGGCAGCCATCCAGAATGATGAATGAGTCAGAAAAAGGAAAGGTCGCTATGTGTATGTGGGATAGCTTTGTGTGTCATCGGTGGCATGGCCACGGATAATAGTCAGTGTGTCTTTTACTGCCCTATCACTGCAGTGACACAATGCATTCTCATTCATAGGTGGTGGCAAACTTGTATCTGTTGAAAATACAACGGTATTGAATGCAGTGGCGGTCGGTGCAGTTTCAGATGAGGGAGGATGAGTTTTTAAAAAAAATAAGCATAGCCTTATTTATAATACAGCATATTCACCCAGCTCAATGAAACAGCGAAAGGTTTAGGCGAATTTTCCCTATACCCATCATGAAGTTGGGGCGGCAGGTAGCTTAGTGGTTAAGAGCGTTGTGCCAGTAACCGAAAGGTCGCTGGTTCTAATCCCCAAACCGACTAGGTGAAAAATCTGTCGATGTACCCTTGAGCAAGGCACTTAACCCTAATTGCGCCTGTAAGTCACTCTGGATAAGAGTGTCTGCTAAATGACTTAAATGTAAGTTGCTACAACCTAGCCTATGAATTAAAGTTTACAATGTACGCAAGGTTCACAGGTCGAGAGAAATTTGAGTAATCAAGATGACAGACATTGACACATTCAATACCGCCTTGCACACTCTTGCCTGCATCTAGCTGATCTAGGGTGTAATCATTAGTCCAACAGTTGCAAACGAGAGTTTCTATTGGACAAATTCAGGTATGTTTAACCCCATTTCATTCCATTTGAAAAGTTTTTCAACAGAATCGGTGGAATGAATACATCCCTGATCACATTCCAAACACAGTTCACTTCATAGCAGCCACATACATACAGCATGGTCTCTTTGATCGTTGTATAATTTATTCTCGCATCTACACACTCTCCTCCCTCACCTTTTCCCTTCGCTTGTGGACTTCAATGCATAACACATCAGCAGTCTGTGACCATGCGAAAAAACCTTTCAGAGCCAAACTTTCATATCATAACCGCTAACCGCTACACACAGCCTACATCGTTGTCACCATATTATAACGTCATAGTCAACATAGCTACTAGCTCTAACGCGTTAGTAAAACTGCCAAATCATGCACTACAGTGTACAGACAGCAAAGAGATGAGCAGTTACACCGGTAGGCTCCGGTGGCAATAAATTAATAAAACCAAAAGCTTACCTTGACTTGGAAGACTTCAAGTGTTGGATAGCCATAGCCAGCTAGCTAACATAGCATCCCTCTCTGTTTGAGCCGGGTGTTTGAGTAGGCTAAACTAGCTAGCTGCAATCAGTAGCTAAGTAAGTGAAAGTGAAAAAAATATGAAAAATAGCTAGCTCTCTTGCTTCTTCATTTTTGTTTTTCTCACTCTGAGTCAACTACTCACTAAATGTTATGCACTGCAGTGCTAGCTAGCTAGCTGTAGCTTATGCTTTCAGTACTAGATTAATTCTCTAATCCTTTGATTGGGTGGACATGTCAGTTCATGCTGCAAGAGCTACAGATAGGTTGGAGGACGTCCTCCAGAAGTTGTCATAATTACTGTGTAAGTCTATGGAAGGGGGTGAGAAATACAAGCCTCCTAGGTTTTGCATTGAACTCAATGTACCCAGAGGAGGATGGAAACTAGCTGTCCTCCGGCTAGACCATGGTGCTACCCTACAGAGTGCTGTTGAGGCTACTGTAGACCTTCATTGCAAAACAGTGTGTTTTAGTCAATTATTTGGTGACATGAATATATTTAGTATAGTGTTATCTAAAAAGGAACTTTTTTAATGTTTCACTATTTTTAATTTTTCTGAAATTCTTCGGAGGAGGATGGTCCTCCCCCAAGGAGCCTCCACTGCTTGAATGTCATTTCAACGTTTGCAAAGTATCAATGTGCAAAATAGCCCAATGCCAGCTATTTGCGGTGGGCATTAGAACATGATGTCTGTATTAGCAGAAGTCTCTGTGTGTGTGTGACACAAGCCCTATACAGCAGTGGTGACATTTGACACGCTACTCTGCCAATGGATAAACAATTAATTTGTTAAAGGATATTCTAATGTATCCCACACTGATATATTTAGTACAAAGTCTCCATAGAGTCTATGGAATCTATAGCATACATAGATCGTAGACAGTGGATTCTTAAAGTGTAGGCCCTAAGTTATCAGGCATGAAACTCACTCTCTCTAGATCCAAAGCAAGGTAGTGTTACTGTTATCTAGTTGTAACATAACCCCTGTAACCACCCCACAGACACACACAAACACACACTGAAGTTCAGCCTTGGCCAGGTGAAATGTTTTACTGTCAATATGCTACTACTTGGTGAACATAACTCAGATAAAATAGATATCACATGTGGTGTTCCACAAGGTTCGATTTTGGGTCCGGTACTGTTCAGTTTGTTACCCCGTGGCAGTGTTATTAGAAAGCATGGCATTGATTTTCACTGCTACGCAGACAATACCCAAATTTACATTTCTGTTTCACCAGAGGATTTTAGTACCACAGATACATTATTAAGACTGTATTAGTGATTTAATTACTTGGATGGCTCACAACTTCCTCAAGCTAAATCAAGACAGAGGTACTTATTATTGGAGCCAAAGCACAGAGAGAGAATCTGGCCGCACATTTTAATTCACGGGCAATAAAGATAAAACACCAAAATATTAGATTCTTAAATCAATTTCGAATCACACATTAGGAATGTGACCAAAGTAGCTTCTTACCACCTGAGGAACATTGCCATGGTGCGGCCGTTTCTCTCTCAGGCTGATACAGAAAGACACATCCATGTTTTTATTACAAGCAGGCTTGACTACTGTAATGCTCTCCTGTCTGGTCAACCCAAGAAAGCCATTGGTCAACTGCAAAACATACAGAATGCTGCAGCATGGGTACTGACCAAGACCAGACGGAGAGTACACATTACACCGGTTCTGAAGTCTCTGCACTGGTTGCCTTTTGAGTTTAATAATTCATTTTAAGATTCTTCTATTGTTTTTAAATCAATCCACGATTGTGCACCCCAATACATATCAGACATACTTTTGAGTTATGTACCCAGTAGGTCCCTCAGGTCCTCTGGCACTGGCCTTTTAACTATCCCAAAGCCTGGTACCAAGAGGAATGGAGAGGCAGCCTTTAGTTACTATGCCCCCTGCCTCTGGAATAGCCTGCCAGAGAATCTGAGGGGGGCCGAAACTGTGGACATAATTAAAAGAGATCTTAAAACACACCTTTTTAGCTTTGCTTTTCCTTTCCTTTTTTAGTCTTTTGTTTTTATCCTCTTATGTTTGTTCTGTAGTAAATACACTACTTGGCAAAACGTATGTGGACACTTCTTCAAATTAGTGGATTCGGCTATTTCAGCCACACCAGTTGCTGACAGGTGTATAAAATCGAGCACACAACCATGCAATCTCCATAGACATACATTGGCAGTAGAATGGCCTGTACTGAAGAGCTCAGTGACTTTCAACATGGCACCGTCATAGGATGCCACCTTTCCAACAAGTCAGTTCGTCAAATTTCTGCCCTGCTAGAGCTGCCCCGGTCAACTGTAAGTGCTGTTATTGTGAAGTGGAACGTCTAGGAGCAACAACGGCTCCGCTGCGAAGTGGTAGGCCACACAAGCTCACAGAACGGGACCGCCAAGCCCTGAAGCGCGTAGCATGTAAAAATATTTTTTTGCAACACCGAGTTCCAAACTGCCTCAAGAAGCAACGTCAGCACAATAACTGTTTGTTGGGAGCTTCATGAAATGGGTTTCCATGGCCGAACAGCCACACACAAGCCTAAGATCACAATACGCAATACCAAGCATCGGCTGGAGGGTGTAAAGCTTGCCGCCAATGGACTCTGGAGCAGTGGAAACTCGTTCTCTGGAGTGATGAATGACGCTTCACCATCTGGCAGTCCAACAGACGAATCTGGGTTTGGCGGATGCCAGGAGAACGCTACCTGCATGAATGCATAGAGCCAACTGTAAAGTTTGGTGGAGGAATAATGGTCTGGGGCTGTTTTTCATGGTTCAAGCTAGGCCCCTTAGTTCCAATGCCGCTTAACGCTACAGCATACAATTACATTCTAGATGATTCTGTGCTTCCGACTTTGTGGCAACAGTTTGGGGAAGGCCCTTTCCTGATTCAGAATGACAATGCCCCGTGCACAAAGCGAGGTCCATGCAGAAATGATTTGTCGAGATCGGTGTGGAAGAACTTGACTGGCCTGCACAGAGCCCTGACCTCAACCCCACCGAACACCTTTGGGATGAATTAGAACTGTGATTGCGAGCCAGGCCTAATCGCCCAACATCAGTGCCCGAACTCACTAATTCTCTTCTGGCAATACCCCCGCAGCAATGTTCCAACATCTAGTGGAAAACCTTCCCAGAAGAGCGGAGGCTGTTATAGCAGCAAAGGGGGGACCAACTCCATATTAATGGCCATGATTTTGAAATGAAATGTTCGACAAGCAGGTGTCCAAATACTTTTGGCCATATAGTGTATTTATTTTTGTATCTTCATTGTTTTTTATTTTAAAAAATCATGTGAAGTGCATTGTGTTGCATTCATGTCTGAAATGTGCTATATTAATAAAGCTTAATTTGATTTACTTCCAGGATGGTCCCAAAAGATACTACTGAGTCGCAGCAGTCTTGTAGCTAATGTGGGCCATATGGACCCTTTGCAGCACTGTCAAAGGTAGCCTATATTCACGCTATAGGGCCTAGGCTATAATAATATAATAGCATAATCCCATTTGCTGAAGTGGTGTTTTCCTACGGTGGGCCATGATCAAATATGCGACATTTGGTAGAAATGGCACCTTTTAGCCACTGGTGGTGGCGTAACATACAGTTGACAGGAATTTAAATATTAATTTGAACACAATTAGTAAGATACAGTATAGGGTGTCTAGATGCTTATACAACATTCTGATGTTACGTGATAACTCTTAACGTGAGAATTCACCGGATGAGAGAGTCCAAAGGAAAATGTTGTGTGCGTGCTTCTTTACCTCACACACCCTTCGAAAGGCTGCAGCTGGCGATGAGCTAATTCTGGTACAATACATAATCACATACACTACCGTTCAAAAGCTTGGGGTCACTTAGAAATGTCCTTGTTTTCGAAAGCAAAGTATTTTCTTTGTCCATTAAAATAACATCAAATTGATCAGAAATACAGTGTAGACATTGTTAATATTGTAAATGGCTATTGTAGCTGGAAACGGCAGATTTTTAATGGAAAATCTATAGGCGTACAGAGGCTCATTATCAACAACCATCAGTCCTGTGTTCCAATGGCACGTTGTGTTTGCTTATCCAAGTTTATCATTTTAAAAGGCTAATTGATTATTAGAAAACCCTTTTGCAATTATGTTAGAACAGCTGAAAATTGTTGTGCTGATTTTAAATAAGCAATAAAACTGGCCTTCTTGAGACTAGTTGAATATCTGGAGCATCAGCAATTGTGGGTTTGATTACAGGCTCAAAATGGCCAGAAACAAATAACTTTCTTCTGAAACTCATCAGTCTATTCTTGTTCTGAGAAATGAAGGCTATTCCATGCGAGAAATTGCCAAGAAACTGAAGATCTCGTACAACGCTGTGTACTACTCCCTTCACAGAACAGCGCAAACTGGCTCTAACCAGAATAGAAAGAGGAGTGGAAGGCCCCGGTGCACATAATAATAATAATAATAATAATAATAATAATAATAATAATAATAATAATAATAATAATAATAATAATATGCCATTTAGCAGACGCTTTTATCCAAAGCGACTTACAGTCGTGTGCATACATTTTTACGTATGGGTGGTCCCGGGGATCGAACCCACTACCCTGGCGTTACAAGCGCCATGCTCTACCAATTGAGCTACAGAGGACCAAGAGCTACAGAGGACCACATCTGAGCAAGAGGACAAATACATTAGAGTGTCTAGTTTGAGAAACAGACGCCTCACAGATCCTCAACTGGCAGCTTCATTAAATAGTACCCGCAAAACACCAGTCTCAACGTCAACAGTGAAGAGGCGACTCCGGGATGCTGACCATCTAGGCAGAGTTGCAAAGAAAAAGCCATATCTCAGACTGGCCAATAAAAAGAAAAGATTAAGATGGGCAGTCTGAGATATGGCTTTTTCTTTGCAACTTTGCCTAGAAGGTCAGCATCTCGGAGTCGCCGCTTCACTGTTGACATTGAGACTGGTGTTTTGCGGTTACTATTTAATGAAGCTGCCAGTTGAGGATCTGTGACGCGTCTGTTTCTCAAACTAGACACTCTAATGTATTTGTCCTCTTGCTCAGCAAAACAATGTCCATACAGGCGAGAAGACCTTACAATGCATGAAGATACCGGTAGCTTCCAGCTATTGTAGGCTAACTTTCCCTCTTAGCTGACAGCTAAAGCTAACATCAATTCACTACCCTAGTACTATGTTTGTGATAATGTGCAAACCATAACGCAAAATATGCTGATTTCAAAGCTAATTGTCACGAAATACTTTATTCATTCACTTATTTGGTCTCTCTCACATCTCTCCCAAAGATGATCTATTGCCTCAGCGAATTGACTGTGCTCCAACGGGCCACCCCCCTCTTGCCTTGATGTCATTACTGGTTAGAGAGAGCGCACATTTTATTTGTCACATGCTTCGTAAACAAAGTTTTGTCGCCTGTAGTTGCACAGGTTACATGCTGGTAGAAATGAGGTAAAACTGATTAAAATGTATCTGCATTCAAATCACCAGCCACTAGGAGAGCCTCCTCTGGATGATCATTTTATTGTTTGCTTATGGCCCTATACAGCTCGTTGAGTGCGGTCTTAGTGCCAGCATCGGTTTGTGGTGGTAAATGGACATCTACGAAAAATATAGATGAAAACTCTCTTGGTAAATAGTATGGTCTACAGCTTATCATGAGGTATTCTAACTCAGGTGAGCAGAACCTCAAGACTTCCTTAATATTAGAGATTGCGCACCAGCTGTTGTTAACAAAGAGACACACCTCCCCCTTGAGTTTACCCGAGGCTGCCGTTCTGTCCTGCTGATGCTTAGAAAACCAACTAGATGTATATTATCCATGTCCTTGTTCAGCCACGACTCTGAGAAACATAGGATAATACAGTTCTCCAGTGATTGTTATTTTGCCAATAGAACGGAGGGAAGAGGCGGTTTATTTACTCACCAACGTAGTTTCGTCAGGGTGCCCGCACATCGGCCTCTCTTACGCAATATCTTCCTTTTCCGAGTCTCAGGGATTAGGGCCTTGTCCGGGGTGAGCAGTTTATCCTGCATCAGCGACTTGTTGAAGTAGAAATCTTCATACAAATCTGCTGTTCTGATGTCCAGAAGCTCTTTTCGGTCATAAGAAAAGATGTCGGTACAGAAAAAGTTAAGATCAGGGCAAAAAAAACTCACAAAATAGCAGAATTGGTCAGGAGCCTGTAAAACGGCAGCTATCCATTGCAGCGCCATTCTCATCTATAGAGATTTACCATTCAAATAAATAATTACCATTATGTTGTTAGATTGGGAAAAACAAAGTCAAATTGATTGTATAATTGATACATTAATGCATACGTGGCTGTCTCTGAAAAATGTTGACGTAAAGAAAATCTAATATAATGATACTGAAGATGCCAAACAATTGACTAATAAGCCTTTTTTTGTTGCCGTGGTATAATTTTGGTATAGAGTATCGTGATTGTGATATTAAACCTGGTACCGGTATCGAAGTCAAAATTCTGGTATCGTGACAACACTAACACTTTTCAGATGACACAGTTAGATACAATTACCCCCTGGGTAAATTATTATTTTATCAAATTGGGGTCAATTTAATTGTGTTGTATTTGTATGGAATAAACCAAAATGGCTCTTCTTGTGTGTTGCAGTCGCCAAGAGTGAGGCCCAGGCAGGAGCCGGCTGCTGCTGAGCACGGCACCATGATGGAAGGGGGCATGCAGCTGCTGAACCGTGACGGCCACAGCATCTCGCACAACTCCAAGCGTCACTACCACGACTCGTTCGTGTCCATGAACAGGATGCGCCAGCGCGGCCTGCTCTGCGACATCGTGCTGCATGTCTCCAACAAGGAGATCAAGGCGCACAAGGTGGTGCTGGCCTCCTGCAGTCCCTACTTCCATGCCATGTTTACAAGTAAATATCCCTCTGCGGAGTTCGCGCTCCCTGCTACTGACACTGCTCTTCGGTTCCTCCACGCCCTCACAAGTGTTCACCACTAGTGTTAGTCACCCCCTTTGAGTCACCGTCTCCCTCTCTTTACCCTACCTGTCTCTCTTCCACGCCTCATTACACTATTGAAGATTGCACGATTCTCCATTGCTACGGAATATAAATGAATTGGATGTGTTTAAATTATTAGAACCATGAACAAAGTGGTGTGTGACATGTTTGTGGTGATTCTTGGTTGATGCTTGAATGAACTGTGCATTGAACTGTGCTACATTTCTCTCAATGTGTGAGTGGCATCTCACCTTGTGAGCAACACCTCATTTGTTTGCTCTTACTTCCTCACCAGTGACCATTTCCTTCCTCCTCCCTGTTGTCTGTGTGCGTTCTCTTTCCTGTTGGGGTCATAGGTCACCAGGTGAGGTGTGTGTCCCAGTTTTCCTCCTCCTTCCTGCAGCTCAGACTAGAGCTTTGTGAGGGTATGTCCCTGGAGAGAGAGGCTTTAAGACTTCCCACTAGGCTTCTTTTCAACTGACCATGCTTTAAACCTAGGCCTATTCAAATCTGCTGATATAGCCGACAATCTAATCAATATAACCAAAATGCTGGCGTGCTTGTGCGTGTGTGATGGCTCTTTCTACTTGTTGGCACAATTGAACTCCCTTCCATGCTGCTGTAATCATGCTTCTTCACCAGTGTTTGGCTTAGTGCAAGCGCTGCATAGATCTAGGAATCGGAATTACACAAAGATTGTCTGACAGTCAAAACAATTGATCACACAGACTGCTACAAATTATAGAAAATGTCATAGTGCTATGCAGTGACTGCTCTATAAGAATTTGTGTATTATGGGAAATCGAAGTGGTCTATGTGAGATATACTGTATGTGACAATAGAGTATACCACATTAAACACACACACACACACACTTATTTCTTTCAGTTAAATGTAGATATGAGTGTTGTATTGGATTGTCCACACAGGCACATGTACTGCAGACTTTATTAAGTGGAAAACTCTGTTGTCTGCCTCTGGTCATACAGATGAGATGTCGGAGAGTCGCCAGACCCACGTGACCCTGCATGACATTGACCCCCAGGCGTTGGAACAGCTGGTTCAGTATGCCTACACGGCAGAAATCGTGGTGGGGGAGGGCAACGTGCAGGTAGGGAGAAAAGACTACTGCATCTAAAATAACACCCTATTCCCTATAGAGTGCATTACTTATGTGCATTGCATAGTACTCTGGTGAAAAGTAGTATGTAGGGAAAGCCACCATTTGTGACGCAGCCCTAATGTACCATCATTATTCTAAATGTTAGTCTTGAACACTTTTTTGAAGCATATCATTTTCTCTGACCACTGGTGTACCTAGCAAAGGGTTAACATGAGAGTTACTCAGAAGTTTGTGGAAGGCACGAAATCTGTCAGTGTTTAAGATGTATTTGACTCTTGTTGTAATAGCTTTGTCTACTTACCTCTGAAGTCATTTGGAGCTAAGTAATTGCCCTTCAAAACCTTTCAAGTATTCCACAATAAGATACTGATACTTACATGACTTCGTAAAAGTATTTATGTTCCTAACCATTTTATATACTGTCAAATCCCATCCTTTCCCATCACACCATAAACCTATTGTCTCCGACCCTGTACTGTACCATCCTATACCATTCCTCACATCCCATCCCATATCATTCTGCCACATTCTACATCATGTCCTATATCACTCCATCCAATTCGACTTCCAGACATTGCTCCCAGCGGCCAGCCTGCTGCAGCTCAACGGGGTGAGGGATGCCTGCTGTAAGTTCCTCCTCAGCCAGCTGGACCCTTCCAACTGCCTGGGCATCCGCAGCTTTGCCGACACGCACTCCTGCAGCGACCTGCTCAAGTCTGCGCACAAGTACGTCCTGCAGCACTTTGTGGAGGTGTCCAAGACTGAGGAGTTCATGCTGCTGCCGCTAAAGCAGGTAGGGGCCAGAAAGAGTACTGAAATAGCATGTTATATGCGTTTCCTCACAGAACAACTTGATGTGGCATTTAGTGGCAGCATTGGGATCTCCTTTAGCTAATGAGTTGCATTGGAATTGTTGAAAGCTATCAGGGCACTTTTGGTGCACTTTGACTTGCGTGCTGATGTTGGGAGACTGCAAGCTGTAGACACACTAGGAAAATAACACTGGTGAGTGCTGTCCACTTCTCTGGTAGTTGGTATTTTAAATGGTAAATTGACAGACAAACAAGGTCAGATGCACACTGAGATAGGTTAGCTTATCATTAGTCTCCTCCCTCTCCGACTCTCCCTCTCTGACACTCTCTCTCACCCCTTTTCCGGCAAAAGGAGGAGCACATCTGGTCGTGTTCTAACCTTTCCTCAACCGGCTCTAGGGCCTTCAAAGAGCAAGCAGCAAAGACAAGTGCGTAGTGCCTTTTCAACACTCACTAGACAAAGACATCCTCAGCTCCTTGTCAATCAGTGTCTCTTGTAGTTTTACTCATCATAGTTTTCTGTCACATCAACTCAGCATAGCAGTCACTTATTCATTGTCTGGACTTGTCCTATGACAGCCCTGTTGAGGGTCATACCCTCGAAATGGTAATTAGGCAGAGCACTGCCAAAGATGGGCACGTTCCAGGCCGACTACATTGCAGACATTACTTGCTTCCAATCGTTGCTTGTCATGTCATCGACTGCACAGTCGGGCATCTCATTGCTATATCATGTGATGTGGTTAGCTAGTTAGGTGTTGTGAGATCTGGCATGCGTCTGCAATGTATTCAGCCTTGCACACAGCCATGGTGTATGTGTTGTTACAAGATGCCAGGAGACCATTAGATTGAATGGGACAGTTAGCAAACTAGCATCATGTGGAAAGAAGTGAACGCTCCAGTAATCCTTTGGGCAGATTTGAGGTGTTGGAGTCAATAGTCTGTGTTAGGGTCTGAGTTGGTCTTAGAGGCATACAGTGAGGGAAAAAAGTATTTGATCCCCTGCTGATTTTGTACGTTTGCCCACTGACAAAGACATGATCAGTCTATAATTTTAATGGTAGGTTTATTTGAACAGTGAGAGACAGAATAACAACAAAAAAATCCAAAATAACGCATGTAAAAAATGTTATAAATTGATTTGCATATTAATGAGGGAAATAAGTATTTGACCCCCTCTCAATCAGAAAGATTTCTGTCTCCCAGGTGTCTTTTATACAGGTAACGAGCTGAGATTAGGAGCACACTCTTAAAGGGAGTGCTCCTAATCCCAGTTTGTTACCTGTATAAAAGACACCTGTCCACAGAAGCAATCAATCAATCAGATTCCAAACTCTCCACCATGGCCAAGACCAAAGAGCTCTCCAAGGATGTCAGGGACAAGATTGTAGACTTACACAAGGCTGGAATGGGCTACAAGACCATCGCCAAGCAGCTTGGTGAGAAGGTGACAACAGTTGGTGCGATTATTCGCAAATGGAAGAAACACAAAATAACTGTCAATCTCCCTCGGCCTGGGGCTCCATGCAAGATCTCACCTCGTGGAGTTGCAATGATCATGAGAACGGTGAGGAATCAGCCCAGAACTACACGGGAGGATCTTGTCAATGATCTCAAGGCAGCTGGGACCATAGTCACCAAGAAAACAATTGATAACACACTACACCGTGAAGGACTGAAATCCTGCAGCGCCCGCAAGGTCCCCCTGCTCAAGAAAGCACATATACAGGCCCGTCTGAAGTTTGCCAATGAACATCTGAATGATTCAGAGGAGAACTGGGTGAAAGTGTTGTGGTCAGATGAGACCAAAATCGAGCTCTTTGGCATCAACTCAACTCGCCGTGTTTGGTGGAGGAGGAATGCTGCCTATGACCCCAAGAACACCATCCCCACCGTCAAACATGGAGGTGGAAACATTATGCTTTGGGGGTGTTTTTCTGCTAAGGGGACAGGACAACTTCACCGCATCAAAGGGACGATGGACGGGGCCATGTACCGTCAAATCTTGGGTGAGAACCTCCTTCCCTCAGCCAGGGCATTGAAAATGGGTAGTGGATGGGTATTCCAGCATGACAATGACCCAAAACACACGGCCAAGGCAACAAAGGAGTGGCTCAAGAAGAAGCACATTAAGGTCCTGGAGTGGCCTAGCCAGTCTCCAGACCTTAATCCCATAGAAAATCTGTGGAGGGAGCTGAAGGTTCGAGTTGCCAAACGTCAGCCTCAAAACCTTAATGACTTGGAGAAGATCTGTAAAGAGGAGTGGGACAAAATCCCTCCTGAGATGTGTGCAAACCTGGTGGCCAACTACAAGAAACATCTGACCGCTGTGATTGCCAACAAGGGTTTTGCCACCAAGTACTAAGTCATGTTTTGCAGAGGGGTCAAATACTTATTTCCCTCATTAAAATGCAAATCAATTTATAACATTTTTGACATGCATTTTTCTGGATTTTTTTGTTGTTATTCTGTCTCTCACTGTTCAAATAAACCTACCATTAAAATTATAGACTGATCATGTCTTTGTCAGTGGGCAAACGTACAAAATCAGCAGGGGATCAAATACTTTTTTCCCCTCACTGTACCTAGGTGTGTTATTAGTGAAAAGAAGTTTAAAGAGATTGGGTCGGAGACATGACAGGTTAGGCCAGCGATTATCAACTAGATTCAGCCGCGGGACGATTTTTTAATGTATTTATTTTTTAATTGAATAGATGATCAGGGGGCCGGAACATAATTATAAATAATTTGTAGACTGCAAATTGACCGCAAGAAGCCCAAACAGATACTGTATAACATTTGACTAAAACATGATATTTTCAAACCTTGTTTACATTTGTATACGATCACATACAGTGAGCTCCAAAGGTATTGGGACAGTGACACATTTATTGTTGTTTTGGCTTTGTAATCCAGCACTTTGGATTTGAAATGATACAATGACTATGAGGTTAAAGTGCAGACTGTCAGCTTTAATTTGAGGGTATTTTCATCCATATCCCCCCCAAAATTCTAACAGCTGTTAGGCGGGGGCTATAAAATGTTTTTCTTCCTGACCAGAACACTACAGGGGTGGATCCCCTCCATGAGTGTAAACACAGCATTTTCATTTGAAAAGGTGTCTGAGTCAACTGTGCTAAAGAAGCTGAAAGAACTTGACCATTCCAAAGCAACTGGCCTTGACAACATTCCTGCTAGATTTCTAAGGGATGCTGCGGTAATTATCACCCCCTGTGTAACTCACATTGTAAATCTGTCTATTGAACTAGGGTGTTTTCCCAGTGAACTAAAACTTGCAAGGGTAATTCCTTTATATAAAAAGGGAATAAGTTAGATCATGGAAACTATCGGCCTGTCTCAATCCTGTGTGTTTTATCGAAGGTCATGGAAAATATTATGTTTGAGCAGATTGACAGTTATATTTCCTTACATAACCTATTCTATGAGCTCCAATCTGGCTTTAGGAAATCCCATTCCACCGACACTTGCCTACTATATCTAACTGACCACATAAGGAAGGAAGTAGACAGAGGGACATTTTGTGGTATGGTTATGTTAGATCTCCAAAAGGCGTTTGATACAGTGGATCATGAGATTTTGTTAATCAAGCTAAGAGCCATGGGCTTTAACAACTTAGCAGTAAAATGGGTTAGCTCTTACCTGCAAGGAAGAAAACAAATGGTGGATGTGGATGGGACCCTGTCTAAATCCAAAATCTTGAACTGCGGGGTACCCCAAGGGAGTGTGCTGGGTCCACTTTCCTTTCTATTGTAGATAAATGATCTGAAATCTGCCTGTACATGTGACCTTTTCCTATATGCAGATGATTCTGCGCTGCTGGTGTCCCACAAAGACAAAAAGGTGGTTGAGAAAGCCCTCAGTGCTGAACTTCTGAATGTCAGTAAATGGCAACATGACAGTAAGCTGTCACTTCACCTTGGAAAAACAGAATCCATCTTGTTCTGGTCCAAACTGAAACTGAGGAAATCCCCAGATTTTAAGGTGGTAGTAGGTTAGTCAGGATTATTCTTAAACCTCCAGCACTTACGCATCTTGACTATTCCCACTTTGAAAGCCTTAGATGGCTCAAAGTGGAGGAGAGAGTCTCTCAGATTAAATAGTCTTGTACATAAGATTGTCCACAGTATGGTCCCCAGGTACCTATGTAACTACTTTAACTTAGGAAGGGATAACCATAACTATTCCACTAGAAGGAGTGAAACTGACGTTGTACCTTTTTTAGATTTAAAAGTGGTATGGGGAAATAAACTTTTTTATACTCCGCTGCCATTCTTTGGAATAGTCTTTCGAAGAATTTGAAACGTATAACCTCCACAGGTGATTTCAAGTTCCCACTGAAAAAATTGCTAAATAGTAGCATGTCTCAAAATTGAGTCGTAAGATTATAGTACGTGGCTGAGAAGGAAATGCCCCGGATAGCATATGGTCTGCCTTTTGGTGCCTTGTTTATCATATTGTGATTGTCTTGTATATATTAGGTATTGATTGTTTTATATATTAAGGGTATGTGAGACAAGGGATATGTACCTGTCCAAAGTTGTTTATTAGGAAAGGGAATTGTACTAATTATCTCATGTTATAAAACAAACAACAATTTTGTCTGTCATTGTCTGTTGCCATTACAATTGGCACCTAATCTTGTTGCATTCCCCCTCCCCCCTTCAAAAGGACCACAATGGAAATAAGCTGTTAAGCTTTATTGTGTTATCCTTGATGATTGTCTTAGATTGTATCTGGAGGCTTCACTGGCTGGAGCGCCCTTATGTAAAGTACCAGTCAAAAGTTTGGACACACCTACTCATTCCCAGGTTTTTCTTTATTTTTACTATTTTCTACATTTTAGAATAATAGTGAAGACATCAAAACTATGAAATAACACATATGGAATCATGTAGTAACCAAAAAAGTGTTAAACAAATCAAAATATATTTTATACAGTGGGGAAAAAAAGTATTTAGTCAGCCACCAATTGTGCAAGTTCTCCCACTTAAAAAGATGAGAGAGGCCTATAATTTTCATCATAGGTACACATCAACTATGACAAACAAAATGAGAAAAATAAATCCAGAAAATCACATTGTAGGATTTTTAATGAATTTATTTGCAAATTATGGTGGAAAATAAGTATTTGGTCAATAACACAAGTTTCTCAATACTTTGTTATATACCCTTTGTTGGCAATGACACAGGTCAAACGTTTTCTGTAAGTCTTCACAAGGTTTTCACACACTGTTGCTGGTATTTTGGCCCATTCCTCCATGCAGATCTCCTCTAGAGCAGTGATGTTTTGGGGCTGTCGCTGGGCAACACGGACTTTCAACTCCCTCCAAAGATTTTCTATGGGGTTGAGATCTGGAGACTGGCTAGGCCACTCCAGGACCTTGAAATGCTTCTTACGAAGCCACTCCTTCGTTGCCCGGGCGGTGTGTTTGGGATCACTGTCATGCTGAAAGACCCAGCCACGTTTCATCTTCAATGCCCTTGCTAATGGAAGGAGGTTTTCACTCAAAATCTCACGATACATGGCCCCATTCATTCTTTCCTTTACACGGATCAGTCGTCCTGGTCCCTTTGCAGAAAAACAGCCCCAAAGCATGATGTTTCCACCCCCATGCTTCACAGTAGGTATGGTGTTCTTTGGATGCAACTCAGCATTCTTTGTCCTCCAAACACGACGAGTTAAGTTTTTACCAGAAAGTTCTATTTTGGTTTCATCTGACCATATGACATTCTCCCAATCCTCTTCTGGATCATCCAAATGCACTCTAGCAAACTTCAGACGGGCCTGGACATGTACTGGCTTAAGCAGGGGGACACGTCTGGCACTGCAGGATTTGAGTCCCTGGCGGCGTAGTGTGTTACTGATGGTAGGCTTTGTTACTTTGGTCCCAGCTCTCTGCAGGTCATTCACTAGGTCCCCCTGTGTGGTTCTGGGATTTTTGCTCACCGTTCTTGTGATCATTTTGACCCCACGGGGTGAGATCTTGCGTGGAGCCCCAGATCGAGGGAGATTATCAGTGGTCTTGTATGTCCTCCATTTCCTAATAATTGCTCCCACAGTTAATTTCTTCAAACCAAGCTGCTTACCTATTGCAGATTCAGTCTTCCCAGCCTGGTGCAGGTCTACAATTTTGTTTCTGGTGTCCTTTGACAGCTCTTTGGTCTTGGCCATAGTGGAGTTTGGAGTGTGACTGTTTGAGGTTGTGGACAGGTGTCTTTTATACTGATAACAAGTTCAAACAGGTGCCATTAATACAGGTAACGAGTGGAGGACAGAGGAGCCTCTTAAAGAAGAAGTTACAGGTCTGTGAGAGCCAGAAATCTTGCTTGTTTGTAGGTGACCAAATACTTATTTTCCACCATAATTTGCAAATAAATTCATTAAAAATCCTACAATGTGATTTTCTGGATTTTTTCCCCTCAATTTGTCTGTCATAGTTGACGTGTACCTATGATGAAAATTACAGGCCTCTCTCATCTTTTTAAGTGGGAGAACTTGCACAATTGGTGGCTGACTAAATACTTTTTCCCCCACTGTATATTTTATATTTGAGATTCTTCAAATAGCCACCCTTTGCCTTGATGACAGCTTTTCACACACTTGGCATTCTCTCAACCAGCTTCACCTGGAATGCTTGTCCAACAGTCTTGAAGGAGTTCCCACATATGCTGAGCACTTGTTGGCTGCTTTTCCTTCACTCTGCGGTCCAACTCATCCCAAACCATCTCAATTGGTTGAGGTTGGGTGATTGTGGAGGCCAGGTCATCTAATGCAGCACTCCATCACTCTCCTTATTGGTCAAATAGCCCTTACACAGCCTGGAGGTGTGTTGGGTCATTGTCCTGTTGAAAAATAAATTATAGTCCCATTAAACGCAAAACCAGATGGGATGGCGTATCGCTGCAGAATGCTGTGGTATCCATGCTAGTTAAGTGTGCCTTGAATTCTAAATAAATCACTGACAGTGTCACCAGCAAAGCACCCCCACACCATCACACCTCCTCCTCCATGCTTCACGGTGGGAACCACACATGCAGAGATCATCCGTTCATCTACTCTGCGTCTCACAAAGACACGGCAGTTGGAACCAAAAATCTCAAATTTGGACTCATCAGACCAAAGGACAGAGTTCCACCAGTCTAATGTCCACTGCTTGTGTTTCTTGGCCCAAGCAAGTCTGTTCTTATTATTGGTGTCCTTTAAATAGTGGATTATTTGCAGCAATTCGACCATGAAGGCCTGATTCATGCAGTCTCCTCTGAACAGTTGATGTTGAGATGTGTCTGTTACTTGAACTCTGTGAAGCATTTGGGCTGCGATTTCTGAGACTGGTAACTCTAATGAACGTATCCTCTACAGTAGAGGTAACTCTGGGTCTTCCTTTCCTGTGGCGGTCCTCATGAGAGCCAGTTTCATCATAGCGCTTGATGGTTTTTACGACTGCACTTGAAGAAACTTTCAAAGTTCTTGAAATGTTCCATATTGACTGACCTTCATGTCTTAAAGTAATGATGGACTGTCGTTTCTCATTGCTTATTTGAGCTGTTCTAATATGGACTTGGTCTTTTACCAAATAGGGCTATCTTCTGTATACCACCCCTACCTTGTCACAACACAACTGATTGGCTCAAACGCATTAAGAAGGAAAGAAATTCCACAAATTAACTTTTAACAAGGCACACCTGTTAATTGAAATGCATTCCAGGTGACTACCTCATGAAGCTGGTTGAGAGAATGCGAAGCGTGTGCAAAGCTGTCATCAAGGCAAAGGGTGGCTACTTTGAAGAATCTCAAATATAAAATATATTTTGATTTGTTTAACACTTTTTTGGTTACTGCATGATTCCATGTGTTATTTCATAGTTTTGATGTCTTCACTATTATTCTACAATGTAGGAAATAGTAAAAATGAAGAAAAACCCTGGAATGAGTAGGTATGTCCAAACCTTTGACTAGTACTGTATGTATTTTGAAAATGGTCAAATAAATGGTCAATTCAATCAATCAATATCTCTCCCAGACTGTCAAGTCTCAGACCCGCGCCATAATGAAATGTATTGGGCACAGTCCATTAACCAAGAGTAAAATGGCTAGGTGACGTCTGAAACAGAGCTGCGGGCAGCCAGCTATGGTGCTGCTCTCCCTTTTCTTTCCCTTTGATTTCTCCTCTCTCTATCTCTTTATTTTTGTTGCCTCTCTCTCTTGTCTTTCTCTTCTGCCCGTCACAGCTCTGCAGCAGGGTAGGATTTATTAACCAACTGCTCTGAGCATCTTTGAGCTCACAGAGCTGTGAAACTTGTGATTTCCTCCTTTTAGACGAGGGGACTGGGAACTGGAGTTTTGACTGGACCTCATGGTCATATTCTACTACACAGTGTCATCATGGCTGATGTACACATACATTTGTTATATAGATACTGTCTCTTGCTAGCTCTCTCACACACTTGTGACAGGTACACTTTACATGTCAGACAGATGCACACACACACGCACTGTGTCTGTATATGCTGCAGTAGCCTATGTGTTATGTTGAGGGGGATACAGGGCAGGGTAATAATAGTACTAGAGGAGCAGAGGCTGTTCATTTTGTGCTATGCTGTACTGTGTTGTGCTTGACTGGACTGTGCTGTGTATCTTTGTAGTTCCTGTGGATTAGCTGATGCTCTTCCTCTGAGGCTGCTGCTATTCCACTGATCTCAGCAGCAGCTGGCCACTACGGCCCAGCCCAACCCCACTCTGGGAACAGTGCTAGCCTCTCTGCAGCATGCGCACACACACCCACTTAAGCGTACACCACACTGACCTTTTTCAAGTCCTTCCAAAATTAACATGCCAAGGTGAATGAGTTAATGTTTTCTTTTTGTGTCGTGCTAACTGTTGTGGCCCATCCCACGTGATGAGTGTCTCTCTCTCTCTCTCTCTCTCTCTCTCTCTCTCTCTCTCTCTCTCTCTCTCTCTCTCTCTCTCTCTCTCTCCCTCTCCCTCTCCCTCTCCCTCTCCCTCTCCCTCCCTCCCCTCTCCCTCTCCCTCTCCCTCTCCCTCTCCCTCTCCCTCTCCCTCTCCCTCTCCCTCTCCCTCTCCCTCTCCCTCTCCCTCTCCCCCTCTCCCCCTCTTTCTGTTAAGGTATTGGATCTGATCTCCAGTGACAACCTGAACGTACCGTCAGAAGAGGAGGTATACCGGGCCGTGCTGAGCTGGGTCAAACATGACATAGATGGGCGCAGGCAGCACGTTCCCTGGGTAAGATTAGACGTGCACCTGTGTGGCTAAATTGGTGGAGCATGGCACTTACAACATCAGGATTGTGGATTTCATTCCTGCTGAGGCCACCCATACGAGGATGTATACACGCAGTAGTGTAAGTCGCTTTGGATAAAAGCGTCTGCCCCCTCTCCCCTCCCCACTCTAGCTGATGAAGTGCGTGCGTCTGCCCCTGCTGCGGAGGGATTTCCTTATGAGCAATGTGGACACGGAGCTGCTGGTGCGCCACCACTCTGAGTGCAAGGACCTGCTCATCGAGGCCCTCAAGTACCATCTTATGCCCGAGCAGAGGGGTGTGCTGAGTAACAGCCGCACCCGGCCGCGCCGCTGCGAGGGCGCCAGCCCCGTGCTCTTTGCCGTCGGTCAGTGTGCCCCCGAGGTTACCCACCAGGGTACATACACACACAGAGACACACACACACATACACATAAAGTGCTATGAAAAAGTATTTGCCCACTTTCTAACTTTCTCTACTTTTGCATATTTGTGATACTGAATGTTATCAGATCTTCAACCAAAACCTAATATTAGATAAAGGGAACATAAGTGAACAAATAACACAACAATTACATATTTATTTCATAAACAAAGTTATGCAACACCCAATTCCCCTGTGTGAAAAAGTAATTGCCCCCTTACACTCAATAACTGGTTGTGCCACCTTTAGCTGCAATGACTCCAACCAAATGCTTCCTGTAGTTGTTGATCAGTCTCTCACGTCGCTGTGGAGGAATTTTGGCCCACTCTTCCATGCAGAACTGCTTTAACTCAGTGACGTGTGGGTTTTCAAGCATGAACTGCTCGTTTCAAGACCTGCCACAACATCTCAATTGGGATCAGGTCTGGACTTTGACTAGGCCATTCCAAAACTTCAAATTTGTTGCTTTTTAGCAATTTTCATGTAGACTTGATTGTGTGTTTTGGATCATTGTCTTGCTGCATGACCCAGCTGCGCTCCAGCTTCAGCTCACAGACGGATGGTCTGACATTCTCCTGTAGAATTCTCTGATACAGAGCAGAATTCATGGTTCCTTCTATTAAGGCAAGTCGTCCAGGTCCTGAGGCAGCAAAGCATCCCCAAACCATCACACCACCACCCCCACCATGCTTGACCTTTGGTATGATGTTCTTACTGTGGAATGCAGAGTTTGGTTTTCGCCAGGCATTACTGGAACCATGTCGTCCAAAAAAGTATACTTTTGAATCATCTGTCCATAGAACGTTCTTCCAAGAGTCTTGATGATCATCCAGGTGCTTTTTGGCAAACTTGAGTCAACCTTTTGGACGAGATGGGTCCCATTATGCCTGGCGAAAACAAAACACTGGACGACTTGCCTTAATAGAAGGAACCATGAATTCTGCTCTGTATCAGAGAATTCTACAGGAGAATGTCAGACCATCCGTCTGTGAGCTGAAGCTGAAGTGCAGCTGGGTCATGCAGCAAGACAATAATCCAAAACACACAATCAAGTCTACATGAAAATTGCTAAAAAGTTTTGGAATGGCCTAGTCAAAGTCCAGACCTAATCCCAATTTAGATGTTGTGGCAGGACTTGAAACGAGCAGTTCATGCTTGAAAACCCACACGTCACTGAGTTAAAGCAGTTCTACATGGAAGAGTGGGCCAAAATTCCTCCACAGCGACGTGAGAGACTGATCAACAACTACAGGAAGCATTTGGTTGGAGTCATTGCAGCTAAAGGTGGCACAACCAGTTATTGAGTGTAAGGGGGCAATTACTTTTTCACACAGGGGAATTGGGTGTTGCATAACTTTGTTTATGAAATAAATATGTAATTGTTGTGTTATTTGTTCACTTATGTTCCCTTTATCTAATATTAGGTTTTGGTTGAAGATCTGATAACATTCAGTATCACAAATATGCAAAAGTAGAGACAATTAGAAAGGGGGCAAATACTTTTTCATAGCACTATTCATACATACATACATACATACATACATACATACATACATACATACATACATACATACATACATACAGTGCCTTCAGAAAATATTCATACCCCTTGACTTATTCCAATTTTATTGAAAATGAATTACAGAAATATCACATTTACATCAGTATTCACACCCCTGAGTCAATACATGTTAGAATCGCCTTTGGCAGAGATGACAGCTGTGAGTCTTTCTGGGTAAGTCTCTAAGAGCTTTGCACACCTGGATTGTACAATATTTGCACATTATTATTTTTAAATTCTTCAAGGTCTGTCAAGTTGGTTGTTGAACATTGCTAGACAGCCATTTAAGTCTTGCCATAGATTTTCAAGCAGATTTAAGTCAAAACTGTAACTAGGCCACTCAGGAACATTCAATGTCATCTTGGTAAGCAATTCCAGTGTATATCTGGGCCTTGTGTTTTAGGTTATTGTCCTGCTGATAGGTGAATTTGTCTCAAGGATTTTGCCTTTGCTTAGCTTTATTAGTGTTATTTTCTTAAATTAACTAGTGATGATAAGCATACCCATAACATGATGCAGCCACCACCATGCTTGAAAATATGAATAGTTGTACTCGGTGATATGTTGTGTTGGATTTGCCCCAAACGTAACATAACGCTTTGTATTCAGGACATGAAGTTAATTTCTTTGCCACATTTTTTGCAGTTTTACTTTAGTGCCTTATTGCAAACAGGATGCATGTTTTGGAATATTTTTATTATGTACAGGCTTATTCTACAATGTAGAAAATAGTAAAAAATAAAGAAAAACCCTGGAATGAGTAGGTGTGTCCAAACTTTTGACTGGTACTGTATATACATACATGCATACATACATACATACATACATACATACATACATACATACATACATACATACATACATACATACATACATACATACTGTAATGTGTTTATAATACAAACCCAACAAATACACATTCTTAAATTACTGAAACTGTAGACCGCCATTAGGAAAATAGGGATCCTGAATTTGGCCCATGGTTAAAAGCTAACTTGTTCACAGATACATAAAACATTACATTTTCAAACATTACATTTGAAGTAGATTGGATGCAGCAATTATTCAAAAGAAGATTGGCGCTTACCATGTCTAGAAATATTTGTGTATTTTTTAGGGCATTGCACCTGTAAAAAGTAAAATGTTGCCCACTGTGTTTTAATACCCATATATCTATAGATACACTACATGACCAAAAGTATGTGGACACCTGCTCGTTAAACATCTCATTCCAAAAGCATGGGCATTAAAATGGAGTTGGTCCCCCCTTTACTGCTATAACAGCCTCCACTCTTCTGGGAAGGTTTTCCACTAGATGTTGGAACATTACTGCAGGGACTTGCTTCCATTCAGCCACAATAGCATTTGTGAGGTCGGGCACTGATGTTGGGCAATTAGGCCTGGCTCGCAGTTGGCATTCCAATTCATCCCAAAGGTGTTCGATGGGGTTGAGGTTAGGGTCAGTGCAGGCCAGTCAAGTTCTTCCACACTGATCTTGATAAACCATTTCTGTATGGACCTCGCTTTGTGCACTGGGGCATTGTCATGCAGAAACAGGAAAGGGCCTTCCCCATGAAAAACATCCCCAGACCATTATTCCTCCTCCACCAAACTTTACAGTTGGCACTATGCATTGGGGCAGGAAGTGTTCTCCTGGCTTCCGCCAAACCCAGATTCGTCCGTCGGAATGCCGGATGGTGACGCGTGATTTATCACTCCAGAGAACACGTTTCCACTGCTCCAGAGTCCAATGGCGGCGAGCTTTACACCACTCCAGCCGACGCTTGGCATTGCGCATGGTGATCTTAGGCTTGTGTGCGGCTGCTCTGCCATGGAAACCCATTTCATGAAGCTCCTGACGAACAGTTCTTGTGCTGACTTTGCTTCCAGAGGCAGTTTGGAACTCGGTAGTGAGTGTTGCAACCGAGGACAGACAATGTTTACACGCTACACGCTTCAGCACTCGGCGGTCCCGTTCTGTGAGCTTGTGTGGCCTACCACTTCGCGGCTTCTGTACGTTGTTGCTTCTAGACGTTTCCAATTCACAATAACAGCACTTACAGTTGACCTGGGCAGCTCTAGCAGGGCAAAAGTTTGACGAACTGACTTGTTGGAAGGTGGCATCCTATGACGGTGCCACGTTAAAAGTCACTGAGCTTTTCAGTAAGGCCATTCTACTACCAATGTTTGTCTATGGAGATTGCATCACTGTTTGCTCGATTTTATACACCTGTCCACAATGGGTGCGGCTGAAATAGCCAAATCCACTAAATTGAAGGGGTGACCACATACTTTTGTATATATAGTGTATTTGAATGACCGCTTCAGATATTTAGATGACGTTGTTGTTGTCTGTGTGTTTTGCCCAGGTGGCGGCAGTCTGTTTGCTATCCACGGCGACTGCGAGGCCTACGACACCCGGACTGACCGCTGGCACATGGTGGCATCCATGTCCACTCGGCGGGCACGGGTGGGCGTGGCGGCCATTGGCAACAAGCTGTACGCGGTGGGAGGGTAATAAATGACCTCATCAGACCATCCTTTGACCTCCAGATGGTCTGGATTTGGGTATTCTCGAAGCCATAACCAATGTCCTCAACACTGGAAGATTACACTAGTGTTAATTATGCTAGCTAGCGCAGTTTAAGTTTATGGTAACAGTTTACTTGACACCCAGTGTCGTAACACGTTATGACACGGTCATAACCATGTCATAGCAGCCGACATAACTTTTCATAACCTGTCATATGGTCATAACACTGTCATGACCCATATATTTCCACCTATTGTGACATATATCGTGTTATTTTATGGCTGATTATGACACCTACATAAGTGTCAACATTTATTCAAATTAGTTCTTTCCTGCCAAGAAGTTTGTTTTCGGTTTGAAAGTTTCTCTTAAATCCTTTGTTTTTGTTGTATTGAATTATTTACAGTCATGTTTTTTTCATCATATTTTAAATATCTTGTAGAAAATACACTTTATGACACTGTCATGAAGCTTTATGACCATCCTGTGTCACTTTACTTGGACTAAGAAAATACACTTTATGACACTGTCAAGAAGCGTTATGAGCATCATAATCATATAAGCCAGATAGGCCTATCACGTACATGCCCTTATATCAGTCATCAGTCAAAAAGAAGGTGTCTCGTCCTTCTCCTGAAATCTGCTCCTGCATTCATCCCAGTTATCAGCAACAGAGCATTGGGGTAGGTGATTGTCTGACATCAATGTGTGTGCAATCACAATGATAATTTAACATGGTCAATTTACATTTTTTTTATATAACATACAGTAGCCTATGTTTAAACAGTATGTTTATGGTGTGATATAATGTTTTGCCTTGTGTGGTAGGTTTTGTGAGCTTTGACACTTATGTAGGTTTCATAAAAGGCCATAAAATAACGCAATATATGTCACAACAGGTCTAAATATGTGTCATGGCAGTGTTATGACCATATTATAGATTATGTTAGCTGTTATGACATGGTTATGACCGTGTCATAATGTGTTATGACGCTGGGTGTCAAGTAAAGTGTTACCAAGTTTACAATATGTCTGAAAGAGAAACTAGGATATGGTGAGATACAGTATTTTGTAATCCAATTTCTCATTCAAGAAAACATGTTGGATTATTGGCATTTGTATAATAAGATAAACAGTTAACTGTGGTAGGAGGAAACTGTTGGCAGACTAACATTAGCAGTCCCCTCAAGTGTAATTATGCAAATTCTGACTTTTGAAGCCAAGGCACGTCTTCTCTACCCGAGAGGGAAACAAAACAGATACGTTTGTCTTTGTAAATCAAGAGAAAGATAGAACAAAGTAGTATCTGATGCACTACTATCACTGTCTGGAATGTCAAAGTTTTATCCAGGTGCTACTGATGGAAATGAGGTAGATGACATACCCTGTCAAATAGATAAACAGATGATTAATTTATTTTATTTAAAGAACGTTTCTTGTATTTAACTGTTAACAAAATACATTTGTGAAGACTTGCTTAACAAATAAAGCCTCCTTTTGAGATGAGATTAAAGTAAGAAACCTGAAGAGGAACTAGGGCCCTTATTCACAAAGGGTCTCAGACTAGGAGTGCTGATCTAGGAGCAGGTCTCCCCCGTCTTATTCAATATGACGAAAAAGAAAAACTGATCCTAGATCAGCACTCCTATTCTGAGACCCTTTGTGAATATGTGCCCAGACCCTAGCGGCAGGGTGGTTGGCCTAGATCAGGGATGGGCAACTTTGATGGGGGTGGGTCCACCAAAAAACAGAACTAACTGTATGTCGCTCTGCATAAGAGCGTCTGCTAAATGACTAAAATTTAAAATTTAAACTCATCATGGGTCTGCGTATCCCCCCCCCCCTTCGTGATAGCGAAGAGAAAGTTATTTAGCAATTTTATAACAAATTTCATGCAATTCTACTCAATTTGCCATGGGTCGGAGAGAAAAATCTGCAGTTTTACAGCTAATCTCCTGCAATTCTACACATTTTGCCATAGGGTGGAGGCAAATGTCAGCCATTTTTAATATGATAACTGATGATCAATGGGCCCCACCCTGGTTGGTAATTTGACCATGCTTACTACAAGTTTAGATCGGTAGACTAACAAAATCATGTTTTTTGCTGACATGGGCTAATTGAGTGACGCTGATGCACAGCCAAATTTCGAAATTGCACCTTGTGTAGTCTATTATTCTAACTCTCAACAGTAAGTTGAGACCCCAACTGATCCGCCGGCCGCCAGTTGCCCATCCCTGGCCTAGATACACTTCTCTCTCTGATATACTCTGTCTCCCTCAGGTATGACGGCACCTCTGATTTGGCCACCGTGGAGTCCTACGACCCTGTCACCAACTCCTGGCAACCTGAGGTTTCCATGGGGACACGGCGGAGCTGTCTGGGCGTGGCAGTGTTGCACGGCCTACTGTACGCCGCCGGTGGTTACGACGGAGCTTCCTGTCTCAACAGGTACATAAAGAAATATATAGATAATAATAATTATAAGCCTTGTGTCCAAAATGGCACCCTGCATGCTGCACTACTTTTGACTATAGTCCATAGGGCTTTGTCACAACAGATTTTGACTGTCACGGATGCAAATACTGAGATGACATGACGTTTGTACTCCATAAATGTATATAATGAATGCCCCCCTCCACCCCAACAGTGCAGAGCGGTACGACCCTCTCACCAGTACCTGGACCTCCATCTCTGCCATGAGCACCCGAAGGAGATACGTCCGTGTGGCTACTCTAGGTGAGCAAGTGTTGTCCACCTCTTGTGTGATGATGTCACCTATTGAGAAAGGATATACTTACTGTATGTTAGCCTAGAGCAAGGATGGGCAACTGGTGGGCCACCCCCTTTTGTAGGCCCGCTGATATTTTTTTGGGGGAACTCAGTCGGGGTCTCAATTTACTGTTGAGAGTTAGAATAATGGATTATACATGGTGCAATTTCAAATTTTGGTTGTGCATCAGCAGTTCTTCTCTTGTTATGTCAGTAACTGACAGTCATTCAATTAGCCAATTCCGGCTAACATTTTTGCTAGCTATCTAAACTTTCTGCTAAACTTGTAGTAATCATGGTCGAATTACCTACCAGGGCCCCCCATTGATCAAAATATATCATATTAAAAACATTTGTCTCCGGCAAAATGAGTAGAATTGCAGGAAATTAACTCTAAAACGTATCTTTGCTGTCAAGGGGACTGCTAAAATGTTTTGCTCACAAGGTGGGGAGGGCCCCAACTAAATTTTGCTTAGGGGCCCCAAAAGGCTAGGGCCGGCTCCGACTGCATACTTGGGTGTGGATGCCGGTACACAGATCCATGAGCCACTGCGGCCCCTCATGATGAGTTCCAATTTTTTGTGGCCCCCACCCCCATCAAATTTGCCCATCCCTGGCCTACTACCCGCTTCCTAGTAAATATGGGCCTCATCAAACATTTTTTATTTTTGCGAGCTGAAATGTAGCGTTTTGAGCTTATTGTCACGGCACTCACTCTCTCTTTCTTTTGCTCTCTCTTTTTCGCTCCCTCCCTCTCTCTCTCTTTTTCTCTCTCTCTCTCTCTCTCTCTCTCTCTCTCTCTCTCTCTCTCTCTCTAGATGGCAGTCTGTATGCAGTAGGAGGATATGACAGCTCCTCACACCTAGCAACAGTGGAGAAATATGAACCACAGGTAATAAACAAACAAACGGACAGATCTCTACAATATGCACATTAAGACATAGGGCCAGTTTCCTGGACCCAGATTAAGCCTATAGAAGAATCTCAACTGAGCATGATTTTCAGTAGCCTGGTGGAACGAACTTGATTGCTGCGTTCACCATTCTGTTAAATAGAATGGTGAACGTAGTGATCAGGCTGGTTCCACCAGGCTATATTTAAAGTCCATGAGTAGGCTTAATCTGGTTAAAACCGGACCATAAAGCTGAACTTCTGCCCAGATCAAAAAGTAGAAGCTAAGTTTTGAGTTCAACCTCAACAATCACTGATAAGTTGCTCAAAACTGATCATGTGACTCCCAACAACCCTCTATGATTGGTCGGAACAGAGTAATGCGTGGACGGCCATCGCCAACATGCTGAGTCGGCGCAGCAGTGCCGGGGTGGCCGTGCTGGAGGGCATGCTCTACGTCGCCGGGGGCAACGACGGCACCAGCTGCCTAAACTCGGTGGAGCGATTCAATCCCAAGACCAACGCCTGGGAGGGTGTGGCGCCCATGAACATCCGCAGGTGGGCACCGCCAGCCGCATCACAATTACTACCAACCACCTCTAGCTATAACTGCATAATCAATGCATACATAGAGCCATCTTGCTCCTCATAAATGCCTTTATAATGCATAAAGGCTGGTTTTAGGTTTTCATTCCTTCATTCCAGCCCTTACTCAGCAAATTATCTGGGTTTCTGGAGGAACCTGCATACACAATGGGCCTCAGAGACCAGGATTTGGAGATTAAAATTAAATTAGTATCACACACACACACACACAAACATACACAGACAGACACACACACACAAAGGGAGACAGACAGCGTCAATAAGAAAGGATTTGAGCAGGGAAACCTGACAACAGTGGACGCTCCCGGCCCTATAAATAAACCATTGCTGTAATCAGTAGTATGGCTCAAATTCATCTAGAGCCTGATCTAGTCTCAGTAGAGTCATATTCAATAGGAACCAAATGGAAGCAAACTGGCCGAAACAGGGAGGGATCTGCCTTAATTTGTCCATAAGAAACACCTTTTTTCACCTTTCGTTGCAAATCGTTTTGTTACGTTGTGCATTAATGAATACGCCCCAGGCCTCCATTTACACTGCAGTGAGCTCAGTCTTTAGCAACAGGCTAGGCAGGGAAGTCCTTCTGGTTTTCTTTTCTGCCTAGTAGTTAATTGATCAATTAATATTACTGAATGGCCAGCAGACCTGCGTTAAAATACTATTTGAGTTCATTTTAAACACTGTACTTGATTGAGCTTGCCTGTTGCAATGGAACCAAGAGGAAAAAAGCGGGTGGCCATCCTATCGCCTCTGACCACAGAACATCGGCTGTACTTTTCAGTTCATTTCCCGACAATTCTACATGTTGAATCACCACTGTTTGTTGACACCCAGCAGGTGATTGCTAACACACTGCGGCCACCCGCTGCTTTTAGCTTTTAGTCTTTGTGGTGTGCCTGAGCTATTACTGAGTCTGCACGTTGTCCTGTCCTCCCGCAGGAGTACCCACGACCTGGTGACCATGGATGGCTGGCTGTACGCTGTGGGCGGCAATGACGGCAGCTCCAGCCTCAACTCCATCGAGAAGTACAACCCACGCAGCAACAAGTGGGTGGCGGCCTCCTGCATGTTCACGCGGCGCAGCAGTGTGGGCGTGGCCGTCCTAGAGCTGCTCAACTTCCCACCGCCCTCGTCGCCCACGCTCTCTGTGTCCTCCACCAGCCTTTGACACGGGGCTAGGCACTGGCTGACCTCAGCCTCAACCCCCGCCTCGGCCTCGGTCGCTGCCGCCACCACTGCACAGCCAGGCCCCAGCAAGAGACGCAACTGCTCTGTGTGAAGAGGAGGGAGTGAGAGGATGCATATACTTGATTCAGGTAGCGAGAGGGAGAGTGGAGAGAAGGGCTTGAGAGAGAGAGTGGGAGGGTACAGTTAGAGGGAGAAGAGGTGATGGGAAAAGCGAGAGAGAGGAAGAGTGAAAGATGGAGAGAGAAACACACAGAGGGTGCTGCTGGATCTTGTGCGGTCTTTCCCTGAAGTCTCACTGTATTACCGTAAAGATACCAGCTTCTAGTCTATTGAAGAACACAGGAGAGTTTTCCTCAGATAAAGATGTTGGAAAAAAACACCATCCTCCTTCCATCCTTTTGCAATTCAGCGCTTGAAACACAGTCTCTGAACCGAGACGGTCACTTTGTGTATCATGTGTACTGTCCTCCCCAAAAATATTTTTTTTGCAAAAAAAAATAATAATAAAAAAAAAAAATATATATATATATATATATATATATATATATATAAATATAAATATATATATATAAATATAAATATAAATATAAATTAATAATTTTAAATTAGGAATGTAGCTATCGACTGGTTTTGCCATGCATGTTTACTGACATTGTGTCCTGGCAGGCAGGAATAAAAATGAGTAGTGCTTCTGTATGTGTCACACTAGGTGGCATTAACGGGCAATGTTGTTTACCGTCCTACCCTACGGACGAGCCTTGTGTAATAGGGTGATGTTGCCCCTAGACATTTTCCAGAATTTTCTCCTTAAATGGTTAAGGTTCGTATTGGGGAGGGGAAGCTGATCCGAGATCTGTACCTAGGGGAAACCTCAACCAACCAGCTGGAGAAGAAGAAAAAAAGAATGTAGCTATTGATTCGAGATCTATCGTTACTCTAAACTGTAAATTAGTTGAAATCCTTTTTTTTTTTTATATATTAGAACAGATAATATGATGTTGAATTATTTATTTAACGTAAAAATATATATAGCTAATATATTCAGACAATTTCAAAGATGCTTTGTGAAAAGCAAATGGACCACTGCTACAACTTGAGTGCCGTATTGTTTTTATTTTGTTGTGCATATCGTTGATGGAAGTGTGTCAGAGAGGATGTCAAAAGTGGGAAATTGTTAGTTGTTCAGTTTGTGTAGTTCAGTTTGAGCATTGAGTATATCAGGGTGAAGGATTAAGGATTTCTTAAACTGATGAAGATATCAGGGCTTGTATTCATAAAGCATCTCAGGGTAGGAGTGCTGATCTAGGATCAGGTTCCCCCCTTATTCATCATGATTTAAAAGGCAAAACTAATCCTAGATCAGCATTCCTACTCTGAGACACTTTTTGAATACGGGCAGAGGTCAACTGAAATATCTCTATTATTTGTAAAGGACAACAGTTAAAAGAAAGAGGTTTATTTTTTTCATGCAGTGTTTATTCTTTTGTTAGTTGGTACCTTGACTGACATTTTTTTTTTCAAAAGTCGCCTTGTCACTGCCAAATGTATGACACAACCGATTTATTAGTTATTGCAACTGATGTCCAATACTGTTGTGTGGAAGGCTATGGTATGCAAGCTTGCTTGTCCGCTAGCTAATTAGAAGACCCCCAATCCATTGTATAGATCATTATCATTCATAAACACATAGTGGTATCACGATTATGAAAGCTTTGAAATGGCTACAGAGCAGAAAGTTCAAGTAATGTGTTAGCAAATTAACACAACACTAATCTTAATACTTGACACTAACTGCGGTAATGTCAATGTGGAAACACTTATGGTGCTGTCATTTTGTGTTACTTACTCTTCATTTTGTACTTTCCCTCATAATACCTCTTCCTGTATTGTTGAAAAGGATCCAAACTTACCACAGCAATGTTTATGTAGTAAACGTGTGACAACATGTATTATAACTCTAAGCTCTAACGATACTCTGGAACACGTCTATCAGATAATACCATTCTTTGGAAGTTCCACAAAATGGCACACATCAAAGCAAAGGCTGGTTGGTTAAGGAAATTAAGCTGTTTCTACATACTCAATACTGACACTTTACATGAGGTTAAAGAGCTGTGTCAGCCAAGGGTATAATACACCACAAGTCCTAATTTTAGTTTTTGACTCGGTTCAATAAACAGGCTATGTAGCACAGTGTGATAAAATGTAAAACTTCTGAGAAGTTATTTATTTTCCTTTTTTCAAAGGATTTTGTTGATCTGGTTTTGTTTTTCTGAAAACCCCCAGTAACGGTTAGTTCTAGAAAGATCCCCTTAGAAAATATAGCTCTGATTGTCTAATGCAGAGTATTATCTCCATTAATGGTGAAGTGTCTTGTTCCCAAAGCGCAAAAGTGGTTGCAGTGACATCTTCTGTGACGTCATGGTCAGGTTGTATACAGATTGTTTTAAGACGTCTTTTTAGCGACCAGATAAATACTTCTGGTATTTTAGCAGGCGTCTCTATAACCAGAAAACCTATTTACAACCCGAAAATAACGTCATTATAACGTCCCATGCCAAATTTTGCCCGCTGGGTTAGTGTGACCTCATAATGTACCATGAGTGAAATCCACACACAACCACACAAGAACTTGGCCTCCATTTCGTTGAATCAAATGTAAATAAGGAATTACCCAAATTCTCAGATTAAATGCAATGTCAATGTGACTGTAGCTTTTTTAGTTAACACATTATTGTTCAATGTGATGTGCATTGTTTATTTATAATATGTTATATTTATCGAGAAAATGTATGGAGAAACTTTGCACTATTGTGAAATGGAGCAATACACTGTATAGAAAAGAAATAAATATGTTTTCAGGTGTGAGGACCCGTGTTGTTTATGGAGTGTATTATGAACATAGCACCTGGTGAGAAATTGTTTGAAAGATGTATTTTCAATGTCTTTCCAACCAGAAATACTACTATTCAATGTCTTTTCAACATCTTGTGTTCATTGGGTAAGTTCAGTTGAAGGTTGCGTTGCTAACAGCATGTGTGTGTGTGTGTGTGTTGCTATGCCCACTACGGTATCATTTAGTATCATCCCAGCATGCTCTCCTTTCACACTGATCTGAGTGGACAGCTGAGCACTCTCACTTTACCCCTCATGACCTCAGTCACATAGTATGCACACCTGTGGCTGCTTTTGCGTGCACACAGAGTACACTCACACAAACACTGCTTTTGCATGTACTGAGAGTACACCCACACCTCTACACACACACACTACTCAACATCTACTCAACACACTAACACAGACATTGCAGTGAATATTAATGATAAAGCTTACTGTGAGCCATTAGAAAGAACTGGTACACTGCAACGTGTCAGAATTCTGTTGTTAATGAGGTTTCTGCTGTAAAGTAAAATGGAAGCCTATTCATGTCTCTTGGGGTCATATAAAGTGGACAGTTTTAAAGGGCGGGTTAAATTATGTGTCTGCACAAGTCAGTTGCCCTGTAGCCCTCTGTCCCCTGTGCTCATGTGGGTGGTAATGAGTTTACAGCCTGGCGCAAACACGCAGGCACTGCTATGTAGCCAGTCACACAACGGAGCAGAGACCCTCCCCTACCCACCTTTTACCCAGCCTCCTGTCACTGTCACCCACATTCCTTCCACCACCATAACCTCTCCTCTTTTCCCTGGTGTCAGTGACCACACAGCCCTTATCTGGCAATAGTGATGCAGCCACTGTCCCTGGAAAGGTTGGAGTGTCAACTGTCCTACAACATGAGAGGGACCCATGAGCTTTTAGGGCTGTTTAAGCTCGGGGCCTTTTATTTTTATGAAAACATCACAATTCCAAATAAATGTACTGTATGTAATGTCCTTGTCAAACAGGTTTATGAAAATGTTGTTAATTAAGTAATGATTGGTTATTTGATGTTCTCTGAAAAAATATGTGGCAGCCTGACAAGGTTCAGGAGGATTAAACCGCTTGAAGCGAAATAATGTAAAGTTTTTGTCAAATTGGTTGTTGGTTATTTGATACACTACATGATACACTACACTACATGACCAAAAGTATGTGATCGTCGAACATCTGATTCCAAAATCATGGCCATTGATATGGAGTTGGTCTCCCCTTTGCTGCTATAACAGGCTTTCCACTACATGTTGGAACATTGCTGTGGGGACTTGCTTCCATTCAGCCACAAGAGCCTTAGTGAGGCCGGGCACTGATGTTGGGCGGTAAGGCCTGTCTCTTAGTCGCCGTTCCAATTCATCCCAAAGGTGTTCGATGGGGTTGAGGTCAGGGCTCTGTGCAGGCCAGTCAAGTTCTTCCACACCGATCTCGAAAAAACCATTTCTGTATGGACCTCGCTTTGGGCACGGGGGCATTGTCATGCAGAAACGGGAAAGGGCCTTCCCCAAACTGTTGCTACAAAGTTGGAAGCACAGAATCGTCTTGAATGTCATTGTATGCAGTAGCGTTAAGATTTCCCTTCACTGGAACTAAGGGGCCTAGCCCGAACCATGAAAAACAGCCCCAGACCATTATTCCTCCTCCACCAAACTTTACAGGCACTATGCATTGGGGCAGGTAGCGTTCTCCTTGCATGCGCCAAACCCAGATATGTCCGTCGGACTGCCAGATGCTATGATTCATCACTCCAGAGAACACGTTTCCACTGCTCCAATGTCCAATGGCGGTGAGCTTTATACCACTCCAGCTGACGCTTGGCATTGCGTATGGTGTTCTTAGGCTTGTGTGCGGCTGCTCGGCCATGGAAACCCATTTCATGAAGCTCCCGACGAACAGTTTCCAGAGGCCGTTTGGAACTCGGTAGTGAGTGTTGCAACCGAGGACAGACGATTTTTACACGCTACACGCTTCAGCATTCGGCTGTATATATAGTGTATGTTGAAAAAGTAAAGAGTCATCAATCTCTGAAAAGCGATGTGGGAACCTGACTGTGTGATCTCGCTCTCCGTATCCGATGTGAGTAAGACCTTTAAACAGGTTAACATTCACAAGGCCGCGGGGCCAGTCAGATTACTCAGAGCATGCGCTGACCAGCTGGCAATTGTCTTCACTGACTTTGTCTTGTCTCCAACCTCTCCCTGACCCAGTTTGTAATACCTACATGATTCAAGCAGACCACCATTGTCCCTATGCCCAAAAACGCGAAGGTAATCTGTCTAAATTACTATCGCCTTGTAGCACTCACATCTGTAGCCATGAAATGCTTTGAAAGGCTGGTCATGACTCACATCAACACAATCTTCCCAGACACCCTGGACCCTCTAATTCGCATTCCGCCCCAACAGATCCACAGATGACGCAATCTCTATTACACCGCCCTCTCCCACCTGGACAAGAGGAACACCTACATGAGAATGCTGTTCATTGACTGTAGCTCAGCTTTCAACACAAAAGTGCCCTTCAAGGTCATCACTAAGCTCAGGACCCTGGGACTGAACACCTCCCTCTGCAACTGGATCCTGGACTTCCTGATGGGCCGCCCCCAGATGGTGAAGGTAGGCAACAACACTCTGACCCTCAACACGAGGGCCTCTCAGGGGTGTATGCTTAGTCCACTCCTGTACTCCCTGTTCACCCACTACAGCATGGCTGCACACAACTCCAACACCATCATTAAGTTTGCTGAGGACACGACGGTGGTTGGCCTGATCACCGACGACGATAAGACAGCATATAGGGAGGAAGTCAGTGACCTGGCAGTATGGTGCCAGGACAACAACCTCTCCCTCAACGTCAGCAAGACAAAGGAGCTGATCATGGACTACAGGAAATGGCGGGCCGAGCATGCCCCCCATCCACATCGACAGGGTTGTAGTGGAGCGGGTCGAGAGCTTCAAGTTCCTCGTTGTCTACATCACTAAGGAATTATCATGGTCCACACACACCAAAACAGTCGTGAAGAAGGTACGACAACGCGTCTTCCCCCTCAAGAGACTGAAATATTTGGCATGGGCCCTCAGATCCTCCAAAGGTTCTAAAGCTGCACCATTGAGAGTATCTTGACTGGCTGAATCACAGCTTGGTATGGCAACTTCTTGGCATCCAAACGCAAGGCCCTACAGAGGGTAGTGCGTACGGCACAGTACATCACTTGGGCCGAGCTCGCTACCATCCAGGACCTCTATACCAGGCGGTGTCAGAGGAAGGCCCTAAAAATGTTCAAACACTCCAAGTCATAGACTGTTCTCTCTGCTACCTCACGGCAGGGGTACCGATGCACCAAGTCTGGAACCAACAGGACCCTGAACAGCTTATACCCCCAAGCCATAAGACTGCTAAATAGTTAGTCCGGGTATCTATTGGTTAACTATTTAACTATCTGCATTGACACTTTTTGACTCATCACTACACTGCTACTACTGTTTACTATCTATCCTGTTGCCTAGTCACTTTATCCCTACCTATATGTACATATATACCTCAATTACCTCGTACCCCTGCACATTGACTCAGTACTTGTACCCCGTGTATATAGCCAAGTTATCATTACTCACTGTGTATTTATTCCTTGTGTAGTTATAGTTGAAGTCGGAAGTTTACATACACCTTAGCCAAATATATTTAAACTCAGTTTTTCACAATTCCTGACATTTAATCCTAGTAAAAATTCCCTGTCTTAAGTCAGTTAGGATCACCACTTTATTTTAAGAATGTGAAATGTCAGAATAATAGTAGAGAGAATGATTTATTTAAGCTTTTATTTCTTTCATTACATTCCCAGTGGGTCAGAAGTGTACATACACTCAATTAGTATTTGGTAGCATTGCCTTTAAATTGTTTTACTTGGGTCAAATGTTTCGGGTAGCTTTCCACAAGCTTCCCACAATAAGTTTGGTGAATTTTGGCCCATTCCTCCTGATAGAGCTGGTGTAACTGTGTCAGGTTTGTAGGCCTCCTTGCTCGCACACGCTTTTTCAGTTCTGCCCACACATTTTCAATAGGATTGAGGTCAGGGCTTTGTGATGGCCACTCCAATACCTTGATTTTGTTGTCCTTAAACCATTTTGCCACAACTTTGGAAGTATGCTTGGGGTCATTTGTCACGGATTCTGCCGAGGCTGCTCCCCCTCCTGGTACGAGCAGGCGTCGGCGGTCGCCGTCCCCGGAGTACTAGCTGCCACCGATCTATGTTTCTGTGTGTGATTGCCTTTGTCTGTCTGTCACACCTGTGTCCTATTGTGTTTCATCACCTGTCCTATAAGTTCCGTCTTTTTTCTTGGTAGGATTGTGTGTTGTTGTTCGCCTGTCTTTGTGCTGCGTGTTTTGCTTCTTGTTGGTTTTTCTTGTGTTTTACGCTTGTTGCGTAAATGCTCGCCTCTTATTGTTGGAGGTCGTTTGTTTACCGTTTCCTTTTGGAATTGTTGAGTAAACTCTGTTGGACTGAGCCTCGGTGTCCTGCGCCTGACTTCCACCACACATACACCTCACCTCATGACAGAACAACACACCATCTCCATGGAGTCAGCAGGAACAGCGGCGATACCCGATTCCCTGGAGGACCGGATTAATTACCAGGACGCCATGATCCGGCTTTCGGGAGTCGCCATGGGCCGAGGTGTCCAACAGACTGCGCCCGGTTGATGAATCGGGAGGTGCCCACGCCTTCTCACACCATCCCAGCACCAACGGCCAGTCCTCCTCTCTCCAGCACCGGAACCCAGTGGCATTCGGCTCTCGCTCCCGAGGGCATATGGCGGTTCTGCAGCCGGGTGTCAGGGCTTTCTCCTACAGGTAGAACTTTACCTTGCCACCATACACCCGGCGCCCTCGGGATACGGGCGTCTCCGCCCTCATCTCCTGTCTCTCCGGAAAGCGTTGGAGTGGGCCACGCCGAATGGAGGAATAGACGCCGCCACCATCACCTACGCGGAGTTTTCCCGCCGCTTCAGGACTGTCTTCGATCATCCACCTGAGGGAAAGCGCGGGAGAGCGTCCTATTCCACCTCCGACAGGGGGAAGAGGAGCGCACAGGAGTTCGCACTGGAGTTCCGGACACTAGCAGCGGATGCGGGATGGAATGAGAGGGGGCCCTCATTGACCACTATCGGTGTAGCCTACGAGAGGACGTTCGTCGTGAGATGGCCTGCAGGGACACCAACCTGTCGTTCGACCAGCTGGTGGACATCTCCATCAGTCTAGAGCACCCTGCTGGCTACCCGGGCGTCCCGAGTGGGGGTCGTCCATTCCATCCTCCAGCACCTCCGAGCCTATTCCCTGGAGCTCGGGGGTGCTGGCGCTTAGAAGAGGAGGAGGGAGAACCCGAGGAGGGCCAACCCCTGCACCAACTGTGGCCGTGGAGGACACACCACGGCCAGGTGCTGGGGAGGGTCTTCTGAGAGAGGGGACAACAGGTCACGCACTGGGGAGTCATTCCAGGTGAGTAGGCGCCCCACTTACCCAGAGCTCTCTGTTGGTCACATGAGTATTCCTGTGCGTTTTCCACAGGTGGCACCTCATTCCCAGCATAAGGCGCTAGTAGATTCAGGCGCAGCTGGGAACTTTATTGATCGTAAATTTTGTGCTAGGTTAGGAATTCCCCTTCGGCGGTAGAAGTTCCATTCCCTGTCCATGCATTAGACAGCCCGGCCGTTGGGGTCGGGTCTTATCAGGGATGTCACAGCACCGCTGGCGATGACTACGCAGGGGGTCATGAGGGAGATCATTCAGTTCTATCTGATTGACTCTCCTGCGTACCCAGTGGTGTTGGGGCTTCCCTGGTTGAGTACCACGATCCTACCATAGCGTGGCAACAGAGGGCTCTTATGGAGTGGTCTGCCCAGTGTGTAGGGAGATGTCTAGGTGTTTCCATAGGGGGCGACCTCGGTGAGAGTCGAACCAAGTGCCCGCACTGCGCATTCCCCAGTATGAGGATTTAGCACTGGTATTTAGTAAATCGAGGGCAGCAAGGCTACCTCCTCATAGACAGGGGGGACTGTGCGATAAATATCCAGACTGGAGCAGCTCTTCCCAGAGTCATGTGTTCCCCTGTCTCAAGAGGAGACAGCGGCTATGGAGACATACATAGCTGAGTCCTTGGCACAGGGATACATACGGCCCTCTACTTCCCCAGTCTCCTCGAGTTTCTTCTTTGTGAAGAAGAAGGACGGGATTGCGCCCGTGTATTGATTATCGTAGTCTCAATCAGATTACAGTTAAATACAGCACCCACTGCCACTGATTACGACGATGACGGAATCATTACGCGGAGCGCGATTCTTCACAAAGTTAGATCTCAGGAGCGCGTACAATCTGGTGCGCATTAAGGGGATGAATGGAAGACAGCATTTAGTACCACCTTCGGGTCATTCCGAGTATCTCGTCATGCCATACGGGTTAATGAATGCTCCTTCAGTCTTCCAATCCTTTGTTGACGAGATTTTCCAGGACATGCATGGGCAGGGTGTCGTAGTTTACATCGACGACATCCTGGTGTACTCTTCTACACGAGCCGAGCATGTAGCCCAGGTGCGCCGAGTATTGAGACGACTGTTGGAGCATGACTTGTATGTCAAGGCAGAGAAATGCCTGTTCTTCCAGGAGTCCGTCTCCTTTTTGGGTTATCGTTTGTCCGCGTCTGGCGTGGAGATAGAGGTAGATCGGGTATCGGCTGTGCGTAATTGGCAAACTCCAACCACCGTAAAAGAGGTGCAGCGGTTCTTGGGTTTTGCTAATTACTACCGGAGGTTTATCCGGGGGCTTTGGACAGGTTGCAGTTCCCATTACGTCCCTGCTAAAGGGGGGTCCGGTGCGCTTGCAGTGGTCAGCTGAGGCGGACAGGGCATTTGTCAAGCTGAAGAACCTGTTCGCCTCGGCCCCGGTGCTGGCGCATCCGGATCCCCTCTTTGCCTTTCCAAGTAGAGGTGGACCGTCCGAGACCGGTATTGGGGCAGTCCTGTCACAACGGTCCGGCACACCACCTAAGCTCCGCCCCTGTGCATTCTACTCTAAGAAGCTCAGCTCGGCGGAGCGCAATTATGACGTTGGGGACAGGGAGCTGTTAGCTGTAGTCCAGGCCCTAAAGGTGTGGAGGCATTGGCTTGAGGGGGCTCCAACACCCTTTCCTCATTCTGACTGATCACCGTAACCTGGGTACATCCGGGCAGCTAGGAGATTGAACCCTCGTCAGGCTAGGTGGAACATGTTCCTGACCCGGTTTGTTTTTAAGATCACATACATCCCTGGGTCCCAGAACGGTAAGGCAGACGCCCTGTCCCGGCAGTATGACACAGAGGAGAGGTCCATTGAGCCTATTTCCATACTGCCGAGTCTTGTCTGGTGGCTCCGGTAGTATGGGAGGTCGATGCGGAAATCGAGCGGGCGCTGCGTGCCGACCCTACTCCCCCGAGTGTCCTGTGGGGCGGACGACGTTCCGCTCGAGGTTCGTGATCGGCTTATTTCTTGGGCTCATACATCACCCTCCTCTGGACATCCTGGTATTGGTCGGACGGTGCACTGCCTTAGCGTAAAATACTGGTGGCCAACGTTAGCCAGGGATGTGAGGGTTTATGTCTCCTCCTGCTCGGTATGTGCCCAGTGTAAGGCACCTAGACATTTGCCCAGAGGTAAGTTACATCCTCTGCCCGTTCCACAACGACCATGGTCCCACCTCTCGGTAGATTTTGTGACCGATCTACCCCCTTCCCAGGGTAATACCACCATTTTGGTCGTTGTGGATCGGTTTTCTAAGGCCTGTCGTCTCCTCCCACTGCCGGGTCTCCCTACTGCCCTACAGACCGCCGAGGCCCTCTTTACCCACGTGTTCCGGCACTATGGGGTCCCCGAGGATATTGTGTCCGACCGAGGTCCCCAGTTCACCTCCAGAGTCTGGGGGGGAACCTTTCATGGAACGCCTGGGGGTCTCGGTTAGCCTTACCTCGGGGTACCACCCAGAGAGCAATGGGCAGGTTGAACGTGTGAACCAGGATGTGGGTAGGTTTTTGAGGTCCTATTGCCGGGACCGGCCGGAGGAGTGGTCGAGGTATATCCCCTGGGCAGAGATGGCCCAGAACTCTCTCCGCCACTCCTCCACCGGATTAACACCTTTCCAGTGTATTTTAGGGTATCAGCCGGTCCTGGCACCGTGGCACGAGCCAGACCGAAGGCCCCTGCGGTGGACAGTGGATTCGGCGCTCGGAGGAGACGTGGGACGCTGCCCATGTCCATCTGCAGCGTGCCATCCGTCAACAAAAGGCGAGCGCCGATCGCCACCGCAGTGAGGGGCCCGGTGTACGCACCGGGAGATCGGAGTCTGGCTCTCGACTCGAAACCTGCCCCTCCGCCTGCCCTGCCGGAAGCTGGGTCGGCGGTTTGTGGGGCCCTTTAAAGTCCTGAGAAGGTTGAACGAGGTGTGTTACAGGTTACAACTGCCTATAGAGTACAAAAATATTAACCCCTCGTTCCATGTGTCTCTTCTCAGGCCGGTGGTAGCTGGTCCACTCCAGGATAATGAGATAGGAGAGACCCCTCCGCCCCCTTTGGACATCGAGGGGCCCCGGCGTACAGAGTCCGGACCATCTTGGACTCGAGGCGCCGGATGAGTGGTCTCCAGTATCTCGTGGAGTGGGAGGGTACGGTCCGGAGGAACGGTGCTGGGTGCCCAGGAGGGACATCCTCGATCCATCCCTCCTGACTGATTTCCACCGTGGGCATCCCACGCGCCCGGGTCCGCGTCCTCCTGGCCGTCCCCGAGGCCGGGTCGGCGCACGGCTGGAGCCGCGCGTCAAGGGGGTACTGTCACGGATTCTGCCGAGGCTGCTCCCCCTCCTGGTACGAGCAGGCGTCGGCGGTCGCCGTCCCCGGAGTACTAGCTGCCACCGATCTATGTTTCTGTGTGTGATTGCCTTTGTCTGTCTGTCACACCTGTGTCCTATTGTGTTTCATCACCTGTCCTATAAGTTCCGTCTTTTTTCTTGGTAGGATTGTGTGTTGTTGTTCGCCTGTCTTTGTGCTGCGTGTTTTGCTTCTTGTTGGTTTTTCTTGTGTTTTACGCTTGTTGCGTAAATGCTCGCCTCTTATTGTTGGAGGTCGTTTGTTTACCGTTTCCTTTTGGAATTGTTGAGTAAACTCTGTTGGACTGAGCCTCGGTGTCCTGCGCCTGACTTCCACCACACATACACCTCACCTCATGACATCATTGTCCATTTGGAAGACCCATTTGCGACCAAGCTTTAACTTCCTGACTGATGTCTTGAGATGTTGCTTCAATATATCCACATAATTTTCCTTCCTCATGATGCCATCTATTTTGTGAAGTGCACCAGTCCCTCCTGCAGCAAAGCACCCCCACAGCATGCTTCACGGTTGGGATGGTGTTCTTCGGCTTGCAAGCCCCCCCCAATTTTTCTCCAAACAGAACAATGGTCATTATGGCAAAACAGTTCTATTTTTGTTTCATCAGACCAGAGGACATTTCTCCAAAAGTAAGATATTTGTCCCCATTTGCAATTGCAAACCGTAGTCTGGCTTTTTTATGGCGGTTTTGGAGCAGTGGCTTCTTCCTTGCTGAGCGTACTTTCAGGTTATGTCGATATAGGACTCGTTTTACTGTGGATATAGATACTTTTGTACCTGTTTCCTCCAGCATCTTCACAAGGTCCATTGATGTTGTTCTGGGATTGATTTGCACTTTTAGCACCAAAGTACGTTAATCTCTAGGAGACAGAACGCATCTCCTTCCTGAGCGGTATGATGGCTGCGTGGTCCCATGGTGTTTATACTTGCGTACTATTGTTTTTACAGATGAACGTGGTACCTTCAGGCATTTGGAAATTGCTCCCAAGGATGAACCAGACTTGTGGAGGTCTACAATTTGTTTTCTGAGGTCTTGGCTGATTTCTTTTGGTTTTCCCATGATGTCAAGCAAAGAGGCACTGAGTTTGAAGGTAGGCCTTGAAATACATCCACAGGTACACCTCCAATTGACTCAAATGATGTCAATTAGCCTATCAGAAGCTTCTAAAGCCATGACATCATTTTTTGAATTTTACAAGCTGTTTAAAGGCACCGTCAATTTAGTGTATGTAAACTTCTGACCCACTGGAATTGTGATACAGTGAATTATAAGTGAGATAATCTGTCTGTAAACAATTGTTGGACAAATTACTTGTGTCATGCACAAAGTAGTTGTCCTAACCGACTTGCCAAAACTATAGTTTGTTAACAAGACATTTGTGGAGTGGTTGAAAAACGAGTTTTTTATGACTCCAACCTAAGTGTATTTAAACTTCCGACTTCAACTGTATGTTTCTATTATTTCAATTTTTTCTTTCTGCATTGTTGGGAAGGGTAAGTAAGCATTTCACTGTTAGTCTAAACCTGTTGTTTATAAAGCATGTGACAAATAAAATTAGATTAGATTAATCGGCAGAGAGGTTTGGACCTCTTTGTTATTGGTCTATTAACCCATTTTTACAGCATGTTGATGTCACCATGGAAAGCTGAAACTCCTGCCCATGCAAATCTGCTGATTAGAAGGTCTGTGTAGATTGTATTTTCAACCAGCAACTATCAGGAAGTAACACATTTCATCAGCTGTTGCACAATATCATATAAAACACAGTAAGAACTGAATCTTGACTGCACCGGGCCTTTAAAGCTTGGTAACTGGTTTTGTGAGTTTCCTACTGAATCTGCCTGTTTAGCCTGGCTAACTGGCTGAGTAAGATTGCTAACACAAACACAGTGATGAAGGCTAACATGCAGGGTTTGGGTCAAGACCATCCCCCCCAAAAAAAGTCCATGGTGCACGCAGGTTCCCTTGGCAAACGTGTTCAATTCTCATGGGTGACCATACCCCGACTATGTTACAGGACCTTACAGGAGCTCTGGTCAGTTCAAAAGCTGCCCTAGCTCAACCTGGTTGTTGTGCACTCCATCACCGGCTAAGGGAGGCAACTTGAAGGGAGAGGGTGGCCTGGTCGGTGAGCAATCCCTACCAATTCCTGCCTTTTTTTGAGTAGCTCTGTGCTGGCAGCGGGCTTGGCTAGTGCTAGCCCGCGGGGATAATGCCAGGTAGCTGGCTAATAGCTTAGCAGTTACCTGAAGCTTTTGACGGTGTACATAGAGCTCAGACACTTTCTCCCGTTATTGGCAGGCCAGCACATGCTGGTGAGGACCAACAGCGGGACAGTGGTGCCATACATCAACAGACAGGGAGGGGTGCGGTTTCGCCTCGTCTTATCCTTGACTCGCTCCCTACAGCTGTGGAGCGGTGCGCACTTTCCCTCTCTCTGGGCGAAGAGTCTCCCCGGGCGCCTCAACACACGTGCAGATCTGCTATCCAGGGAGGGCCCCCATTCTCTGGGGTCTCCGAGATATGGGAAATGTTCGGTGGGGCCAACATAGATCTTTACGTATCGTGAGAAAAAGCGCATTATCAGCTGTTTTTCTCGATAATGGACCTGAGTGCTCTGTTGGGAATGGATGTTCTCGTGAACCATTGGACTCGGACCCTCCTTTACATGTTTCCACTTGTGGACCTGATTCAGCCCACGCTGGAGAGGGTGCGTCTGGAGGACTTGTTGTTGATCCTTGTGGCTCATTGTTGGCCAAAACTACCTTGTTTCGCTGATATCGTTTGCCTTTTAGGCGGGTGACCGTGCCATACACCTGTGGTGTATATGGTAGCTATTTCAGTGTGTCATGTGGGATTTGATGGTGCACTCCATCCAGGGGCTCTTCCCCTGGTGGTGCGGTTTTTAAAAGGTGTGTGCTGTCTCAGGCCAGTTTTGAATCCTATTGCGCCCACTTAGGATTTGGCTTTGGTTTTTGATGTGCTGTTGAGGCCCCCTTTGAACCGATGGAGCCTGGATCTGAAGATCCTCTCCTACAAGACCACCCTGCTATTGGCTTTGGCCTAGGATAAATGCGTTGGAGATCTCCATGCGTTATCCATTCACCCCTCCTGTATGAAGTTCGCCCTTGGCGACTCTAAGGTGGCTTTGTGTCCTAATGCAGCCTTCACCCCTAAGGTCATGACTATATCCTAGAGTTGCCTCCACAGTTTGCTTCTGAGGAGCAGTGCAGGTTACATGCCCTGTGTCCGGTACGAGCGTTACGCATGTACTTTGAACGGAACAGGGGTTTCCATTTGTGTGACTAACCTTTTCTCTGTTTTGCTAATTTGACTAGTAGTAGAGCGCTTTCTAAGCAGCTTCTCTCCCACTGGACTTTTGAGGCTATTTCTCTGGCATATGACAGCAAAAGGCAGGAATCACCTTACGGTGCATACGCCCACTCCACCAGGGGTCTGGTGGCGTCTTGGGCGTTGTTGAAAGGGTTGCCTGTAGGAGATATTTGTGCTGTGGCGGGTTGGGCATCACCACACACTTTTGTGAGGTTTTATCGCTTGGATGTCACTGTCCCCAGTGTAGCACACAGTGTACTTACGGCTGGGGCAGGAGAGGGTCATTATGCAGCGCGCATATTGCGCAATACCCGGGTACCACAGGTTTTCCTGTAAGGTTGGAACTCTGGGTGGTCTGCCGTGGGCCATTTCATTTGATGTCCGCTGGGGTCAACTTGGGGCATGATTTCATATCCCCATAGTTGTGTTGTACCTCATTTCCCTCCTTCAGGGAACAGTAGCTATAGTCACAACTGTACGTTCAGGAGAACTGAAAGGGGAAAATATGTTTGCGCGTGACCGTCCATTCATTGGTGAGAAATGTATGTCAGTGTGTCCCAGTGAGAAGTTGCTTTTTTCTTCCATTTTTGATTCAAGCTGTATATAAATAATCCATGGAGTGAGGCCAGTAGAATAGTCTCACGTGATATGCATGATTTGGTTCTGGGTGCCAAAATTAACTGGAGTAGATTAGCCAATTTAATAATATGTTTACTACCACAAGCCCTATGGAACATTTATTGTGTAGGCAGGAGGAGGCTGACCTATGGGAAATAAATTATTATTCTCTTCAACAGGCTAGAAACTCAGTAAGCCTAGAGCTACTCATGTAAGGCATCCACTTGGCTGGGAAAAACATTTTATCAGGAAGAAACTCATTCAGAAACAAAAAGACCACGTCCATTAAACGTGGAGGTCGAAAATGAATTGCTTGTTATTCTTACAGGGTGATGATGGGGTATGTAAATATAATGTATTTCCTCTTCCTGTTGATCATGATGACACGTAATCAAAGGACAGAGTTATGCAAATCCGGCATTGTTGGGAATAAAGAGGTGGTGTCTCATTCAGGGCCCACTGAAAAAATCTCGATCCAAGGATGATATAACCTACTTTCATCTTGAAAGAGGTTATGAAATTAAATAGGTAATTCATCTTAACAAACTTAATTTAAATGTTTGTTCTTACCCCTATAGAAATGGGAAAATAAATGTTCACAACTATATTCCTCTAGGCTACTATTTTGGTGAAAGCCTAGTTTTAGGCTACAATTTTTTAAATTGAGATATCCAAGGCTAGAAAAAGCTGTTAGGTCTACCCCAATCTACAAAAAAATATGTAGGCTAGGCCAATTTATCAGGTTATGGATTGCTTTCTCGCACTAGGCAATTTTCTATTATTTACAGAAATGGCCTTGGCCTTTTCAACAGAAATCCCATCGAAACTCGACAGAGACCGACCAGAATGACGGCTGAGAAAACTTTTCCAAACTGTTAGTAATGTGCAGTTTGCGAACGATTCGTTCTTTTTTTAAACTATTATTTTTACTGACTCAAGATAATTGATCGCATGGTGCAATGTTATGATGGACTCAGTTTTGTAGAACCAAAACATACACAGCCTCTGCTCAACAAATTCAAACTAGAGAACGAATCGTTTGGGGGGAGTGCAGTTCGCGAACAACATTGTGCTCTTCACCCTCACGGTAGTCATTTAAGCGAGGCATTCCGCCAAGAGTCGTTCACAATCTAGTACGGTTGTGGCCACAACTAGACCTTGTTTCAAATGTATCAAGAAATGATCTTATTTGTATGCCTAGCAATCAACAAATGTACATTGTTTAAAACACACGTTTACATGTCTCAGTCACAAATGACAGCTCCAATAAGCCCCCTATGATGAACGAGATGTGAACGAGAGGCTTGTAGAATCATGACTCATTCTAGTTTAAGTTCATCATTCGCCGGAATGGGGTCCTGCACACTCTGGCCATTACTGACTCAAATGAACAAAATGAGTCGAACGATTCGTTCTTTTGAGTGAATGAGTCGAAATGATCTGAGTCAGTAAAAAGAGTAAGTAAAACTTCCCATCACTACAAACTGTTTATTTTCCTAAGAAGCTGCTTCCGCTACTTCCTTCAGGGATAGGCATGTGTGACTGGAGCCTTGAGTGTAGGTAAATCACCATTTTGTGTGCAGTTGCAGACAAGCGAGCAAATACATTTTTCCATGACACCCTATGATAGACTCATCTTTCACACATAGACAATACACAGTCAATAATTCACTTCTGATTATGCTATATACCCTCCAGGTTCGTGGCATCTTATTTGGGGAGGATGGGCTCGTGGTAATGGCTGGAGCGGAATTAGTAGAATAGTATCAAATACATCAAACACATGGTTTGATGTCATTCCATTCGCTCTGTTCCAGCCATTATTATGAGCTGTCCTCCCCTCAGCAGCCTCCTGTGCCACCAACTCACCTTTATATTGTCTACTCCCGGGGTTGTAATGTCTGGCAACACTTTTACAACCCCCACTCTCTCAGTTTTACAACTTCTCTGTGACATGCACTATATTTACAAAAGTATGTGGACACCCCTTCAATTTAGTGGATTCGGCTATTTCAGCCACACATGTTGCTGACAGGTGTATAAAATTGAGCACACAGCCATGCAATCTCCATAGACAAACATTGAAAGTAGAATGGCCTTACTGAAGAGCTCAGTGACTTTCAATGTGGCACCGTCATAGGATACCACCTTTCCAACAAGTCAGTTCCTCAAATTTCTACCCTGCTAGAGCTGCCACGGTCAAGTGCTGTTGTTGTGAAGTGGAAACGTCTAGGAGCAACAACGGCTCAGCCACAAAGTAGTAGGCCACACAAGCTCACAGAACGGAACCGCCGAGTGCTGAAGCGCGTAGCGCGTAAAAGTTGTCTGTCCTCGGTTGCAACACTCACTACCGAGTTCCAAACTGCCTCTGGAAGCAACGTCAGCACAATAACTGTTCTTTGGGAGCTTCATGAAATGGGTTTCCAGGGCCGAACTGCCACACACAAGCCTAAGATCACCATGCACAATGCCAAACGTCGGCTGGAGTGGTGTAAAGCTCACCGCCATTGGACTCTGGAGCAGTGGAAACGTGTTCTCTGGAGTGATGAATAATGCTTCACCATCTGGCAGTCCGATGGATTCATCTGGTTTTGGCAGATGCCAGTAGAACGCTTCCTGCCCCAATGCATAGTGCCAACTGTACAGTTTGGTGGAGGATAAATAATGGTCTGGGGCTGTTTTTCATGGTTCGGGCTATGTCCCTTAGTTCCAGTGAAGGGAAATCTTAATGCTTCAGCATACAATGACATTCTAGACAATTCTGTGCTCCTAACTTTGTGGCAACAGTTTGGGGAAGGCCCTTTCCTGTTTCAGCATGACAATTCCCCCATGCACAAAGCGAGGTCCATACAGAAATGGTTTGTCGCGATCGGCATGGAAGAACTTGACTGGCCTGCACAGAGCCCTGACCTCAATCCCATCGAACACCTTTGGGATGAATTGGAATGCCGACTGCGAGCCAGGCCTAATCGCCCAACATCAGTGCCCGACCTCACTAATGCTCTTGTGGCTGAATGGAAGCAAGTCCCTGCAACAATGTTCCAACATCTAGTGGAAAGCCTTCCCAAAAGAGTGAAGGCTGTTATAGCAGCAAAGGAAGGACCAACTGCATATTAATGCCAATGATTTTGGAATGAGATGTTTGAAGAGCAGGTGTCCACATACTTTTGGCCATGAAGTGTACCATGGCTGCTTGATTAAATTACTCCGCTTGAGCAACACAAAACTTTATTTAAAAAATGAATAATAATAATCACCTTTATTTAACCAGGTAGGCCAGTTGAGAACAAGTTCTCATTTACAACTGCGACCTGGCCAAGATAAAGCAAAGCAGTGCGATAAAAACAACAACAACACAGAGTTGCACATGGTAAATGTGGCTTTTCATATAGGCTTTAGATTGCTCTCTTAAAGACTGGAGCGTCTCCCAGTGTGTTTAACTAGGATGATGACGGTTTAGTGCCTTGGGTGGATTGGTTTACACATTCCGGTTCAGCAGGTTGGGATGATCTGTCAGTTTATTGGAAATGTGTTTATTTCATATAATGTGGCCAGGACGTTTAAAGTCCAGCCATAGACATAACCTGGGATTAAGGGCTTGGGATGAGGGATGTGCCACAGGCAATCATTAGTTTGTGACTCATTCTTTGACCAGAAACAAGCACTGTCTGTCTATTAAGACAAATGTTGTGTTTGGGTTTCATTTTGAATGGACATTTTAGTTTTTTAGGTGTGCCCTCTCTGCTCGTAATAACCTCTAATGATGCTTTTAAGAAATGGTGAAAACACTTGCAGTGCTCCTAGTCCTAAAGTAACTAGGCCTAGGTCATAATTAAGCAATAAGGCCCGAGGAGGTGTGGTATATGGCCAATATACCACGGCTAAGGGCTGTACCAACGGAGTGCCTGGATACAGCCCTTAGCCGTGGTATATTGGACATACAGTATACCACAAACCCTGAGGTGCCTTATTGCTATTATAAACTGGTTACCAAACGTAATTAGAACAGTAAAAATAAATGTTTTGTCATACCCATGCTATACGGTTTGATAAACCACGGCTTTTAGCCAATCAGCATTCAGGGCTCGAACCACCCGGTTTATAATAAGTATTTTAATATGACATATTGGCCTATCTACATGGTGTATTTCTTTTGTTTGATTTTTCATCTGCTGCTCCCGATGACAATGAAACACCGAGAGGAATTCATCTGACTTAAAAAAATAAAAAAATATATATATATCTATTAGCAGTGTTACTATAACACTATACTATATAATCCTTGGTCATAACACTTAATATCCATAATCAAACAGGATATTATCTGTCTACTGTCTTCTTTTAGGTCAACAGGAGCTTGTGTATTTCGAATGCCCTCCTGCTGAAACTGTAGATTTAATTTCAATATTATCAATTGTCAAATTGTAGCCTAAAAAAAGAGATGCATGGACACAAACAAAGGGAAATGGAGGATTTCAAATCCTCCGACAGAAACATGCAGGTAAGACATTTTGATGTCTATATAGTATCAGAAAAAGCAGATTCTGAGGTTTCCAAAACACTTAACTTTGCAAAACAAAACACTCAAAATGTAAGAGATTAGCTCTATTTCCAAATATCACTTCTTACACGAATAACAGCTGTTCCATGCGCACATGGCAGAATTCAGTATATCCCAGGTTACTAAGCAAAGACTAGTAACACAATAAAACCCAAAATATGCTATTTTGTTATTTTGAATACATTTTCTTAGTTCCATAATGTTTCTTAAAACCTGCCAAAACGATGTGGATTTCTTTGTGATGGATTTAACTCTTGAATTGTGGTGTTTTTAGTGTTTTCTTGTTTTTACAGATAGGCTACAGTAACATAAATGTGTTCTTAATTTTTCTTATTTGTATTCTAATGTTACCCAAGATCTTCATAAACACAACCAAATGATTATTTTTACGATGGCATATATGAAATGTATTTATTAGACTGTTAGAATGTTGAAGTCAAAATGATGGATGACTCAAAACTAGTGTTAAACAGTGTACACAAATTTAGAGACACATAGGTAGAATACAGCAATGACATAACATTCTAGTGGTCTGCTATGCATGGACAATATCTTATTTTCATCAAATGTAATGTAATATACACATTTCAGTTCATTTTGGGTTAAAGTGATGTTCTCATATTACTGAAAAAATATAGTTTTTCCCACACTGTAAGCTGTTGATTTATATCGAACAACCACAAGAGACTGACCTCTCTGTTTCAATATCACATCCGTTATCATTACTTAAGTTTCAGAATGACATTGTTGTTCTCAAAGTATGTGGGGCAATAATAAATACTCCTTTGGGCCACAGGCTCAGACATGCCCCAGTCTGGAAGGTCACTCCTCTCCCCTCTGATTGACACCACCATCAACCACCATCAATTCAGAGTAACCTGTCTTTTCATGATAGCCTTCAAATATTGAAATGAGGCCCATTTGGCTGGTGGAAGGAGTGAAATGGCACACTTCGCTCTGCCCCCATTTCTTTTTTGTGGAATGGCTTTAACAGAGGGATCCCACGCAGGGTGTGAAATACATACACGTATAAACACACACACACACACACACACGCCCTGACACAACTCAAAGCCCCGCCCCCTGCGCACACACACTCTCACTAACACATACCCACACTGGTCTGCCTATACAACCCTCACCCTGCCCTTTTCTCCCTCAGTATCTGCCTGACTTCAGTAAGCACACTGCCTCCTCACCGTCTGCTTTGGATTACACAGTCACCATCACAGAGGGAATATAATACAGGACATCTATAGAGGAGCGGACAGCCCCAACAACAGTAGAGCAACATGGGGAGCAGCATGTCATGTGTTCCCCAACACAACTTCAGGTTCTCCAGCAAGAGTTTCATACGCAGGAACAGGTAAGGGAGGGCAATCCCTCACAAAACAGGTAGAGTCTAAATGTCATACATGTCTGGCTCGTCTGTTGTGGTGTGGAATTCGAGATGGAGGGAATTCCTGGTATTTCACAGCGTTTGAGCTGTGAGGTTTAAATGGAGGTTGTGAGGTTTATGGGATCAGAGTCAGGATCACATAGGGGGTACATGAGAGCATATGAGCAGTGGTATATTTCCAACTGTGTGATACAGTTACCGTTTTCCTCTTATTTGCATCTCCCCGTTAAACTGTCATTTCGGTTCTTGTCAGATAATCTGGTTCCCTTCTCTTATCAGTATCTGACCCGCATTAGAATATAATATAATATAATATAATGGTTTGGATAGAATAGAATAGAATAGTTAGGATAGAATAGAATAGAATCACTGCCGGGACATGAACCAACAATATCCTAGACATTAAATAATTATTTTGGATGGTTCGAAGTTGATTAGTATTGCTGAAAGCTTATGCTACTTTAATGTACTATCAGAGTCATGAAATTAATCAACTTTATGATCCTCAGAGAAATGCTTTTACTTATAGCCACTTAGCAAAGCGATGGCCATGATGGTACAACTGTTATGAATTGCTACTTTACCACATGGTTGACCATTCTGGGGGCAGGCTCTATCTGTGGTAATCCATAGGGTTCTGCCAAGTAGGTTTATGTTCAAATAAAAACAGAGGGCCTCTTTAAAAACGTGCGCACACTTGCGAGTACACACACACACACACACACAAACACACACAGGTGAATTGGTTGTTCGCTTGGAACAATAACTTCCATGTTCTCACTTCCTCTGTGTCCTGCTCTCTCTCTCTCTCTCTCTGTGTAGTGAAAGGGACAGGTTCTGTTCAGTTATTCCCTGTAGAGCGAGAGAATGTGAATGCCAATCTAGTGACACAGAGAATGCTAGGTTCACAGCTATCAGTCTTAGTCTACAATCAGCAATTTGAGTTTACATTTCTGGATCGTGTTAGACAGTCCAGACAGTATTCACAATATATTGTTCTGGCCATTTGATTAATTGTTCAGTAGTCTTATGGCTTGGGGGTAGAAGCGGCTAAGGAGCCTTTTGGACCTAGACTTGGCGCTCCGTTACCACTTGCCGTACGGTAGCAGAGAGAACAGTCTATGACTTGGGTGACTGGAGTCTTTGACAATTTTTGGGGCTTTCCTCTGACACCACCTAGTATATAGGTCCTGGATGGCAGGAAGCTTGGCCCCGGTGATGTACTGGGCCGTATGCACTACCCTCTGTAGCGCCTTACGGTCAGATGCCGAGCAGTTGCCATACCAGGCGGTGATGCAACCAGTCAGGATGCTCTCGATGGTGCAGCTGTATAACTTTTTGAGGATCTGGGGACCCATGCCAAATCCTTTCAGTCTCCTGAGGGGGGAAAGGTGTTGTCGTGCCCTCTTCACGACTGTCAGTCATCACATTCTGATCCAAGCTAGATTATCACCAGCTCAGACGAAGTCTTTGTTGTTATGCTAATGTTATTCAGATTGGCCACAGGGAGATAGAGAGAGAAACTCAAGGGAGAAAAGTTGACTCCCTCTGTTATCAATGCCCCAGAACGGTTTCATTATAAAGCTGTGACACTAATGATAACAGATGGGGTTCAGGCTTGACAAAGGAGGACATTGAAGCCTTTATTTCCCTATTCATGCTCTGCCTGTCTGAGACATAAGCTCTGATTGTTCTGCTCATTTAAATGGGTGACATTGAAGGAAACTGACAAAGGGGGTTCCTGGTCAAATGTGTCCAGATTTACAACACGAAACCAGGCAGTCACTTTACACTCCACACACTTTCAAACGGAAAACCAGACAAGGAAACTCTTCAGAAAGGAACACATTCATCTTGAACTCATCGTTTACATCTGCCATTGAGAAGCCAGCAGGTAGTGCAGCAAACAGATAGGCTAGTTAGGCTACATACCTGCATGGTAGAGTGAGTTGTAATGCATGCTTCTCTTCCCCCCTTCCCTCCCGAGCAGCAGCCGCTTGTTCCGTAATAAGTATCCCCAGGAAGGACAGGAGAAGTCCAACAGCATCATCAATATTCTCTGCACTGTCACTCCCAGGAAGGTATGGAATGTTGGAAAACTCTCTCTCTCTCTCCCTCTTCCTCCCTTTCTCCATCCGCCTCTCCCACTCTCTCTCTCCCGCTTCCATTCTCTCTCTCTAAACCATGATAAACGACATGGACATATTTAATGAACACACAAAAATATTTGATGACAAATTGTCTCATCTCAACCAAATCAGACAAACACAATTACTACGTTGATACATGTTTGTATAATCTTAGAAAAAAGAGGCTATACTCTTTTGTCCCTGTACCTTTGGAAGCAAAAAAAGGGTTATCTTACAGGGACAACTGAATAACCTTTTTTCTAAGAATTAACAACCAAACTTCTTCAGCCCCAATTTAAGTTAGTTTGTTGTGCACAACGGGCTAATGTTCACTAACATGTGATTGGCTGCTTGCAGGAGATGACCCATAAGGATCTGCAGAAGATCGAGAACATTAAGTGGGAACCACCGTTCCCTTACGACCCGGCCAGTGGTTGGAAGAAGAGTAGCATCAATGTCAAGAACTACGGCAGGATGGTCCACAGCTCTAAAGTCCGCTTCCGCTTTCTCCACTGCCAGGTGAGACACAACTAGACACACAGACACGCACACACACAGAGACATGCGCGCACACACACATACACACATACAGAGAGATGCAAGCACACACACACACACGCACACACCCTCTCACGGCACTGCAACACCTCTAAATGATGAAACAACGATAAAGCACAATAAACATATACCTCCACACAGTCATTGTGGGTAATGAGGTCTTTAAACAAGTCTCAACCCCACAGTGAAACAGTGTTTTAGTCACCCCCGACGGGAGGAAAACCAAACAAACAGTTGGAGGGGACAGGATGTAGTCCTAGCTCTGCGGCCTTGTGAAACGCTTAGCTAATGCTTAGCTAACGTTGACGTGGTGACCGACGGTGATAAATAAAAAGATGGTTCAGCATAGGGGACCGCAGGCCACGTTTGAACATGCTGGGCACTGAAGGAATTGGGAAACAACTCCCTGAGACAACCTCAGGGCTGATCTGAGAACAGGTATACTGGAAAATACCGGGCCCAACCGTGGGAATCGCTATCTGTCACAGATGCAATCACGCTGTCAAAGAGAGAGAGATAGAGAGACAAAAAAGGAGTGAAAGAATGGAGTGTTAGAATGGAGTGTCATAGGGGAAAGAACACATTGTTTGGTAACTCAATACAACGCAGAGCGTAAATCGAGGAGGAATTATTGCTTCACTATTTTTGTTGAAAAAGATGTCAAATGGCAAGAAGTGATTGTAAATCACAAGTGGCTCTTTGAGAAATCCCATAAATCCTCAGAATACCACAAGTCCTCATAATACCACACGCCCTCCTAATACAACAAGTCCTTATTATCAAAGTCCAGCACAACACTTCCTATTGGTGTAAAATTACTCACAGTCATTTCAACATTGACACAGCATTATAGGACCATTAAGAAGAAGACCAGCCCGTTTGAAACACAGGATGTTGTTGACAGGAAGCTGATTTGGAGATTGATTCATCATGACATTATGAACGTCCCAAATGGCACTATATTCCCTTTAGTGTACTAATTTTGACCAATAGAGCACTTTATAGGGAATCGGGTGCTATTTAGGACGTTCATAATATCATGATGAATCTATCTCCAAATCATTATTTGGTAATACTGCGTCATAACACCAATCCCTTTGATCATCAGAGAAAAAGAGTGCAGAGGTCTGGGTAGAAACAAAGACTATGTTGCCCCTTAGGACCACCATAATAGACAGAGAGAGGCATATCACTTCCTGACACACACACACACACACTCCCACTCTCTCTTGCTCTCTCTCCTCAGGATGTGCATGACTGCTACCTGGACCTCTTCCAGACACACCTTCATTTTGTCTCCAACAACACCACTGGACTCACCTACCAGGTGAGGCTTTCCAGCTATCTGTTCTTCAAAGTCTGCTATTATGTTATTTACAGTGGCTTGCGAAAGTATTCACCCCCCTTGGCATTTTTCCTATTTTGTTGCCTTACAACCTGGAACTAAAATGTATTTTTTGGGGGTTTGTATCATTTGATATACACAACATGCCTACCACTTTGAAGATGCTACATATTTTTTCTTGTGAAACAAACAAGAAATAAGACAAAAAACAAAACTTGAGCGTGCATAACTATTCACCCCCCCAAAGTCAATACTTTGTAGAGCTACCTTTTGCAGCAATTACAGCTGCAAGTCTCTAGGGGTATGTCTCTATGAGCTTGGAACATCTAGCCACTGGGATTTTTGCCCATTTTTCAAGGCAAAACTGCTCCAGCACCTTCAAGTTGGATGGGTTCCGCTGGTGTACAGCAATCATTAAGTCATACCACAGATTCTCAATTGGACTGAGGTCTGGGCTTTGACTAGGCCATTCCAAGACATTTCAATGTTTCCCCTTAAACCACTCAAGTGTTACTTTAGCAGTATGCTTAGGGTCATTGTCCTGCTGGAAGGTGAACCTCCGTCCCAGTCTCAAATCTCTGGAAGACTGAAACAGGTTTCCCTCAAGAATTTCCCTGTATTTAGCGGCATCCTTCAATTCTGACCAGTTTCCCAGTCCCTGTCGATGAATAACATCCCCACAGCATGATGCTGCCACCACCATGTTTCACTGTTGGGATGGTGTTCTCGGGGTGATGAGGTGTTGGGTTTGCACCAGACATAGCGTTTTCCTTGATGGCCAAAAAGCTCAATTTTGTTCTCATCTGACCAGCATACCTTCTTCCATATGTTTGGGGAGTCTCCCACATGCCCTTTGGCGAACACCAAACGTGTTTGCTTATTTTTTTCTTTAAGGAATGGCTTTTTTCTGGCCACTCTTCCGTAAAGCCCAGCTCTGTGGAGTGTACGGCGTAAAGTGGTCCTATGGACAGATACTCCAATCTCCACTGTTGAGCTTTGCAGCTCCTTCAGGGTTATCTTTGGTCTCTTTGTTGCCTCTCTGATTAATGCCCTCCTTGCCTGGTCCGTGAGTTTTGGTGGGCGGCCCTCTCTTGGCAGGTTTGTTGTGGTGCCATATTCTTTCCATTTTTTTATAATGGATTTAATGGTGCTCCGTTAGATGTTCAAAGTTTTGGATATTTTTTTATAACCCAACCCTGATCTGCACTTCTCCACAACTTCATCCCTGACCTGTTTGGAGAGCTCCTTGGTCTTCATGGTGCCGCTTGCTTGGTGGTGCCCCTTGCTTAGTGGCGTTGCAGACTCTGGGGCCTTTCAGAACAGGTGAATGTATACTGAGATCATGTGACACTTAGAGTCCACACAGGTGGACTTTATTTAACAAATTATGTGACTTCTAAAGGTAATTGGTTGCACCAGATCTTATTTAGGGGCTTCATAGCAAAGGGGATGAATACATATGCACGCACCATTTTTCCGTTATACATTTTTTTGACTTTTATGAAACAAGTTATTTTTTTCATTTCACTTCACCAATTTGGACTATTTTGTGTATGTCCATTACATTAAATCCAAATAAAAATAAATGTTTTTACTGGAGCAGTAATGGATATTAGACATTATGATGACAAATGTAAGGCCTCAGACAATCATACATGCACCTGGCTGGCCTTAGTTTTACGCCAGTTAATAGTGATATTTGCCTACGTAGAAATTGAAATAGAAATACCTTGTATCTCCAAAGTTGAAACTGAAAAACAACCACATTTGACCATTGATGGTCATAAAATCAAGAAAATTCAGAAGCTATTTTGAATAAATGTTCTTAGTCCTAGAGTCATGAAATGTTCAGAGTCTATAATAGGGGAGTAACAGCTTTCAATTAATGTAAAAACATACTATTTGTCAACAATTTAGTTATGAGATATTATCTATGCTTGAAAAACAGTGAATCCCATCCTTTTTTAAAAGTCTATTTCTATGGTCACGACAATGAAACTGTATGGTTAAATGGAATGATTGAATTACTAAGATTTTACTTGTGTTTTGTGCGTGCAGGGGACTCTTCCTCTGAAAGAGCTCACCATCTGCAACCTGCAGCAGAACTGTAACCACAGCCAACTCCAGGAATTTGCCTTCCAGATCAACGGTTAGTTGGCCTTTTACTTGAAAGGGGAAAACAATCACTCCTTGTGGTAGTAGTGGCATTCATAAATAGGACAGCATGGAGCGCTGAGATGTTGAAATCGCTTGTTTCATGTTTTCTATTGACTATAGCCAATCAGTCTGTGTTGAGTTGGCATTGGATGGTCTTGTGTTTATAGTTGTTTATGATTCACAGGCTAACTTCAAGCCGCTCTGTAACTCAGTTGTGTGGTAGGCGAGGTTCTATTCTCAACAACTGAAACAAAGAAAATCTAGTTCAGGAATTTGTATAAGTAGTGACTAAATGTACCTCTTCTTTCAACCAATCTCAAAGCTACTTGGGATCTGTGCGCATAACTTGACTGTCAGGTAACTCTTGTATTGCTGTCAAAAACTCAAAATTAAGTGCATGGTTCTCAAGTTTTGTTTCTTTCTCAGCAAAGACATACATAACCCATATTCATGTTCACAATCCCAAACTGCAACCACACACTATTTTCAAATGGTGGTGTTTCCTATATTCCGACATTCCGGTGACTCAAAAGTGCTGTGACCTCTTTCACCTCCACACAACCCCAAGACTAACTAGAGTCGCCCCTCTCAGCCCTCAGTCAGGGGGCCAAGCCGCTCTTGAAGGCCCCTCTTGTTGTGCGACAGGTGCTCCTGAACTCACTCAGCTGTCGAGGCAGAAAGGCCAGTGCCCGCTCTGAGCCCTGTCAAGACATATAATCTATTGCACATTCCAGGGGCATCCTACTTAATGCCTGCTAGTTTTGTCCCTTAGGATCTGGGCTCATATCCACAAAGTGTCTCAGAGTAGGAGTGCTGATCTATGATCAGTTTTACCTTTTAGATATGAATAAATAAGATTATATGGACAGATCCTAGATCAGCACTCCTACTCTGAGAGGCTTTGTGGATATGGGCCCAGATCTCTAAATGTTCCTGGACTTCATTATCAACCTGACTGTATGTTTGATAATGATGATATAAATTTGTTGTAAGATGAATTTAAGCATGGTTGACAGATCTATTTGTGCCTTAGCCAGCTTCTCTGTCGTCCATTCTATGGCATGACAATTATTATCAGAGGAGTCTGCTAAAGCACAGACATACCTGGCAACCGGGCTAGAATTGGAATGTATTTAGGATTTAAATGTGTTTGATGATGGGATCTTGGTCATTTCTCGGCATTCAAGATGACACACATTGTGAGTAAAAGTCATTGACTTGTAAAGTCAGCTCAAGTCATGGAGAATTTGAACTCTCTTTATTTGTATTTCTTTATCATTCACAATATGTTTTTGAAATGGAAGTGATCTCCTCTATCAAATGTTTTCTTTGCTACCCATGGCCAAAATATACATCACATTCATAGATATTTCCCAGCGCAAACTGATTTAATAAAGCATTGTACTTAAGATGTTTTCCCTGTTCTGAGAGAGACTTTATTTACGTAGAGGGAGGCTGTAGTACACTTGACTGGAAACAAACGTAGAGTTAGCATGACAAAACTCTGAGTCAAGTGAGAGATTGTGCGCAGTGATACCTCTGAATAAAAATTGCTTCACTGATGAATCAGCTTCACTGTTAGCTCCCACCAGGAGTTGACTTAGCATGACATACTAGGAACACGTACGCTCCCGAATACTGCCGTAGAAAATCCCGGAAAGTTCATGCAAAGGTTAAGTTAGTGTCATGTTGTGCTAACTTTTTTCATAACATTTTTGTAATTGTATTCTGATAGAGATATATTTGAAATGAGAGGAGGATGAGACAGATGAGAGGGCATCACAGCCATGAAAAGAGTAGCGGAGGGGGAAGAAAGTGGGAGCCGGACACCCCTGCCTCTAGGGCGAATGGGCTCAGAAGTCCAGAGTCGACAGCACTACCACTAGTCCAGACTCCCATAAGCCAGTTAAGGTGGACAGGTCAGAACAATAGGCCTCGGCTCCTGAAATATTTAACAACCCGACAAGCCTTGGTTGGGTTTTAACTTTTGCTGTCCTCACTTGAACCATGTGAAAATGCCTCCTTCAAGGTCTAAAATGAAGGCTGGAACAAATAGAAAGAAAATCTACAAATGAGAGCAGCATGGCCGCAGATTAGAGAAGCAGTCAGCTGGCAAGGCAAGCATTCCGGACAATGACAAAGGCGTGGGGCTGGAATGAAAGAGGCTATCTCGCCTGTTATCTCTGGTATGTGTAGGGCTGATAAAGGGAGATTCCAGCTCTATTCACCTCAGGTCCTGTAGGCTATATTCCTGTTGGGAAGGAAGGCAGTCCAGAGGGAGGTGGGTTTGCTTCCCCACTAGGTGAGCTGTTATGAGGCCAAAGAGAGCAGGGCCCATATGTATCAAGTGTCTCAGAGTAGAAGGGCTGATTTAGGATCAGTTTGGCCTTTTAGATCACAATGGATAAGATGACATGGACATGGGGGACCTGATCCTAGATCAGCAGTCCTGCTCTGAGACACTTAATGAATACCGGCCCAGGTCGCAAGCTCTCTCCTGTAATGGTTTACATGTAAGTCATACCTAATTCACACATGATTTACGGTATGTTTCCTGTAAAAACAGTCCTATTTTTACCACATTGTGCCATCTGGTTTGCTTAATATAAGGAATTTTAAATTATTTATACTTGCACTTTTACTTTTGATACTTAAGTATATATATATATAAAATACATTTACTTTTGATACTTAAGTATATTTAAAACCAAATACTTTTAGACTTTTACTCAAGTAGTATTTTACTGGGTGACTTTCACTTTTACTTGAGTCATTTTCTATTAAGGTATCTTTACTTTTACTCAAGTATGACAAATGGATACTTTTTCCACCACGGTGGCTGTGCCATGCAAATGAAATCAATAGTTTGTTATTTTGTTCATTAAACAGATAAGACACACTTACATAATTCCGCATGGGCACATCTGGAAAAGAGAGGCTGTGTGTAGCTCAAGAAGCTCATTCATATTAACCCATCGTTCGTTGGCTAAATATTAGGCCTAATACTGCAGTAAATGGATCATCACCAGCCAATGTGATCACACCATCGTACGCTCTCTCTGATTCAGAGGGGTTGGGTTAAATACGGAAGACACATTTCAGTTGAATGCATTCAGTTGTACAACTGACTAGGTATCCCCCTTTCCCTTTCCCTCCTTTCAAACTACCCAGTTATTTTGGTTGAAGACAGATAAACTACAAATGGCTAGTAGGCTAAGTTAGGAACAAATGCATATTAACCCATCATGTATTAGCTAAATATAAGGGCCTTTAAATATTTACCTGTCAAAGTCAAGAAAAAATATGAAATGGCAGTGTGCGTTCATCCAGGCCAAATGCCAATGCATTTCTGTGACAATAGACAGAGCTACATACACTTAAATGGAGAGAATAAATGCATTAAAATCATTTCTGTGAGGCTTTGTCTGTAAAAAGTTGGCGACATGCTGAAGTTGGTGTTTTTGTCTTGGTTTGAAAGGGATATCAGTGGTTTCACCCCTAACTAAACCTGGATTGACGCTACAGAGGATCTTCTGGGGAAGTTTGACAGAATGTGTAATTAACATGACGGAGAGCTCTACCTATCGACAGTGTTTTCACAATACTTTTGTGAAATAGTGGGAAAACCAAAAGTCTGATTTACTAGTGACGACAAGCTGTCATTGGCATAATGTACAGCCTTCTATTTGTAAATGGATAGGGTAGGGCTTTAGCAGGAAGCGCTGGTGGCCCTCTCCCCTCTGACCGCATGACCTTTGACCCCTGCAGGTGTCAGCCTGAACCCCATCATCGTCTACTGCTCCAACCAGGAGGAGATGGACATGTGGTTCGGCCTGCTCAAAGAACACATCGAGATCAACGGAGGCTCCCCCATCGCACCTATCGAGACCTACACCAGGGTTAAGGTAAGGAAATAATACTATGTTTCATTTATATGGCAGTGCAGATGATGGAAATGGAGGAAAGGAGACCAGTTAAGGAGGCCAATGTAGGAGCTACACTCTGGGATGATCCCGATGGTAAAACAGCAATCCATCAACAGGATGTGTTGAGTCATGTAGGTCATGGCTGTCTCTTCCTGAGGGCATGATCCATTTCCAGGGAGCGGTCATGACTGTGACCGCACCACAACCACATCACTAGACTCACATCTGCACTGGGTATGGCTACACCAACAGGTGTGGAAAAGGCTGATCACACACATTCAATAGTGGATGAAATATACAGTGCCTTGCAAAAGTATTCATTCCCCTTGGCGTTTTTCCTATTTTGTTGCATTACAACATGTAATTTAAATAGATTTTTATTTGGATTTCATGTAATGGACATACACAAAGTAGTCCAAATTGGTGAAGTGAAATGAAGAAGAAAATAAAAAATTATAAAAAATAAATAACGGAAAAGTGGTGCGTGCATATTTATTCACCCCCTTTGCTATGAAGCCCCTAAATAAGATCAGGTGCAACCAATTACCTTTAGAAGTCACATAATTAGTTAAATAAAGTCCACCTGTGTGCAATCTAAGTGTCACATGATCTGTCACCTGATCTCAGTATATATACACCTGTGCTGAAAAGCCCCAGAGTCTGCAACACCACTAAGCAAGGGGCATCACCAAGCAAGCGGCACCATGAAGACCAAGGAGCTCTCCAAACAGGTCAGGGACAAAGTTGTGGAGAAGTACAGATCAGGGTTGGGTTATAAAAAAATATCTGAGACTTTGAACATCCCACGGAGCACCATTAAATCCATTATTAAAAAATTGAAAGACTATGGCACTACAAACATATGGAAGAAGGTACGCTGGTCAGATGAGACAAAAATTTTGCTTTTTGGCCATCAAGGAAAACGCTATGTCTGGCGCAAACCCAACACCTCTCATCACCCCGAGAACACCATCCCCACAGTGAAACATGGTGGTGGCAGCATCATGCTGTGGGGATGTTTTTCATCGACAGGAACTGGGAAACTGGTCAGAATTGAAGGAATGATGGATGTCGCTAAATACAGGGAAATTCTAGAGGGAAACCTGTTTCAGTCTTCCAGAGATTTGAGACTGGGACGGAGGTTCACCTTCCAGCAGGACAATGACCCTAAGCATACTGCTAAAGCAACACTAAGGGGAAACATTGAAATGTCTTGGAATGGCCTAGTCAAAGCCCAGACATCAATCCAATTGTGAATCTGTGGTATGACTTAAAGATTGCTGTACACCAGCGGAACCCATCCAACTTGAAGGAGCTGGAGCAATTTTGCCTTGAAGAATGGGCAGAAATCCCAGTGGCTAGATGTGCCAAGCTTATAGAGACATACCCCAAGAGACTTGCAGCTGTAATTGCTGCAAAAGGTGGCTCTACAAAGTATTGACTTTGGGGGGCTGTGAATAGTTATGCACGCTCAAGTTTTCTGTTTTTTTGTCTTATTTGTTGTTTGTTTCACAATAAAAAATATTTTGCATCTTCAAAGTCGTAGGCATGTTGTGTAAATCAAATGATACAAACCCCCCAAAAATCAATTTTAATTCCAGGTTGTAAGGCAACAAAATAGGGGGGTGCCAAAGGGGGTGAATACTTTCGTAAGTACAAGGGCCTCTACACTAGCAAAGAAAAAAAGCATTAATGCTACATTGCTCCTATATCACTTCCAATGGTGACAGCTAGTGTAGGAACAATTGTTGTTTCGTTATACAGTTTTCTCGCCCAGGAAGTATAATATTATGTAAGTATGATTGTGTCACTTTCAGAGAATGAAAAGCCCCATCATAATAGCAATAATAGCTCATACTGTGGAGAAGTTCTGTATGTGTTTAATGTTTATTTCTCGTAACTGGTGGGGTGAAGTAGATTATTTCCATGCCTCGCTAATGTAAACATGTCTACCTGTTTCCAGCAGAACGTAAAGGAGAGCACGGAGTGGAGAGAGGACCTGAGGAACTCAATCAGTAAAGACCCCATCTATGAGTGGGAGGGTTCTCAGCGTGAGAGTCTGGGGCCCATCACGTTCGTGACCAAAGTCCGTCTGCAGCACCTCCCCTGCCAGGTACAACACCCACCTATGCTCACCTTTCTGTGGTTTATGATGTGTCTATGACGCATTGTAACCTGTTACTGAAACATTATATCTTGTCAGTGAAACATAATATACCTGTCAGTGAAACACTATAACCTGACAGTGAAACATTATGTGACGAGTACTGAGGATACGAAGAGGCAGGACGCAGATGCAGGAATCAACAATGTAAAGGTTTACTTAACACTGAGCAAGAGAACAACAAAGAGCGAGTACACGACATGACACTAACAATCACACACAACACAACACTTAACAGTCCAGGGCTATATAGGGGTGGTGATGAGATGATGAGCTGCAGGTGCACTGGAGGTGATTAGGGTGCGTTGGGTTTCCATTCTGGTATTGCCGAGGTGGTGCGCTTAGACCGGTGGCTCAGTAGACCGGCAAATCAGAGTGGAGCAACGGGAGGAGACGTGACACATTATAACCGGTCAGTGAAACAATATAACCTGACAGTGAAACATTATAACCTGTCACTGAAAATTATACCTTGTCACTGAATCATTATAAACATGACTGATTATTGATTTTAGAGACGGCAGGTGGCTTAGTGGGTAAGAGCGTTGTGCCAGTAACCGAAAGGTCGCTGGTTCTAATCCCCGAGCCGACTAGGTGAAAAATCTGTCGATGTGCCCTTGAGCAAGGCACTTAACCCTATTTGCTCCTGTAAGTCGCTCTGGATAAGAGCGTCTGCTAAAAAAAAAAAAAAAAAAAAGAGACACTTTTTGATATTCAAATATCACTAAAACGAAGAAGCCTGTATGTACAATCCACATTGCGCATAAACAGAGAAGACACATTTAAGAAAGATGAATAAGAGAGAGTGTTTTCATGGTCTTGACTGTTGCTATCTTGTTTTGTGAAACCAGACAATTTATGGAATTGTCCATTAGACAGTTATGACTCCCACCTGTTGTCAGACAGATAGCGGTGATCTGAGAATGAGGAGTAAACATAACATTATCAATCAATAACATTTACCTCAGAGCCCACTAACACTCTCTCTCTCTCTCTCTCTCACTTTCACTCTCACTCTCACTCTCACTCTCACTCTCACTCTCACTCTCACACACACACACTTACTCTTTCGCAACTTCACCATGACCTCAGCACAACGTAAGGAGTGAGCATTGTTGTCTGCTGGGACTCTATTCCTTGAGGGAGTGTATGGGCAGAACACTAGTCTACTACAGTTACCACAGCACTTACTCCCTAGCTCTCATACTTTCCTACAAGACGTGATGTTACTCTGCTAACCGATCGGGACAGTAACCAAAGAAATACATGATGCTGACTAGGCTTAATCCTATAAAACAACATTGCTCATGTAGCCTGTGGGTGATTCTGCCAATTAACGTTTGGTGGGAAAGGGCGGTAGCCTGATTGAATTATTTGGATGGGAGATTGAAGGGCTTGTAAACTGGGTGTGTGAAAGGCAGTTGCTTAGCTCACGCAGCAACTTGACTCACCTCACAGCTGGAATGTCAGCTGTCTTTCCAGACACGCCCTCAGCAGGGCAGAGAAACACTCTCACGGGCATGCAAGTGCGTGCGTGCCACACATACACACACACATACACACACACACAGGTTTGGGTAGGTTACTTTCTAAATGTAATCTGTTAGTTACTAGTTACCTGTCAAACTCAGTAACTTAATCGGATTACATTCCTCTTAAGAGGCATTCAAAGAAGATAAAAAAAGAATATTACCAATTGAACGACATCTATTGCAGGATAAATCAATGTTAGAGTTTACATAGCTGGCCATAAATGGATGTTGCATTTTACTTTAGGGGTTGATTATGTCGGCTTCTTCCAACCCATTGCTTTCTACTACAGATAATAATACGTCTAGGCTCTATCTTTACATTAAAAACCAAAGTCTGTCAGATTCCCAGTCATTCCAATTAGAGGAGTATTTTTGTCTGTAATAAAGCCCTTTTGTGGTGAAAAACTCATTCTGATTGGCTGGGCCTGGCTCCCCAGTGGGTGGGCCTGGCTGCCAAGTGGGTGGGCCTATGCCCTCCAAGGCCCACCCATGGCTGCGCCCCTGCCCAGTCATGTGAAATCCATAGATTAGGGCCTAATGAATTTATTTAAATTGACTGATTTCCTTATATGAACTGTAACTCAGTAAAATCTTTGAAATTGTTGCATGTTGTGTTTATATTTTTGTTCAGTATATTTCGATGTAAGGGCCTTCTATATTTGACACAGAAAGCCCAGTAGAACTATGTAACTGATTGCATCTGAAGTGAGCACACATGACACTCTTCAATTAGGTACTCTTACACTGAACACAAGATACATTGACAGGACATAGACATTTGAATTAATTAGCTAATATTGAATGTAGTGAGAGTTGATTGTTTCTATTGTGTCAACTACAGGAGCAGAGTGACAGACTACTGGTGATGTACCCAGCCACTCTGATCATCCTATCAGAAGAGAGCCACGGCCTTTTCTACAAGGTACCTTTAAAACGTCCCATTGAACCATACAGATGTAGGATCTTAATTTGAGCCAGTTTGCTACAGCAAGAAAATAATCCTGCAGCAACAGGAAATGTCAATTATTATGTGGATTATAATTAATGGGCATTTTTGTAGGGGCTGACATTTTTTATTAGGGCAAATCAAGTCTGACATTTTAAATGGAAATGACAAACTAGAAGCCTTTTAAAACCTCAAATAATAATAATAATAATAATAATAATAATAATAATAATAATAATAATAATAATAATAATATAATATGCCATTTAGCAGACGCTTTTATCCAAACGACTTACAGTCATGTGCGCATACATTTTTACGTATGGGTGGTCCCGGGGATCGAACCCACTACCCTGGCGTTACAAGCGGCATGCTCTACCAAGTTCACATTCCCTGCTGTGCAGAAAGATTCTCAGCAACAAAAGAGTGATCAAATTAAGATCATAAATCTTTAGATGTAGACACTTAAATAGCCTGGTCCCAGATCTGTTTGTGCTATCAAGTCAAATCCTTGTCATGCCAATTAGTGGCACGGAGTTGGCATTATAGCACAAACAGACTGGCATTCAGGCTAACTCTTATTTACATTATGTACTATACAGTAAATATACTGCTCTGATCTGAGTCTCACCCCAAGAGCTCATATACAGTAAGTGACTCATTGCCTATGACACCTTGATTATGCTTGAGGACCTTAATTTGTCATGTTTGCAGTCCTCTCCCTCTGATCTGTCTTTGTGTCAGGAGTGTGTGTAATGGTATGTATAACGGTGTGTGTGTGTGTGTGTGTGTGTGTGTGTGTGTGTGTGTGTGTGTGTGTGTGTGTGTGTGTGTGATTGCAGGGGAAACTTCCACTTAACATGGTCACTGTGACCACACCCTGCCAGGACGTCAAGCCCAACACCTTCATGATCGAAGGTAAATTGACCACTGTCGCCCACTTATTGTCCAAGCCTCCGTTCAAATACGACATATGTATTTGACACAGGTCTATTATGACGTATAGAAACTTTCCAAATGTCGACAAAACAAAAAACGCTTTTATGCGCAAATATTGATATGATATATGTTTAAGCAAAAGGCAGTTTATTAAACATATTCCTCTCCGTCTAGCGTCGTTGGTTTTGTACTTCCTCTCCTGTATGGTTTCACCAACAATAACCATCATATCGAAGTAAACTTGGAGTCACGCGATGACAGTGTGTGGTCCTCCCACTACGACTCGTCTGACATGTTGTGTGGTCCTCCCACTACGAAAGCATGCAGTTTATTAGGCTACAGATGAAATAAATTCAGATGAATTTAACAGGGTGGTGAAAGTGCAAGGTGATGAGCTTGATGCTCCTTTCCAATCAATATCGAGGGTCTTATTCTGGTGACATGATCATCGTCTGCTGTTTGACAAATAAAAATAATCTCACTCATTTGTCCATAATAATGTCACCATGTAGGCTATGTGTGCGCTCTAGCCAATGTCACGCCGTTGACTAGAGCGCACATGCCAATACCAGAGTGGGCATACTTGCTATATCGAAACATATTTTATGAGAAAACCATCAGTAGAGTTGAAAATTCGATGGAAACCCACTTAATTAGTAGTTTTTATTCCGTACATGGGAATTTAACCACAAAAGGTATTTTTATGTGCACAACGTCATCACGCACAGCCTTTTGTCGGCAACAAATCAATTTGATGGAAACATCTCTGGTGGGAAAATGTGTATGAAAATGTGTCGCCAATTGAATGTAAATCTAGCATGCACATTTCAATGAGTGACCTTACCCATTGTTTGGCCCTGCTTTCACAGGCAAGATGATAAACCCTATCGTGGTGTCCTGTCCGGATAAGAGGGAGTTCTGCGACTGGATCCAGCACTTCAAAGCCTTCGATGTCCCTGTGCTCAGCCCCCCGCCCCCCGTTTATGACATAATCTACACCCCCACGCCGAGAGAGGTGAGACATTAGATTAGAACAATAAGGGCCTTAACTGTGTCCATTCCCTTGTCAGTTCTTAACATGTTGTGTTGTATTTTTCCCACTAGGCTCCAGAGTTTGATAGGTGGAGTGGGAACAGCCAGAGCCGGAGTGAGTCTCTGAGGCTGGGGCAGTCTGCTGGGAGTGAGTCACGGGGATCTGGGTCCGGGTCCCACCACCTCCAGTTCCCCCCTAGACATGAGGACAACCCTCTGTCCCCAGGTTACACAGAACCACTATGTGTAAGTGTGCACTTGAATACTTTCTACCAGGCCTGGATCAAATACATATGTCAGATACATTCAAATACCAAAATAAATTAAATTAAGTACACGTCAAAGTATTTCAAATGTATTTGAGCCAGTTCTGCTTTCTACGAAGGAACTAGGGTGAAATTGAATGTGTACTACTTCCATGTGAACTAGCCCACTCAAAGGTAATTTATTTACCTTTACACTAAGACGTGGGGCGTTGTAAGGCTCTGCCCTGTGGTGGTCATTTTTACGTAGCTGGTATATATAGTATCTGATATCCACAGGACTCCATATCATTAAAGCGCTTGTTTGTTTTGGTGGAGTTGAGCTGAGCATCAGGAGCACTTTTCTTTTCCAAATGTGAATTATTAACCAAGGTCTAGAGACTGTGCAACCCAAGCCAATGCTGAAGTCCTTAATCCTCTCAAACGAAATCATTCGTCGTGTTTTCCTGCTCCGAAATAACACCATTAAGATAACTTTAACCATGAGAAATGAGGGGCACTTACACGCTGCCTCAGCAATCAACAGGTTACCTGATAACGGAAAGTGCTTCAGATTGAACAGAACTATCAAGACCTTGAGTTGACTTCCTAAAGAGAGAATGACCCTACAGACTGGTCGGTCATCCAATTAGCTTATACTGGGAAAGGCTCTGTGCCCACAAGACATGTGGTTCTTGGTGTGTGTGTGTGTGTGTGTGTGTAGAGTTTAGTTTACAAACATTTATTTAAGTGTCACTGCACAATGATAGTCTTTTTATTTTTTTTCCCACATTGTGGACAGACCACTCAAATTGAGTTGAGACACTAAAACATGGTACAGGAGTCATCTATAATACATTGCATCATCTATACACATATATGCAAAAACAAAAAACAGTCGATAAAAGGACAATTAGGCACTTATAAAGAAATGTCTCCATTGGAGGATAAGGTGGCAGGATTTGGCGCAGGCATATACATTATTGTTACCTGATAAAATGTCACATAATTTATTATTTTCAGACTGTTAACATTTTCCTTTTGGCTGGATAGCTGAAGAAAAATATCATCCCTAATGTCGTTGTATAACCCACAGTAAAGCAAGGCATGCGCTTCAGTTTCAATGTAACCATCATTACAAAAACGACATACACGTTTACCTACAACCTGGTCTCAGAGAATTTCTTATTATTCTGTATGTAAATTTGAGACACTCCATTTAGTATGAAATGGTACGTTTCGTATGGTATGTATTAATTTGTGGATGTCCATCACCCATTTCGTATGATATGTTACGAATTACAATTCATATTATATGTTAAGAATTTGCATAACATAAAATATGTTACGAATTCGCAAAACATAAAATATGTTACGAATTTCCGAAACATACAATATGTTACGAATTTGCTAAATGTATGATATGTTACGAATTCTAGCTAGGTATCTAGGTGGCTAACGGTAGCTAGCTGGCTAACGTTAGCTAGCCTAGGGATTAGGATTAGGGTTAAGGTTAGGGTTAAGTTTAGGAGTTAGGTTAAGGTTATGGTTATGGTTAGGGGAAGGGTTATCTAACATGCTAAGTAGTTGCAAAGTAGCTAAAACGTAGTAAGTACTTGAAATGTTGCTAAAATGCTAAAGTTGTCCGTGATGAGATTCGAACTTACAACCTTTAGGTTGCTAGACATTCGCTAACATGCTAAGTAGTTGCAAAGTAGCTAAAAAGTATTAAGGAACAATAGCATCATATGAGGTTTGCCAGATTGCGAGTTTCTTTGAATAGCACACGTTGGGCCGGTTTCCCGGATCTGTATTAAGCCTACTCCTTGATTCAAAAGTTTGCGCAATTGAGAAAGTCTTGAGGATTGAGTAGTAGGAGCGGTGTTTATTCGTATCACCCTGGCTTGTTGCGATGTCACTGAGCATACTTGACCTTTGCCCTCTGTCTATGTGTGTCCTTACAGTACAACTCCATTCGGCCCTCCTCCACCGAGACGGCTCGGCTGGGCAGCGGCAGTAACAGCGTGTCGTCCCACGCCGCCAGGCCCGAGCGTGACCTCCGACCTTTGTCACAGCGCTGCTCCTACCTCCCCCCAGAGGGGCCGGTGGTGCTGTCCCCCGTGTACAACACCCCCTACTCAGGCCTGCACCGTGACCATGCCAGCACCCCGCAATGCCTGGAGAAAGCCCCCCTCGTCAAGGTACTAACTTCAGCCTGGCGGCTAACTTGATTATGGAATATTCCCTCTGGGACTTTGCTTTGCATTTTACATTTTAGTCATTTAGCAGACACTCTTATCCAGAGCAACTTACAGAAGCAATCAGAGTTACAGAAGCAATCAGAGTTAAGTTCCTTGCTCAAGGGCACATGGACAGATTTTCCACCTAGTCAGTACATCATGGGTGCTAGAACTAAAATAGACTAGTACCACAAAGCAACAGGTCTGTGAGTTAAAGAAGTATATGGTAGTACCTCTTTAGCTTAATTCAGACGATGTGTCTTCAGGGAGATATTACATCATAAGTGCTGGACATGAAATAACTTTCCGTAACACACAGACAGTTGTGACGCTAGTAGACTACACCCCCACTCCCCCACCCCTTTTCCTTTCGCCCCTCTGTAGCTCATGTCTGAGATTAGAGCCATCTCTCCGCTTGGTAACCCTACTCCAAATCCCAGCGCTAAGTGCGGCTTAAATGATTAGCTTCTGCTAGCCTCGGAGCGTGAGAGAGTGAGAAAAGAGAATGGCCATTCATGCACAGTGCTGCAAGGAACAGCTGACTGACTGAGGCTCGGAAGAATAATAATAACCCCTGGAAATCCCTGTGTGATTAGTCAAACAGCTGGAGCACCCCTCAGACGTCCCCGAAGTACGCATCGCTGTCCGCCCCCCAGCGCCACTCAGACATGTGCGCCCCCTGGCAGCCCCTGTCGCCCCTGTACGACGAACCCTGCACCCCTGACACCTACGCCCAGGAGGAGGAGAGCCGGCCCAGGCAGCAGCCAACGGTAAGTCGGTCACGATACTGGATCTATATGTCTCAGTTTACACCACAACCGCACTCCCCACCAACTCACACACACATACTGTACACACACATATTACATATGCACACATGAACTGTACAAAAAATAAAAAGTACACACAATCAGCTACATGTGCATATAGACGCAGGCACACGCAATGCACGCATACAGGGAAGCGTTTGACCAATGGGTGACGCAGGCAATGGACAGAGGCTAAGGCCTGCATGCTGTTGATGACTAATTGATTATTTCTGATGCATAATGAAGTGGACTGCTGAGAGATGAAACTCCTTGTCACTAGCAACGTCCTGTCCATATACATGGCCTGTATTTTAGAGAAATATGATTTAATCGATTGAATGGAAGTTTCCTGTCTAGGTGTGTCTAGATTTTAAACACCATATTGACACGTGTGTGGTTAAGGTCCATTTCTCGTCATTGGCTATATATGCAAGACTGTCATTGGACAGGCACTTCAATTCCAATTACTACTACTAACTGCTGGCTTTATAATGCTCTCTCCCTTTGATTCTCAGCAGCAGTGTTGGAGAGGACCACCACAGAAGCAGCAGGACCCTCATCTCCTACCCTCCTCCTTCCAGCTGCGCATCCCTCCCCTGGGCAAGCGCTGCCGGAGGAGTCTGGTGCACTGCCAGGGTCTGGAGATGGAGGGCCCTCAGGGGCCAACGGACCAGAGAGCTGAGGCAGACCAGAGAGCTGAGGCTGTCCCCAGATTAAGGCTACTGCCTGCACCCAAAGCAGTGCAAGAGGAGGTGAGAAACAGACACTCAATGCTTTATTGTTACGGGTCAATATGTTTTACAGATGTAGGATCTTCATTTCATCACTCTTCTGTTGCTGAGAAATGCAAACGTGTAGTGTATTTAAGGTTGAAAAAGGTATCTAAAGTTTGATTTGCACTAACAAAAAATTTATCAACACCTGCAAAAGATGTCCATTAATTATAACCAACATAATAATTCACATGTCCTGTTGCTGCAGGATTATTTTCCTGCTGTTGGAAACTGGCTCAAATTAAGATCCTACATCTGTCCAGTGTAGACTTGTAAATGCAATATTTAACATTGTATGTATGGTACGGACATAGGCCAGAATTAAACCTAAACCTATTTGTAGCACTTGAGCCGACACCTGCAGCCTTTACCTTGAATGCAGTCTCCGCAAATGCAAGTGCATTGCCTTTAAAAGGCGCATTGTCAACAGCGCTGTAAGACTTGAATCCCAGCCATAGTTAATGCATTATGTCTCAATCATATTTACCGTATTTAGAATACTTTTGAATAATCTACATTTGTTGTACTCTATAATAATAATCTCTAAAGTACTATTTGTTGTTCTTGTACATGTGAAACAACTTTCTATCCTCTCATCTTTTGACAGAAGCTCTTCCCATCGATGGCTGCTGTGAACACCCCCCAGATGCTGTATGGTTACTCACCAGGTAAGAATGTCAAGCATGCTCATGTAAACTAACACACCGCACATCACATTGCAACAACATTCCTCACCTTGTACAGCTAGGACCAGAAAATGATACACTTTAAGATGTGACACAAAGAGAAAATGTTATGTTTTTAAAACTGAAAGGGCAAAGAAGTTGGTTACCTTTAACTTACTCCGTACTTAGCGTTTCTGTCATGCACACCATTTCAAACCCGTCTATTATATTGTCACGTCGTCATTCGCACACTAAAATCCCACTTAGTTGGTAACGATCTACTTCAAAAACCTCAATGACACAGAGGTCTGTTCATAGGGGGACTGGAGTTTTACCCTTTCTAAGAGAAACAGGGCACATTTGCACATGCAGTATAATATACTATATAAAACATTAGAATATTGGACTGTCACTGTCAACATGCAGTTTGAAAGAAAAGTGAAGGAAAAGTGCAGGAAATGCGCAGATGTGCCAATGAAATGGAGCTTAGGCCAGCTTTAAATGCCATGTGTGCAGGTGTCTCATGGGGGGGAAAGCCCAGTGAAAGAGAACACTGTTCCAGACAGGGTTACTGCTAGCCATGATTGACAACACACAACTGGGCTAGGACCGCTCGCTCTAGCTCATATCTATGGGTCCTTTTATCTCATATAAAAACAGGACGGGATTTAAAGAGGTTATCTCGGTATCTCCAAATATAAACCCACTATAAAATTGGCTATAACTCAGGACATTCCAGGTGATCATTTCAAGTCGTATGTCTTTGCACAATTCTGAGGAAAAAACAGAGGACAAACGTGGGTGCTGTTGTATAGGCATGCAACAGGACTGGTTTTACAGTACAGTAACATTGTATGTAGCAGTTCACACACACCATGAGAGAGTTATACATTGGACCTGGTCCAAAACTGGTTGCCCAATCTGGGCGAGGTCTTGTATCCTTCTTCTTCTACTCTTCTAAAACTAAAATCTGGGAATCGTGTCTCTCTCGCCCCCACAGATCACCACTCATACCTTGAACCATCCGAGCCAGATGACCAGGAAATGGACTATGACAACATTTGGGAGTACGACTGCAATACCGAGATAATTCAACCCATGTCTGGAATTTCGCCACACTGGACAGGATTAGACGTTGGGGCCAGAGGCCTGGGTGCCATGGCAACCCACCAGCAGAGATGGTTATAAAACCAAACAATGGGCCGGCACTCGTCTGGACGTGTGCAAACAACAGATCCCTATCAGAGAGCCATTCAGTGACCCAGAGTGGAAGCTCACTACTGCATATCATGGTTGCGCCCCAAATGGCACCCTATTCCCGATATAGTGGGCTCTGTTTAAAACTAGTTCACTATATAGGGAATAGGGTGCCATTTGAGACACAGGCCATATCATCCACAAAGCTTGTGAATAATGTATTTGTTAGATAGTCAAAATAATGCTTTAAGTGGCCATGAGATAAAAGGTACGTCTTTGCATTAATGCTGCGATACTGTGTACTGTATGTACATGCAGATAAACATGATTCAGCAAAAACACTTTCCCACACAACAGTATAAAAACTTGGGAAACTGAGCCTACCACTGTTAATGTAGCATTAAAAAAGTGCAAAATGTACATAGTTTCAATCCCTGAGCGCTTGAACATGTTATTTTTTTTTTACTACTGTATCTTTGCACTGCATTGGGCTTCATTTCAATGTTGAGTTTTTTTGTTGTATTTTTAATGGGCATTTTCTATAACGCCGTCCTCTTTACATGCTTTTATATTGTTCACTTTTTGATTAATATATTATATCATTATTATATTTTATCATCATAGACAACATGTCTTTGGTTGTAAGCTGTAAAAAGCATTCCAGCAAACTTAATAATAGCAACACATCTGTATTATTTATTTAATGTTCTGAAATAACAAGGCAAACATTGATGGCTTGAATGGAGTTGTGCTACTGCTGCAAAATGTTGCTTGTCTTTGTGGCTTGTTTCTCATACTTTTAGGTATTTATTTATAATATAAAAAATACATCAATATTTTGTATTCTTGTCTAAAGTTTTTAATATAAACTAGTATTGATATTATTTTCATTATTATACTGTGATTATTTTCATTGATGTTTAGTAGTAAGTAATTATGACCTAAAACAAACTAAGACATTATATAAATAGGTAAAACTTTATAACACATTTCCTGCATAAGTATGAATAAACTATTTATAAATAGTGTACATCTATATTTATATAGATGTATAAGCATTACAAGTAAAAAGCATTTAACATTTATAATCATTTATAAAACATTTTTTACATGTATTAACATGAATATTCATTTATAATGGTTGGAAGTCATTATAAAGTGTTCCCTGACAGTTAATCTCTTGCGGACAGACCATGTAAACATAAATAGTATTGACCTATTACCCTAGACTTTAGTTATGAGTTAACCGAGATGACCTGACAGTAGAGTACTACTGTACAACAGACAACTTCCTTTGAACTAATAGAAGCTAATAAATCAGATAGTGTAAAGTAAGATTAACTAATATCAAACGTACTGAGAGGAATGCAGTACAGGCATTTGAAGAAATGTGTATTATTCAGTCAAAACAAATACTTTTTTACTAGTCAGTGAACTGTTCTTGATTTTGAAAAAAATATTTAACTTTGGTAAAACGAGCACATGCCTGTAGACTGGTGTTATTTCACCCAGGATCTTCAATCTGTGACGCTCCTCTCGTTCTCTCTCATGGCCCAACCTCGCCGTCTGCTGGTGAAAGACAGACATCTCTACAATTGTGTTGGAACCCCACGTCTATGGAGTGCCTATCTGTTGCAAATTACCCAGTAGGAGTTCAATGTATTATGTGTGTTTGGGATTGCAATTTTTAAGAGTAAAAAACAGCTTTATATAGGTTTATAATCAGGCTGTATTGATAGTATTGTGGAGGTAGTTTATACATGGTAATATTGCGCCCTCTACTGTACAAAATCTGACAGAAAATAGGAGACTGTCAACTCAGAATTGCCATATATTTGAAACGTAATACATCCACAGTTAACAGAACAAACCGTACAATGACAGAAAGTCATCTAATAGAGGTTATCAATATAAAACAGCCTTGATTATGTATAAACAAAAAACAATGGTACATATTTGTAGTCCCCTAAATAAATCTGGTTACTGGCCCAATGCTCTAACCGCTAGGCTACCTGTCGCCCCATTTAGTAGATACACATTTGTTTTGTACTGGGGTATGTGATGATTTCACATAGTAAAATACTTTGAAGTTGATTGAATAATCAAACATAGCTATATTATTATATTCATTATTTGTCATTCAATTCCAAAACTTACACACTATATTATTACTATATTCATGTCCTCATCCGAACACATTGATAGTGTGTATCTCTTAGTGCACATTCCACTGGCATCTCATGTCTCTTCTCTACATTATGGTACCTTCATTATAAAATATAAATATATCTGTCTCTTTTTGTACACTCATAAATATCATACATCTCTTGCCCAAGGATTTTGTCATTTAAACACTTGTTATGGGTTATATTTATCCAAATTACATTAACTGACCTCAAATACATTCTCTTTAAATGGCATACATACAGGAATATTATCATACACACTATCTTGACCATTTCAGTGTATTGGACAATTTTTTTATTGCTAACTTGATATTAATAAGTCATAGTGCAAACATTTCAGGCGCAGCAAAACATAGCTTTTATCCCTCTATTATTTTTAAAAATATCTATATTTTTACAAGAGGACACCACAGATTTCACATGCAGTCAAAGAATGGTCCATGCTATCTGGGAGCCTTGGGACGTCCCTACACCATTGAAGTTGACATTTAAAATGGTTAAGGTAGGGGTTAGGGTTAGGTTAAATAGACTTGGTTTCTCAAATGACTGCATCGCCTGGTTCACCAACTACTTCTCAGATAGAGTTCAATGTGTCAAATCGGAGAGCCTGTTGTCTGGACCTATGGCAGTCTCTATGGGGGTGGCACAGGGTTCAATTCTCGGGTCGACTCTTTTCTCTGTGTATATCAATGATGTCGCTCTTGCTGCTGGTGACTCTCAGATCCACCTCTACGCAGACGACACCATTTTGTATACATCTGGCCCTTCACTGGACACTGTGTTAACAAACCTCCAAACGAGATTCAATGCCATACAACACTCCTTCCGTAGCCTCCAACTGCTCTTAAACACTAGTAAAACTAAATGCATGGTCTTCAATCGAACGCTGCTGGCACCCACCCACCCGACTAGAATCACTATTCTCGGCGGGTCTGACCTAGAGTATGTGGACAATTACAAATACCTAGGTGTCTGGTTAGACTGTAAACTCTCCTTCCAGACTCACATTAAGCATCTCCAATCCAAAGTTAAATCTAGAATCGTCTTCCTATTTCGCAACAAAGCCTCCTTCACTCATGCTGCCAAACATGCCCTCGTAAAACTGACTATCTTACCGATCCTTGACTTCGGCGATGTCATTTACAAAATAGCCTCCAACACTCTACTCAGCAAATTGGATGTAGTCTATCACAGTGAGATCCGTTTTGTCACCAAAGCCCCATATACTACGCACCACTGTGACCTATACGCTCTTGTTGGCTGGTCCTCACTACATATTCGTCGCCAAACCCACTGGCTCCAGGTCATCTATAAATCACTGCTAGGCAAATCCCCGCCTTATCTTAGCTCATTGGTCACCATAGCAACACCCACCCATAGTATGCGCTCCAGCAGGTATATCTCACTGGTCATCCCCAAAGCCAACACCTCCTTTGGCCGCCATTCCTTCCGGTTCTCTGCTGCCAATGACTGGAACGAACTGCAAAAATCTCTGAAGCTGGAGACTCTTATCTCCCTCACTAACTTTAAGCATCAGTTGTCAGAGCACCTTACCGATCACTGCACATGTACACAGCCCATCTGAAATTAGCCCACCCAACTACCTGATCCCATATTGTTATTTATTTTGCTCATTTGCACCCCAGTATCTCTATTTGCACATCATCTCTTGCACATCTATCATTCCAGTGTTAATACTAAATTGTAATTATTTTGCACTATGGCCTATTTATTGCCTTACTTCCATAACCTGCTACATTTGCACACACTGTATATATATTTTCTGTTGTATTTTTGACTTTATGTTTTGTTTTACCCCATATGGAACTCTGTGTTGTTTTTATCGCACTGCTTTGCTTTATCTTGGCCAGGTCGCAGTTGTAAATGAGAACTTGTTCTCAACTGGCTTACCTGGTTAAATAAAGGTTAAATTAAAATAAAAAATAATATATATATGGTAAGGGTTAAGGTTAGGGTAGGGTGGGGACATCCCAAGGAACCCGGATAGGACTGACCGTCAAAGCACCCCAGATGTATTCTGTTTCCATGGGAGAAAGTGGTAAAGTTAGGAATGACATACTGTAGCTGTGCATGCTGACTGTTCCTGTATCAGATGGAGGGTGCTTGACGTAACGGCTTCTCTCCAGTTGCCTCTTCCCTGCCTCTTCTCCGCAGGTATCGGATGGCAGACAGCGCACTTATGTTGGCCAGGAGAACTGCAATTTTCCGCGGGAAAAAATATCACATGAGCCAATACCATGATTGCATCATTCTTGACTATACAAATAATGACATCTTATTATTATTGAATTGAACGTTTGTATAATAATGTAATCATATAATAAACTCATAAGAACAAATAGACTGCTCACATAAATATTTTACCAATACACTAGACTAGAATATAATAATATTCTTCAGAATGTATCAATAACATTGGCTTTAAAGGTCAACTGCTCCTTAGAACAAACGTATCTTGTTTAAAACGGCATGTGGCATCGATATAAGTCCGAAACATTAATTATAGTGTCAAAATTGACTACAAAGTATAATTAGGATAATTTTGGTCATAAATTCAGTCTCGTCCAAAACAGAGTTTTGTGAGTTCACCACAACTTACTGAAGGGTTGGGATCATGCCCAGTTGCCCAGTGCCCACTACCACAAGAGAAGCAGCTGTGATTGTCCTCTATCAGCTACACATGCTCTATCCAATCATAGCAGCCAGAACCTCCAGACAGTGAAACAGACTTGCCCATTACGCAGCGCCTCAAACTTGTTGTTGAAAACACTTGGCCCTAAGCCGTTTATGGAGTGGCCACTTGCTGATGTGTTTGATAGTGATCACTCGAGTCTGCCACTTTTTGGGGGGCAAAATGAGAATTGAAATGATTAGAGTGCACTTGTAACTGCAGGGAGCCCTAGCCTTTTGGGAGCCCTAAGCGAGATTTGGTTGGGGGGCCCCCCACCAAGCGGGCAACATGTTGATGTGCCCCCCCCCCTCTTTTGACGGCGGAGCGAAAAATTACATTTTGCCATTGGGCAGAGATACATTTTTGTAGTTTTAAAGCAAGTTTTCTACAGTTCTACACATTTCTCCATGGGGTGGAGAGAAATTGTTGCAAATTTACAACACATTTCATGCAATTCTATTCATTTTGCCATGGGGCAGAGATACATTTTTGCAGTTTTAAAGCTAATTTCCTGCAATTCTACCCATTTTGCCATGGGGCAGAGAAAAGTTTGCAATTTTATAAAAAAATTCTTGCAATTCTACTCATTTTGCTATGGGGCAAAGACAAATTGTTGCAGTTTTAAAGGTAATTTCCTGCAATTATACACATTTTGCAATGACTTATGCCATGTTAATGATATCTGAGTAAGAGTGACAAAAAAAATATGGGGGCCCCCTGCATGCCCGGTCGGTATTCGGCCATGATTACAACAAGTAAAAAAAACACTGCCTAGACTAACTTACCAATGAAAAAAGTGTTAGCTGGCATGGCTAATTGAGTGACTGTCAGTGACTGTCACGCCCTGACTCAGGGGACGCTTATATGTTGAGTCAGGGTGTGTATATTCCTTGTTGTGCTTTTTCTATGTGGCTTGTCTAGTATGTTTAGTTCTATGTTGGCCGGTGTGGTTCCCAATCAGAGGCAGCTGTCGCTCGTTGTCTCTGATTGGGGACCATACTTAGGCAGCCTATTGGCACTGTCTAGTTGTGGGATCTTGTTCCGTGTAAGGTATGTTGTGTGTGTGCTACCTTGGACTTCACGTTTCGTTTCCTTTGTTGTTTTCGTCATGTGTTTATCAGTTCAATAAACATGAACGCATATCACGCTGCGCCTTGGTCTGACCCGTCCTTCAACGAACATGACAGAAGATCCCACCAAACGAGGACCAAGCAGAGTGCCCAGGCGGAGCGGATGGCCATGTCACAGGTGGCCAATTTGTGGTCATGGGAGGAGATATTTGCGGGGAAAGGACCATGGCTAAGTTAGATGCCCAGGCAGGAGAGGAGCAACGGCAACACGGAGGAGGCCGGTCGAGGAGGAAGCCCGAGAAGCAGCCCCAATAAAGAATTTTTGGTTGGCGGAGCCTAGGGTTAGAGCAGAGCCAACTCCCCATACTCACGCGAAGAGGCGTATGACTGGGCAAGCTCCGTGTTATGCGGAGCTACGTACTGTGTCGCCAGTGCGCCGGCACAGTCCTGTACGTCCTGTGCTTGCACCACGCACGTGCCGTGCGAAGATGGGCATCCAGCCAGGACGGGGTGTGCTGGCTCAACGCTCCTGGTCTCCAGTACGCCTCCTTGGTCCCGCATATCCTGCGCCAGTTCTACGAACTGTATTGCCAGTGCGCGTGCACAGCCCAGTGCATCCTGTGCCAGCACCCCGCACGTGTAGTGCGAAAGTGGGCAGCCAGCCAGGACGGGTTGTGCCAGCTCTCCGCTCTAGACCTCCAGTCCGCCTCCACAGTCCGGCCCGGCCTGTTCCTGCTCCTCGCACCAAGCCAGTGGTGCGCGTCGCCAGCCCGGCCTGGCCTGTTCCTGCTCCTCGCACCAAGCCAGTGGTGCGCGTCGCCAGCCCGGCCCGGCCTGTTCCTGCTCCTCGCACCAAGCCAGTGGTGCGCGTCGCCAGCCCGGCCCGGCCTGTTCCTGCTCCTCGCACCAAGCCAGTGGTGCGCGTCGCCAGTCCGGCCCGGCCTGTTCTTGCTCCTCGCACCAAGCCAGTGGTGCGCGTCGCCAGCCCGGCCCGGCCTGTTCCTGCTCCTCGCGCCAAGCCAGTGGTGTGCGTCGCCAGCCCGGCCCGGCCCGGCCTGTTCCTGCTCCTCGCGCCAAGCCAGTGGTGCGCGTCGCCAGTCTGGCCCGGCCCGTTCCTGCCCCTCGCACCAAGCCAGTGGTGCGTGTTCCTAGTCAGGTCCGGCCCGTGCCTGCTCCTCGCACCAGACCAGTGGTGCGTTTGTCCGGCACGGCCCGTGCCCGGTCCACCGGTGCCGGGTCCAGTCCAGTTCCGGTCAGCTGCTCCACTCCGGAGCCAGAGCAGTCCGCTCCACCGGTGCCTGTTCCAGTTCCGGTCAGCTGCTCCACTCCGGAGCCAGAGCAGTCCGCTTCACCGGGGTCAAGTCCAGCTCCGGTCAGCGGCTCCACTCCGGAGCCAGAGCAGTCCGCTCCACCGGTGCCTGATCCAGCTCCGGTCAGCGGCTCCACTCCGGAGCCAGAGCAGTCCGCTCCACCGGTGCCCCGTCCAGCTCCGGTCAGCGGCTCCAGTCCAGACCATGACGTCAGCCCCTCTCCAGGTTCGGGGTCTCCCACACCAGGGTCCAGACAGGGCCTGGCGTATCGTGGAAGGAAGGAGAGGGGAAGCAGCGCGCCGAGGTCCAGACCAGACCAGGGGCGCAACAGGGAGGCGGAGAGTGAAAGGTCTTCACGCCCTGAGCCGGATCCGTGTAAGGTATGTTGTGTGTGTGCTACCTTGGACTTCACGTTTCGTTTCCTTTGTTGTTTTCGTTGTGTGTTTATCAGTTCAATAAACATGTACACTTATCACCTTGGTCTGACCCGTCCTTCAACAAACGTGACAGTGACTGACAAAACATTAGAAAAACTGCTGATGCACAACCAAATGTCGAACTTGCACCTTGTGTATTCTACTATTCTAACTCCCAACAATAAGTTGAGACCCTTGACTGAGTTCCTACATTTTTTTGTATTTGGTTTTTTATTTCAAAAATTTTTTTGGGTCAGGGCCCCCTAGCAGGCTTATGCCTGGAGCCGGCCCTGCCCAACTGCAACTTGTCAATATTCCAAAACCCATTTGTGAGCATCTCGTGTCCCCTCGACCTGTTTTGTAACATGATTCCCTATGAAACACTGACCATGTTTGCATGTGCACAGTATTCCGTATAGTAGGTAAAATCCCGCTTAAGGTCTTATTCGGGATAAGCACCTTTGATATCCCGCTCATGAGTATCCCTGTACCATGAATAAACTGAATATTCCTCATTTAAGTTCATATGGGCTAGTAACTGAAATATGGACACTGACTGTAGGCCTATAACCTCTCACATGTAGCATAATATAATATTAACTCCTGTAGAATTATGCATTTCGTGCAGTAAAATTATACACCAAATGTTAATTTTGTCTCAGGAACAGGAGTGGCATCTCTTGAGAAAATGCTAATGTACAAGTAATGTGTTATCTTTGACACTATTATGCAAGCAGACAGTATTTCAACCACATAAAATATGCACCCAAGAGGAACTGAAGTCTTATCAGAAACGTGTTTCGTTGTTTTCTCAGCTTTTCATTTCCTTAAAACCGGTCAAACTGATGACATTTGGACAGGACCCATCTTTCCACTGTTTTGGGGTTATTGTGTTTTCTCCCCTTTCTTCCCTAAAGGAAACAGACAACTTTACAGGTGTTAACTAGATTATTAATGCATTCATGTAAGACATTATTCTTTTGAGCACTACTTTATTTCGTCTTCTGGGGAAACAAGTTAGGCTATGACAGAAGAGAAGCTGCATACACAACACCCATGATATGCAAAACTGAGCCTGCACAGACAGCAAAAACAACAGTAAACGGGATAAGATGTTTAGAGGAGACTGGGACGGTTGTAAAACAGGATAGTTGTAAGACTCTCAATATCTCCAATCAGGAACAAGCTAAAATCATGTGACTCACTGTGCACATGCTCAGTTTAGTCCTCAACCCTCATGTGAAGAAGCAAGACCCTGTGATAAACCCTGCTGATTTTTTTATTTATTTTTAAATCAGATTTTGGGGTAAGAAAGTAATTTTTTGGGCCCAATTGTTTTTGGTGATGGTATTACCTGCTTTGTAGTTAGATTAACCAAACGTATTTCATGTTTGAAACCAGTTTGTCTAGATATATTTGATGTAAGTTAGCAATGCTAAACTTTGAACATGTAGTTACAGTTGAAGCTAGCTAATGGCTGCAAGGGTCAGCGTTAGTTGTAACAAACCTAATGAGGTCTGGGTGGAGTGCTGGGAATGAAAATTATGGGCCCACCAAGCCTGTACCCCAGGACTACCATAGTGTCAAAACTGTGACTCTGATTGAGTGAACATGTCCAACATTCCCACACACACACACCACCGCTCTATCTCTCTCAAATTCACTCACTCACACACACACACACACACACACACACACACACACACACACACACACACACACACACACACACACACACACACACACACACACACACACACACACACACACACACACACACACACACACACACACACACACACACACACATAGTCTTTTATAACTAACCCTGTGGGGACACAAAATTCATTCCCATTCAAAATCCTATTTTCCCTAACCCCTAACCCTAAACCTAACCCCATCTCCTAACCCTAACCCTAAACCTAATTCTAACCCTAACACTAACCCACACAGGTGACTACCTCATGAAGCTGGTTGAGAGAATGCAAAACGTGTGCAAAGCTGTCATCAAGGCAAAGGGTGGCTAGTTTGAAGAATCTCAAATATAAAATATATTTTTATTTGTTTAACACTTTTTTGGTTACTACATGATTCCATATGTGTTATTTCATAGTTTTGATGTCTTCAGTATTATTCTACAATGTAGAAAATAGTAAAAAATAAAGAAAAACCCTTGAATGAGTAGGTGTGGCCAAACTTTTGACTGGTAGAGTATATGTATGGTCAAGGTCACTGACGACACACATAGCTGTTCTACGAGTGGTCTGAGGCAATCGTTAAATAACAAGCATTTTCAAGTGCAACTTTAGACAGCTAGGAGATTTAACAATGCTCATACAAAGGTTCTAACGATGGACTTAGCATTAAGATGCTTTTGGGAAACCAGGCCCAGGTCTATAGAATTTGCTCATGTACGTACCAGCCTTCCAGGCATCTCCAGCTTGTGGGTTAGCGGACTTCAACACCCAGGAGGCGAATGCGATGCAGACTAAACACATGTCTGACTGTCTGAGAGGTACAAGGGAGGCATCTAACCCTACAAAGGACACAGTATGTTGCTGTGTAAATAGTCAAACAAAATCTATCACTTTCAAGATTGAACATTCTCTACTGTACTACCCTTTTCATATTATTGTGCCAACGCCAACCGTACTGTGCTGGCTTGGATATTTTCTTTTTACACCGTCCTCTCCAGCACGGCTCCAGCAACTTTGGTGGATGCGTAATGAGGCCAGCACAGTACAAGTTGGCTCGGTTCAGTAGATTGAAAAAGGTATTTGTCTCATACAAGTATAACAGAATAGATGGAAAAGACCTATGCAATAGTAAAGATGACACACAGGTAAAACTGTTGGTCTGAGAGTACTTTGGAGTACTTTGGAGTACTTTGTGTGCTCTTTGGCTCCAAAATGAAAATATAAGATCAGTGGGGAGGTGGCATTGTTCAGCTGTCTTGTGAGTACAATTGTCCCCATGGAGCACAGAGGAAATGGGCTTACTGTGATAATGCATGATCACGCGGGGAATATGTCCAGGGTGACATCAGTGTGATTATCATTGATCTAAAATCCCATACCTGCTCCAGACAGACCAGGCCTCATTACATTAGGCAGGAAACTTCCAGTTTTTTTACACTGTCCCCTGATCAGGTTCCAGCCACAGTGGTACCTGGACTAATTCCAAACAATCTACAGTGTGACACTGGGACAGCTCTGTGGCACCCAGGTGTTTTTGTTCACCTATAAAGGATATGTGTTTTGCTAACTTCCCTTTAAGGCCAATGTATGGGTGAATAATTGTTGATCAGCATGTTAAAGACATTGTGCTATGTACAGAACCAGTCAATAGTTTGGACACACCTAGTCATTCAAGGGTTTTTATTTATTTTTACTATTTTTTGCAGTGTAGAATAATAGTGAAGACATGAAAACTATGAAGTAACACATATGGAATCATGTAGTAACCAAAAAAGTGTTGAACAAATCAAAATATATTTTAGATTTTAGATTCTTCAAATAGCCACCCTTTGCCTTGATGACAGCTTTATACACTCTTGGCATTCTCGCAACCAGCTTCACCTGGAATGCTTTTCCAACGGTCTTGAAGTAGTTCCAACATATGCTGAGAACTTGTTGGCTGCTTTTCCTTCACTCTCCCGTCCGACTCATCCCAAACCATCTCAATTGGGTTGAGGTCGGGGGATTGTGGAGGCCAGGTCATCTGACGCAGCACTCCATCACTCTCCTTCTTGGTAAAATAGCCCTTACACAGCCTGGAGGTGTGTTGGGTCATTGTCCTGTTGAAAAATCAAATGATAGTCCCACTAAACCCAAACCAGATGGGATGGCGTATCGCTGCAGAATACTGTGGTAGCCAAGCTGGTTAAGTGTGCCTTGAATTCTAAATAAATCACAGACAGTGTCACCAGCAAAGCACCCCCACACCATAACACCTCCTCCTCTATGCTTTACGGTGGGAACTACACATGCAGAGATCATCCATGCACCCACACCGCGTCTCACAGAGACACGCAGATTTGAACCCAAAATCTCAAATTTGGACTCCAGACCAAAGGATATATTTCCACCGGTCTAATGTCCATTGCTCGTGTTTCTTGGCCCAAGCAGGTCTCTTCTTATTATTGGTGTCCTTTAGTAGTGGTTTATTTGCAGCAATTAAACCATGAAGGCCTGATTCACACAGTCCCCTCTGAACAGTTGATGTTGAGATGTGTCTGTTACTTGAACTCTGTGAAGCATTTATTTGGACTGCAATTTATGAGGCTGGTAACTCTAATGAACTTATCCTCTGCAGCAGAGGTATCTCTGGGTCTTCCTTTCCTGTGGCAGTCCTCATGAGAGCCAGTTTCATCATGGCGCTTGATGGTTTTTGAGACTGCACTTGAAGAAACTTTAAAAGTTCTTGAAATGTTCAGTATTGACTGACCTTCATGTCTTAAAGTAATGATGGACTGTCATTTCTCGTTGCTTATTTGAGCTGTTCTAATATGGACTTGGTCTTTTACCAAATAGGGCTATCTTCTGTATACCCCCCCTACCTTGTCACAACACAACTGATTGGCTCAAACGCATTAAGAAATCAATAAATTCCACAAATTAATTTTTAAGAAGGCACACCTGTTAATCGAAATGCCAAGAGAGAATGCCAAGAGTGTGCAAAGCTGTCATCAAGGCAAAGGGTGGCTAGTTTGAAGAATCTCAAATATAAAATATATTTTGATTTGTTTAACACTTTTTTGGTTACTACATGATTCCATATTTGTTATATCATAGTTTTGATGTCTTCACTATTATTCTACAATGTAGAAAATAGTAAAAATAAAGAAAAACCCTTGAATGAGTAGGTGTGGCCAAACCTTTGACTGGTAGTGTATATGTATGGTCAAGGTCACTGTTCCGTCTTAGAGCTGCTTGCTGGATGGAATGGTGCTCTTTTGGCTACCGTTGTGGGACTATTTATACTTCCCATTTGATGGCAAACATGTGAATAACGCTTGGCACTGGGCAGCTTGAGAGGACACAGACAGTGAGTGAAGAAGAGTTATCACGTCCAACCATTCCTCTGGCACTTGGCTTAGCACTACTACGTGCGTCTAGTCAGTGTTCATTGACAGCTGGGTTGAGGGAGCCCACTAAGATTACAATAGTTAGTAATGGATTATGACTAAGGTCTTCATCTAACGTGATTGTCATCAACTATTAGATTGCACTACCTCTTGCCAGCTTGCAAAATTTGACATGGTAAGTACATTTTCTGGTTGTAAAAAAACACATCATTTTACAACCAGTATACATCTTGGCCATGATGTCAAGAAATATGTCAGTTTTCCCAGCTGGGTTAGATCTTTAAAAAATAATAAATACTTGAAGACTCCAAGTGCTGAATGTGCATAATAATGTGTATGAGATCATAATAGAGAAAATGGTCTTACTGGGATTAGCAGCGGCCATCTGCAGATCTGGATATCTCCTCTTCTGTTCGGCCAGCTGCCTGAAGATCCTGCCCTCTAGGTTGTACAGCAATTGATCAGGAAAAGGCTTGTCTTGGATGCCCAGTGCGTTGATGGGTCTAATGGTTCTGCGGAATGAACTCTTGATCTCATCCACAGAAACCAGCGACCAGGAGTGAGATCTCTGACTTTGGCTGGTGGAGCCAGTGAAGCTGACCTTCCGCAGGGAGAAATAGTTTTTCCAGAAGAAGTTCTCACTCAGTCCCTCGTCTGTGAAAAAGTCCTCATATATGTCCGGAGCCACTATGACACCTTGGGTCTCACTTGGCTTATGGTTAAACCGCGTGATCACCCGGATCGGACTGCGGTCTTGGTTATCATCCTCATCCGAGTCTACAGACGAGTCACTGGAGAAGAAATGATCATAGGCCTCCGGGAACTGAAGATTCTTGTTGGCCGAACGGCCGCAGGAAAAGATGGGTACCTGCTCATCCTTGTTGTGGCCTGATGCCTCCCTGACAGGGTAGAAGAAGCTTCCTGCATCAAACTCTGAGTAGAAATGCTCATACTCAGGGACTGAATCACTGTTGACATAGTAGGCGGCCATGTTGTCTGTTTCCGATGGACTGGGCTCCGATTTATTTCCTCCAAAGATGTACTGGATGATCTCAGAGAAAGAAATCTGATTGCTTTCTGTTGACACATCCTCCGAAAAAGAAGCTGGAGGTAAAGAATCCATGCCACTGTGTTGCCTCACTAAATGTCCATCATTGCAGGACTCCATTTCTGGTTCTCCTTCCTCTGATATGACAGCAGGTAAGGCCCGACCTTTCAACACCTGGCAAAGGGGTTCAACTTCCAGAGCTAGTAGGTTCTGCACGCTGACATTTTTGCGAATTTTTCTTAAGTACTGTCGGGCACTGCCTGAAAAGATTGGTAGGGGGATGTCACTTGCGGAACTTGGCATTGCTACATTTTCAGGGTATATACCAGCCCCAACGCTAACTGAGTCTGGCTCGCTTTCCCACAAGATACCAATAGAGTTGGGTGACTCATCGCTCGTGATTGGATCAGTGCTTGGATTATCAGCATTTTGATGTTGTGAGAATTCTTTGTCAAAATCAGAAATGGTGGACATGTCGCCACTGGAGCGGTGAGGTTTGTAGTCTTCCAGGTGAGTGAAGTAACCTGAGTCTGCGGCATCGGGGGTGTCGGCTGCCTCACTCTCTGGTGGCTGGGGGAGAACACTGGACTGCTGGGCATTGCTGACCATACGCAGTCGCAAGATGTCATTAATGGTCAGCTTCTCCATCTCATTCCAAAAAGCGGAGATGGCGTACACAGGACGTGTTTCGTCAGGTGCTTTTTTAATCCCGTCACACTCTGCTGTTTTGGCTGTGGTAACAGTGTCCTCTGTTTTGACCTCTATATCAACTTTGAGTTCTGGTGTATCTTGTGACATATCCTGGCTATCATGTTCAGACATTTCCCTCTCCCTCTCACTTGTTGCTTTGCCAATGGAAAGTTTCGCTTCTTGACCATTGAATCTGGTTTTAATATCAGGTGCATCAGAGCTTTCAAATAACGTTACTGGCAAGTCTATAACAGTGTTACGTTTATCTGGCAGTGCTACCATAGATGTTTTGTTAGACTGAAACCCAACAATTTGGCTGCCTTCCATTTGTAAATCAGGGGAATTAGAAAGTCCATTCAGTGAAATATTTGATTGAGTTAATGGAACATTCTCTGGAGCAGATGAATCAGGGTCTTTTTCAGTGACATTATTACTTATGTGAGTATCATTTATTTCATCTGCCTGATTAGAGTTCATAGCACTCTTTGGAATAACAGAGTAACAAGAGACAGTAAAAAGAGGCATCGCTAATACTGGCCTCTCGGTAGTTGCATCCAGAATAATAGTTGACTTAACTGTCTGGTTTCCATATGTTGTTTGACTGATTACATCGTCTGATTTTGAACAGCAGGGCTCATTGAAACTATTGATTTTGCCAGGTAATGGTGTCTTGGTAGGTTTTAGTGTTGTGTTAGTGCTGACCACTTCTGATGCCATAGTCTTATCAAGAGTTGGGATGAGTCCATTTTTTAATTCTTGGTGCATCTTGAGGACTATGTTTTCATGAGCAGGCAGCTGCAATGTGCTTGAAATAATAAGACCACTGCTGACTTTAGAGGTGAATGAGGTGTTATTTCTGAGGGCAGTGTTATGTTCTGTTGATTCTGGTGTATTGAGATCCTCAGATGAGGTGTCCCTGTTTTGAGTCTTTCCATTCACTTCTTGCAGTTGCAGAGGCCCAGACTCTCTTCGATATTTTGCGATGTTGTCTGAGCCAAACTTTCCTTCCTCTGTGACTGGAGGCGACTCACTAGAAGCACAGGTGGACATCGAGACTGGACATTCTTTAAATTCCGTTGATGGCTGTAATTGTAATGCGCTGCTTGGCTGTAAATTTGCTGCGACATTACCATCATAATTAGGTGTTGACAAACCGCTGTCAACAGCTCGACATGGTGCGGATCTTGATCGATCAGTGCCTTCACTGTTTATAGGCAAGCTAGATTTGGCTTGTTTGCACTTAGCCTCCGTACCAAGAGGCTCAGATTTTACTAGCCTCAACTCATTCTTCTCAGTTAGCGTTTGACTTTGACGATCTCTTAGAGGGGGAGTTGGTAAATTGAGGCTCACTTCGTCATGCTCCACTGCAGTTGGCCCAGGTGGCACATTGTTTCTGGCTCTCCCTTGGAGTATTTCTGAGTGTGTGGGTGGACACTGAGAACTGTGCGTTTGGTGAGCTGAGGATTTGATATGCTCACAGCCGGCCTCATTCACGTAAACTGCAGTGTAATCTCTTGATAGTCTTACATGAGCATCCATTTCTATTCCCCGTACATATCTCTCCTTGCCGGAGTCACTATTATTGGCAAAAAACTGCCTCTTGTACCCGTGGCCTGCCTCCATGGGCTCAATACTGACAGTTTTTTTTCTCCTTCTCTTCTTTTTAATGGTGAATGATGGAGACTGATCTGGGCTTCTTACACTCTGCTGTTCTGGGTCTTTCTTTGGTGGTGTGACAGCAAGATATTTGCCTTCTGTTGATTTATCATATGGCATCACTTCAAGGTTTGTAGATGAATCCCTATCAGGGTTAAGGCATGAATCAGAGCTTTTCTTAAGAAGTGGTTTATCTAACATGATATCTCCATGACTCTCGTCACCCACACTTTTGCATACAGCTAACTCTGAGTTCAGCACTTTCCCAGAGGCAGGTGTATTTAATGAGTCGGCTGTCATTTCCAATATCTCTTTGAATAAGTCACGGGATTTACCCTCTCTTTTCTGCCTTCCTGCTTCATTTGCTGGCACCAACAACCAATCCTCCTCTCTGATGGCCAACTCCACATTGGGATTGGTGGATTTGTCTGTCTTGCCCTCAGAGGCATCATTGACTGGGAGCTCAGGGGCCATCTTGGAGTCAGACCTATCTGTTGTGTTGGCATTGTCTGGCTCTGTGGTTTCCATGCCAGTTGCTGCCTTACTGCTGGCAGACAGGGAATTTAACTCTGGGTTGTTTATTGGCAAAGCGCCGTCGTTGGCTCGTGGCCCATCACCACACACCTCTCCCTGCGCCACCTTGCTGCTTTTTCCCACTGTTGCTTGGCTGTGCTCAATAAGCTGTTCAGACTCCGGGAGACTTTTAAGCCTCTCAAAGAACCTATTGACAGACTCCAGGTGCAGATCCTCATCCTCGCTGCACGAGAGGACATTTTCCAAGCTACCGACACCGTACTTGCTGAGGTAATGCTCCACGGGAGAACCCTCGCAATCCGGGGGGCCGTCCATGGGGAAGACAGCCTCCCAAGCATCTGACTTGAGGTCAGCTAGCAGACGCCTGTCTAAGAAAGTGGACCCTCCCGCATCATCAATGTCACTCATGCTGGAGTCACTAATGCTAGAGTCCAATCCAGCCAGCGCGGGGGGGAAGAGGTCACACTCCTCGCACTCCTGAAAGAAGGAGTCCCAGTCACGCTCGGAGACGTGCACACTGTGTTCATAGTCATCCATTGTGAGGAAGGGTTACAAAACAGTTTCACCACTACCTGTGAAATAAATCAACACAGGGCTTTAAATGTCACTGCAAACACAGTGCGACGCCTGAGAAGATAAAGATACTTGTGTCTCAAACTAGTTTGACAAAAAAGTGGGATTCTTAACAGTTCAACTGCAACAAATGACAGATAATGTCAACTCTTGAAAATCTTTGTTTGCCATCAGTTTAGGCTACATGGTGTCTCAACCAAGTATTGGCTACGTTTGTGCATTGCGAAAACTTGTTTGAGGAGAGCAACTAAGACCTGTCTAATGCATGATGATATGCTTTGTGTGTCCTGTGAGCCCCCACCTTATGTGCAATTACCCCTGTCTCGGTGCTGAAACGTAATCATTAACCAAAATAAAAAGATAGTTGGCATGAAATTCATGTATGTCACAGATTCACTAACTCTAATATTACTCCTCATGAAATTACCTTAACTGTTAAAGGACTTCCCCACACATCTGTATCAGAAGGTGTATTGTCCATGTGTGCAGCCATAGGGTCCTACCTGTTAAGCCTCCTGCTGCTGTGCCACTGTCCTATATAGAGTGTTGTGCTCCGGAGTCCCAGCAGTGGCATGGTGTTTTTCTATGTGTCCTCTGACGGCCGTCCGTATGTCGTGAGAGTGCAATGCGTCAGGCCCTATGATTCGTTATAAATAGAGCGGTGCTTCGGTGCCTCTTATCACGTAATACACGCAATGCTCCAGTCTGGCGCTCGCCATCATTCCCAATAGAGGTATAACGTTTCAGCACCTTAAATAGACGCCACACTCACAGTGATCACAAGATCTTGAATGTCTACGTGATATTACTGTAGTTGACCCACTTTGTCACACCTTCTTTATACCAGTTAGACAGCAAGTGGTCTTTCATATAAGTTTATGTTTTTGAGGTTCCTTCCTTCCTTGTAGTAGTGAATTAGACAAATTCATTCTAACATTGGCTGTATGGAACAGCCAGGGCAATACAGAACTGTACCCGGTGTTCCTGCAGTAAAGACTTGCGAGGCAGCTAATGCTCCTGACAATGGCCACACTCCCACGGAAGAGGGTCATCTGTGGCAGTCAGTCAGCTGATACATCGCTGGTATGGTGTGACTGGGCCACAGAGGATCTGAATCTTCCCCTTAGACACACTGGACACCGTGGACAGTCAGAGTGAATGCTAGAAGAGGTTGGAGTGTCGGAGCGGCCATGGAAAAAAATGGAAGCCAGTTCACGTGAGAGTCATCTGACACAGGCCATGTTGCATCCAGAATCTTGCTATCTGATCCCTCCATGCAGGGCCAGCTCTAGCCTTTTGGGGGCCCTAAGCGAGATTTGGTGGCCCCCCTCTTGACAGCGGAGAGAAAAAGGTACTTTTTAAAGTTAATTTTCTGCAATTCTACACATTTCGCCATGGGGCATAGAGAAAATGTTGCAGTTTTAGAGCAAGTTTTCTGCAGTTCTATATATTTTGCCATTGGGCGGTGGTTGGGGGCCATAAGCAACCCTTTATGTCGCTTATGCCTGGAGCCGGCCCTGCCTCCATGTGGGAGATACAGAATCATTTTACAATTATTTCATCTGGATACAAAAAGTGACCGTGCGTGCAAAGTGCAATAAAGTGCTAAATAAAAACTTTGCCCTGTCATTTTTTGTATTCTTTCAAGCATGGCGGTAGATTAGGATGGTTTTTTTTGTATTTTGTCCTCTTTAGCTTTTCCTTTTTATGGTTTGAGTGCGAGCAACAGCTGAACTCTACAATAAATCAGACAAGTCAAAAGAAGTGATCCTGATGATATCGACCATCCTATATCTTCACAACAATCTATAGTTCTTATTCTGTTATTTTACGTGACTTTAACTTAACTTTTGCACATACATTCTGTTTAAACTGTGAGGTCTTTCATTTGGATGCCCCAGGCTTAATCTGAGGTGGGTTTAAGCCTTTGTTTACAGCTATCAGGATGACTTAATGAGGACAATGGGATTATGGGGCCATCCCTGCTGTCAAAATGTCATTGACTCTCACAGATATCAAGATAGCATATAATTTATGACCTCATTATCAACGCTTAACCTGGGCGTAACAGACTGCTGATTTGTCTTGATTGCAATGGAATGTAAAGACAAGGATAGTGACTTTATAAAGAGTTTAGATACATAAAGCAATTTACGCAAGGCGCTTTCAAATTTTTCACCATATTGTCAGCAGAGTAGCTTACGTTTGGAAACGCTTTCATCCACAGGGTTGGCTCACACCAGTTGGATTCCAGTCTTGGAGGAGAGACTGTTGTTAAGCATTCAGAACTTGCATCTAAAAAACATTCAGGATTTGCATCTACACTCCACATTCACAAACTCTATTACTATCCACGGCCACCACAGCTATTATGCATCCTGATTTTCATCACTAAGGCTAATTATGGGAAAACAGCCCACCTAATTAACAAACTGCAGGCTGGGCCGTGTGCCCAAGAAAGCCCTATCAATGCATCTGGTTTCATAAAGAGAGACAAGCCAGGGCCTGTGTGTGACTACTGCACCTGGGGCAAGAGCAGTGGGCTGTTTTGACGTGGGTGGGATTCTGTTGCCATCAACAGGATTAGGCCCTCATAAAGTCAGTTTTGGGGATTAAGATCGGAATCTGTTTGGACTACTTAACAGTGCTAATTGTTTCACCGTGTCAGCTCCGGCAATTCAATGTCGATGAAACAAAGCCTTGTGAACGGAGGCATTCAGAGAGCAGGCAGAGCGACATGATGCTGTTTATACAGAGAGGGTTTGTATGGATATGCCGCACTGGCTTTCATGCCTTGGTTGGTGGCACCTCAAGTACCTCACAGGCGGCACAGTCAGTAACATTTTCCATTATGACCAAGAGGGGGGCTCACTGTATTCTCTGTCTGGAGCATACTATGACATAACAGTTGACAAAAGAGGCTGTTTTAGAAGCTTGGTGGTTGTTTTGACCATTGGACTTGTTACAAATGCCTCACAGGGTGTTTGAGGGATATGTTGTTTGAGGATTAAGTTTGTTCAAGTTGAGCAAGACAACCCAGTGAGCAAGACAACACAGTCCCATTTAAAACACTAAAGCAGTGCCAGAGCAGATTGGTCTTAGCTGCATGGCACAAGTAATAAGGTTAATGTACCCATTCAATTCTTGAAGAATATAAAGGATAAATGCTTTTTGAGTGCAGCTCCTCCTTGTTTTCATTGTCATTTGAGACTTTGTTAACAAGACATGTAGGCCTAGGCTATAGCTCCAAAGAATATGTTTTACTATCATGTCAATCTCAAAGTGTCAATTAACATGCAGTTGAAATTACAGATTGCGCCTTAACAGGATAATTTAATTAGATTTACAGTTTTGAGTGACTTTCTCTTCCTACTGTCTTGAACTCAATAGATTTTAAAAATATTGTTTGACTGTCGGTAGCCTACCTAACCTGGCCTACATACAGTATTTCTGGATTTGTCTGACGGCATAGACCTACTTATCCTCTTGACTCCCGAAGAAAAATAGTTTACACATAAACCCATCAACTGTTTTCAATTCTTCTCGTCTCATCTTGGTTGTAGCTTGATGTAGGCCTAAGATTAGCCCACAGTTTATCCTACCATCGGAGCGAGAGACCGCCTTGCCAGAGGCACAGCTGGGACTGTGCGACATTGATTACCGCAAGCAGACAATCGTAGGATTTGAAGGTCAGGTGCCCGTAGTGCATCCCCGCACGTTGGATCAACCTGCAAACAATGGTTGTGTTCCCCTGCTCAGACATTGCATGCATCAACCGAAGGTTGCATGCCACGTCATCGTCTGTACCTTCAGGCACCAGATTGCTATAACATATGATGTGGTTAGCTAATATGTAAAATACCTATCCAGGCATTGTAAGATCTGGCATGTGTTAGCAATGTCTGAGCAGAGGAACACGACCAAGACATTATTGTCCTTAACTCAAATGCAACTGAAAACCTCAAGGTATCTGTGCGCTTGGCATTTTGGAATGATCATGTCTTAATAACAGACGTAGGCCTAGTCCCCTTTTGAGAAAAGGATGGTTGCTCAACTTAAGTTTCAAGGGGATCTGTGTTTGATTTACGACAGCCGAAATGCCTCTTATTTAAGGTACAGTTAAAAGAACCCTGATATTAATAATTGTCTATACAAATAGTTTGATTAGTTTGGCACATAGACTTATCGTTTCACAGATCTCAGATATCAAATGGGCTGCAATTGCGAATAGGCTACACCCCTATAGGCACAAATTGGTTTTGCTGAGGTAGGCCAAATCAAAGTCGGAACCTTATTTGATATTCAGTTGACAACATGGATCCAATTTAGCCCTAGAGAATAACCAACAGGCTAGGCTACATCAATCTCAACCTATTCATTTTAGGCTATTGTGCGGAATGGGCCTAGATAGGCCTACCATCTAAAGAAAAGTAGGCTACAATACAATAGACTACAAAAAAGTCAAAAACAGGCAGTGGCAGGAAGCCCTTTCAATGCATTAAGTGACCACAAGATGGCAAAGAAGAGCCTTCAAATCTTTAATGGATTCACAGAGATACCAGAGTTTCAGGAGCAATCCAACAGCTGCAGCTGGGTGGGCTGAGTTGATCAGTTGCTTGGAATAAAGGTAGGCTACAACCTGCAATATTTAATGCTGCTCAATGTTCCTGTTATGATTTGTGATGAAATTTGGCTGAAAAACAAAATCATGGTTGTGGCGAGTGGCGCAGTGGTCTAAGGCACTGCATCGCAGTGCTAGCTGTGCCACTAGAGATCCTGGTTTGAATCCAGGCTCTGTCGTAGCCGGCTGTGACCTGGAGACCCATGGGGCGGCGCATAATTGGCCCTGCGTCGTCCAGAGTAGGGGAGGGAATGGCCGGCAGGGATGTAGCTCAGTTGGTAGAGCATGGCGTTTGCAATGCCAGGGTTGTGGGTTCAATTCCCACGGGGGGCCAGTATATAAAATAATGTATGCACTCACTAACTGTAAGTTGCTCTGGATAAGAGCGCCTGCTAAATTACTAAAATGTAAGTTTAACTTCAGAATTCACATGTTCAACATTTCAACCAATATTGATCATAACAGAAAGCAGAAAATGTGACGTTTAATGTTGGGAAATTGGTGTTATTGACTGTTTTTTCTGTTGTAGGCTAATACTTATTTTTCTTGAGAAACTCTCTGGTCTAGGTGTCACCAAGATCTATAGTGAAGATCGCTCTATGAAGCCTACAATGTAGGATAGGCTTAATTGCTATGTAATAAAATGCTCAATGGCTAGGCCACATTCTAGTTCTTGTCTGCCCCACTCAACATTAGTCATGCTAAAAACACCATGGCTTATATATGGACTGGCATTAGACTGGGATATGCTGTATTTTTTGGGGTCTTTGCATCAGGTCAATGGGCCGAATTCTTCATCATTTGACCAGCCTTGAGGCAGTCTGACTTGGAGTCGTACTAAATTATACAATTTTGTACATTTTACCTTTTATGTATACCCTTTGGCTAAAACAGCTGAGCTGGTTGCGAAGCAGGGTGGAACCTGCAGACACCTATACCAAGAACAGAGCACATTGAGCTGAGCATACGCATGTCGCAGCCTGGTCTCATAGACTAGACGCAACATAGTAAACGTAAATCCGGGACACTCAAATTAGTATTAAACTGTATGTAACGATTGGTATGGTTACGTAAGACAAATAATTAGTCCTAGTTCAAACACCGCATCGCCGCACCAAATTAAAAAATACGTCACTTCTCTTTGGAAGAGCGGGGATAGAGTGCCGTCTGAAACAATATAGTGCGCCTCGTCTGACTTTTGATGATAGTTCGGCAGCCTCTGCCGCTCTTTTGGCATGTTGCGGGTGAAGCACGCCTGTTTCATGCAGCGCACCAGAGCTGGTGTGTATTCATTTAGCCGATTCTGTTGCAAAAAGTTTCTTAAACGGAAGCAAACGGAATGAAACAGGGAGGGACATACCTTAATTTGTTCAATAGAAACTCTTGTTTTGCTGTTTGCTTCCGTTTGGTTCTTAAACGGTAAATGCTTTCCGTAATGAATACACCCCAGTTCTTAAACTGTCAGGCGAAATGGAAATAAAGGTTGCTTCTCTACCATACCCACAACGGAAGCACAATCATGGCCTCGGATTTGCAGGTGGAGGACTTCTGTGAGAGGTTGCTGTTATGCCTGAATTCAACCCAGAAATAAATGTGGCATCTGAACTGTGTGTTGCTTAAGGCAAAATAAAAACAGAAAGGGTGATTGGTTGTTTGGGGTGGGTGGGCGTATAATGCGAACGTCTAGCAAACCAAAGGTTGCGTGTTCGAATCTCATCACGGACAACTTTAGCATATTAGCAACTTTGCTACTACTTAACATGTTAGCTAACCCTTCCCATTTAACCTAGCTCCTAACCCTAACCTTAAAGGTCCCGAACAGTGAAAATCATATTTTTCACCAGATTTAATGATATTTGGATGAAACCAGTTCAAAGTTGGGTGACCCAAGCATGAAAAACTACTTTAGCTGGTACATTGATAAAGTTTCATCATAAAGTTACTGGTGTCACTTGTTACTTGGATTCAGGAGGCAGACATTATCAGGGATTTACTTCCGGCATTATACACCGTCACAAAAAACTGGACATTTTATACACAAATGATAGCGTCTTAATATCTTAACTAATTTAAATATGTACCGCCCTAAAACCATCATCGCATGTGCATGTACAGTGCACATTTTGAGCAAAGTTGCTTTATCAATTAGGGACAACATTCAATGGGTCTTGCCAGGAAGCTAATCCTGAAGACGGATGCTGTACCATCATTGACAGTGGATCAGTGGATCTTGCAAGCGCTGGCCATAATGTAAGTATCAGAGTTTGACGAGTCTGACACAGTAGCCAACATTTTTGGGGGATCGGGGGGCGTTAGTTAATGCAACTGTGGCTGCTTTGACTTGTGAACTGTATATTTTCTGTAACACACCTAATAGTCACTATATGGTTTTTGTTCTTCCATCCCTAAACCCCCTACATTGAGTCTGAGAACTGCCAGCACACAGCTGGCACAAAGGAATGTTATCCACAAGGGGTCCTGGGTGGCTCAGCGGCAAAAGCACTGCACCGGAGTTCTGAGGTGCCACTACAGCCTGGGGTTCAATCACAGGCTGTGTCACAACCGGCCGTGACCGGGATCCCCATAGGACCGCACACAATTGGCCCAGTGCCGTCTTGGGTAGGGGAGAGCTTGGCTGATCGTGCTTTAGCGACTCCATGTGACATGGCTGGGCGCCTGCAAGCTGACTCCGGTCGCCAGTCGAGTGGTGTTTCCTCTGACACATTGGTGCGGCTGACATCCGGGTTAAGCGAATCGTGTGATAAGAAGTAGATGGCCAGGCGGGTCAAGACTTGACTTTCGCCTCTCCTGAGCCCATTGAGGAGTTGCAGAGATGAGCCAAGAGACCTAATTCGGGGAGAAAACGGGGTAAAAGAAATACGCTGTGGCCATACCACCCCGAACACGCTTGTTCAGGGTCGGGCCTGGTTAGTACTGGGACGGGAGACCGCCTGGGAATACCAGGTGCCATAAGCAAAACAATGTAATCAATGTAATTCTGTCCACAAAATGAGTTTTGGTGTAAAAAATACAGTAGTATTTGTAATTTACCCCTGAAATCATATTTTGCCATTCCATTATGTGGTTGTTGTCTTACCGTTGATTGATTGAGCTTGTGTCGTTGGGGCTAATCATGATGATTGGGGGGGTATTATTATTATTTCACTTTCCATCTCCTTTCCACTATCATAAAGCTGTAATATGATAGACATTTTAGAAAATTAAACATCTACTCTGTCTGCACAGCTTCCCAGGCAACCACCACAGCAGGAATGCTATGATACAAAATCAGCTTTCCCAATGCAAAGAAGGGGGGATATGCTGTGAAGCCTGGGAAGACAAACCCAACATACTGTAAGTCATAGTTATTAATTTCAAATCTGCATCAATACAAATACAAACATTGAAAAGTTTCACCAAAAAGTGCACGACCAAATATTGCATATTTCAAATTGAGTACTTCAAAAACACCAGAAAACTAATTGTAGAATGAGTAGATCACTACATCAACGAATTGAAAGCATCAGAACACAGAGCAGTAAATAAAAATAAATTAAATTCACTACCCATTTAACAAACATTTCCCTTTTCAAAAGCATTCCAGGCTACGTTGACATGCTCCTGGATCTCCTCTTCAACGAGGTCACCCTTGATCCATCGGCATATGTGGGGAAGTTGTGCGAGTGGTCCATCCCAGGACCCGTCTGCCTGCTCGATTGAAGCGGGTTACATAGGACCCCCTCCTCTCCCGCTTCCCTCCCAATCAATCTCTGTAGTTGGTTGCATTTCCTAAAGCCCAAGTAATTCACTTTTACGTGAAATGATATCACATTGTTACTTTGCATAGTTTTTTTCAAGCATTCGGACGGGAGATGAGTGTTACAAATTGTACGAATCAATGGGGTCCTCCACACTGTAGGGTGGCTGGGTGACTATATTAGGCTTATGGATTATTATTATTTTTTTTCTTATGTCAAATGATGTCTCACCATTATTTCTCACCTTTATTTCTCATGAGTGTCCATGTTGCTCAATATTTCGGTTAGCTGGCCTATACATTTCTGATCAATACATACAATTCTGAACATATTGTAATTTATAATGCTAATGCGGAGGCACCAATAAATTGTCCAGTACACTTATTGTTTGCTGTTTTCATATACATTCCCTTATGTCTAAGCTTCTAAGGTGAAAAAGTTTATCAGTGAACTGTATTCTGTAATTAGTTACAAACAATAGAAATGCAATTGTGTATTGCTGCTGTTTGTCTGATATCCAACAGTCCATGATTAGCTCTGTTGACCATGAGAGCATTTTACTGAGAAAATGGGTTGAGGCATAGTCCCAGTCGGTATTAAATAGAACGTTGCACCCCGCCCTCCTGTGGGGAAAACAACAGGTTACCTTGGTTACCCAATTGGCTCACATTTTTTTCAAATGCAATTTTCTGCTTGTTTTAGTCAATTACAAAACCACATTTAAGAAAAGTACAACATGTCTAAAGATTACTTTTCAACATTGCCTGCTCCCAAGCATTCTCACTACTTAATATTAATATTGTAGGGCTTCCCACATGCCCATTTTTATGACGGCGTTAATGTTAGCCACATGAAGGCTAGCTAGCTACCAACCAGAACATTAAGCTAGCCAAGACCAACAACACACTATAAAGCTACAAGTAGTGAGTGGAGTTACAAACGGACTACACTAAACAAGATAAATGTCTTACCTGTGATGATTGTTTTTCCACACACATAGCTTCGTGTAGCCTACTTGGACACCGGATACCCACAATTTCCCACTCTTCCACCCCGAATAGTCTGAAGCCACAGGGCTTTTCTCACAGGTTCTGTATCCATAGGTGGGAGCATTGCCAACTGTAAATTGGGATTTTTTACCTGGTTAAATGTACATTGAACAACACAGCAGCTTGTGGTGTATTGGAAACGTTATTATTCAGAATAACCAATCATATTAATTCCAAAGAGGGTTATGGTTTGAATGAACAAATAGTAATTGGGTTACTGCCCTTCAAAGAGTGTGATTGGCTAATGAGAGGCAAGGGGGTCACCTGGAAAGGCAGTAGGGTTAGTAGGGCTGAAGCAGAAAAGACGTGATGGCTAGCTATGTTACCTGTGTGAATGTGAAATAAACTTACTCTGTTGTTTTACAAATTAGCAAAGTCTCGGAGTCATCAGTAAAGAACCCAGCAACTAAGATGGAACAACTGGCGACGAGGATGGGATAAACTCTGAGGTCAAATCCTGTTTGCTGACGACCAACCGAGCGAGCTAGCTGCACGGCTAGCTGGAATCTGCGTGAGCGGGCACGGGCTAACGAGAGCCATGGCATTGTTCAGTAGTGAGACAGGTTTGTGCTTCGATGAAGCTAACGAGAGTTTCAGCACATATGAGGAATGGTCTTCACAGTTTTTGGAGGCCAACGAGATAGAGGACAACCGGAGAAGAGCCTTGTTTCTATCAGTTGTGGGTTCAAATACTTTTACACTGCTGAAAGACTTGGTAGCGCCAAAGAAGCCTGGTGAGGCTAGCTTCGAGGAGCTAATGAAAGCTCTGAGAGACATTTATGCACCAAAACGGAACGTGCTAAGCGAGAGGTATGTTTTTCATACTAGGAAACAATTATCAGGAGAGACATTGGCTGAATATATAGCATCACTGAAGGGATTGGTGGCTACATGTGAGTTTGGGGTTGGATTAGAAGAGCAGCTAAGGGACCAGCTAGTGTATGGAGTTGCCTGCAAGGAGCTGCGCAGCAAGCTGCTAAACGCCGCATAAGGTGAGAACTTGACATGGGCTAAAGTGTTGGACATTGTTAATAATTTTGAGTCTACAGCCCGGAGCATGCAGAAATTCCAGCAGATGCCGTCGCAGCCGAGAACGGATAATCTGAACAGGAAAATGGTGGGACATCGACAGGTGCCGAGAGGGACCCAGGGGATGTCGGACCAGAAAGGGGAGATATCGAAGCCCTGTTTACGCTGCTTGGGAACAGGCCATTCACCGCAGATCTGCTGCTACAAGGAGTTCCAGTGCAGAATGTGCCAGAAGATTGGACATTTGGAGCGGGCCTGTTGGGGTAGAGCACCGACAGCAGCAGCAGCGGCTAACAGCGCACTTTCAGAGCAGCGCTCTCAAACAGCGCACCCTAATCAAGTGAAGGGGACACGCTTCTTGATGATGGATCAAGATGGGGTTACAGAACTGCTAATGCTGGCAGGGACCAGCACAGCCAAAAATAACCAATCAGGAAGGGACTTGGGACTTATTACTGTGTGTAGTGATGTAACTGAGTAAAGATAAAGATGGAGGTAGATACTGGGGCACCCATGTCTATTATCTCAGAGAAGCTGTACAACAGCAGGTTTAAGAAGTGTAAACTACAGCCATATGATGTTGTTTTGAGAACATACTCAGCTCAGGCTATTCAGTTGTTGGGAAAACTGGAGGTTAAAGTAGAGTGTGGGGATCAAGTGTTACCACTAACACTATGGGTGTCAAAGAGAAAGGGTCCTACTCTCATGGGGAGAAACTGGATTCAGCACCTCAAACTAGACTGGTCAAGAGTGAAGCATGTGTCAGACCCAGTTGAGCAGCTATGTGAAATACATGCTGAGGTGTTTAGTGGTGAACTGGGTGTGGTAAAGGGAGTTAAAGCAAAAAACAAGTGTCAGAGAAAGCAGTGCCAAAGTTCTGTAAGGCTACAGAACAAGGAGTAATCACACCTATTGATTACAGTGAATGGGCAGCACCTATAGTGTGTGTTCCCAAGACCAACAGGGATGTCAGAGTCTGTCATGACTATAAGGTGTCTGTAAATGTATGGGTAGATGTGGATCAGTATCCCTTACCAAAGACCCAGTACTTGTTTGCTACACTAGCATGGGCTAAACAGTTCACTAAACTAGATCTTACCAGCAGGTGGAGATAGATCAGGAGTCAAAACCTTTCTTGAGTATAAACACGCAGAAGGGTTTGTATCAGATGAACAGATTGCCTTATGGGATATCCAGTGCTCCTGTTATTTTCCAGTGTATCATGGATCAGGTTTACAGGGGTTACCTGGGGTGGTGTGCTTTCTGGACGACATTCTTATCACGGGAAAATCAGCAGAACGTAGAAGCAGTGTTACAGAGGCTGCAGGAGCGGGGTTTAAAAGTAAACAGGGACAAGTGTGCATTTTGTCAGTCAAGTGTCACTTACTTAGGTCACAGGATAGATGAGCAGTGTCTGCACCCGTTGCAAGATAAGACAGAGGCCATAGCTAAGGCTCCAGTGCCAACCAATGCGACAGAGCTCAGAGCATATCTAGCTTTGCTTACCTACTATGGCAAGTTCATGGGGAATCTCTCCACTCTCGCAAAAGCTATGACAGAGCTCTTACAGAAAGATCAACCTTGGGTGTGGTCAGAACAATGTCAGCAGGTATTTGAGAAAACTAAGACGTAGCTGTATTCCTCCTCAGTGTTAGTACATTATGACTCACACTTGCCTGTAATCTTGGCTTGTGATGCCTCACCTTATGGGGTCGGTGCCGTCATCTCTCAAATGATGCCAGACAGTAGTGAAAGATCTATTGCATATGCTTCACGCACACTCAACAAGACAGACGTGAAGTATGCACAAATAGAGGAGGCTCTTGGAATCGTATTTGGGGTGATGAAGTTCCATGATTACCTCTACGGTCGCAAGTTTACACTACTGACAGACCATCAGCCTCTTGAAAAAATACTTGTACCAAAAACAGGAGTACCTGCCTTAGCAGCAGCTAGACTACAGAGGTGGGCGCTGATATTGGCTGTATATCAGTCTGACATACAGTACAAGTCTTCTCAGCAACATGTTAATGCAGATGGGTTGTCTAGGTTCCAAACTACAGAGAGTCATTTTTGGATGTACTACCTATTTCAGCTTAAGACATAGCCAGGGAAACTTCCACGGACTAGGTCCTAGCTAAGGTGAAGCCATTTTTGGTGGCAAAGAGCTGGCAAAGAGCTGCCATATGTATCAGTTTAATAGACATATGCCAAACGCTGCACCAGTGAGTCCTTGCAAATGACCTGAGAAGCCCTGGCAGCGCATTCATATAGATTTCACACAAAAGGGGAAACACCAATTCCTAGTAGTGATAGATGCATACTCGCGCTGGCCAGAAGTAAAGTGTATGGGTAATACTTCAGCTACAGCCACTGTAGAGGTACTTCGGGGGATGTTCTCAACTTATGGGCTCGTAGAGGAGTGTGTTTCAGACAATGGGACGCAGCTGGTGTCAAATGAGATGGAACGAATCTTACAGTTAAATGGTGTTAAACACATCAAGTCAGCTAAGTATCATGCAGCTTCAAATGGAGCAGCACAGAGACTAGTACAGGATCTGAAACAAGATTTAGAGAAAGACAAGTCATCAGGACGGTCGGTACAGCACAGTTTCCTGTTTGCATACAGGAACACCGCTCATGCCGCAATTGGAAAAAGTAGAGTGGAGTTGTTTCTGAAAAGACAGGTTAGAACAAGGTTATCACTGGTTAAACCCAACTTCTCTGCAGAAATGTAGGCTAAACAGCAGGACGAGGTGAACAAGGGTGTGGGCAAGCGGCTTCGCTCTTTTTAGTCAGAACAAGCAGTGCTTGTCAGAGATTACCGAGGAGGAGAGAGAGAGAGAAATGGGTACCCGGGGTGGTGAAAATGGTACTTGGTCCAGTACTTACCTTGTGCAGATTAAGGGAAAACTGTGTAAGAAACATGTTGATCAAATGATTGTGCAACACACTGAAAGACTGAGAATACCTGAATGTGTCAGATTGGAACATCTCTGGTTGGGACTGGGACACTGGAACTGTGCCAGACACACATTCGGAGCCACAGATTGTGCCAGGCCGTGAGCCTGAGCGCCCAGACCATTGTGAAAGGCCTAAGAGGGTGAGAAGGCCTCCTGACAGATTGACCCTGTAAGCAGGAAGTGATTCTGCTACATTGTAAATGGGTTGTAACATTGTTATTGTTAGACAGATGATGTTTAATAAGAATGTTGTTTTTGTGTTAAAAGGAAGTTGAGAATTTCCGGGGAGGAGTATGGTGTATTTGTCACGTTCGTTTAATGACGTGACAGACCAAGGCGCAGCGTGATATACGTACATGTTGATTCAACTAAATAAACACACGACAAAACAATAAACGAAACGAAACGTGAAGTCCTAAGGTAGATACACACCACATACCTTACACGGAACAAGATCCCACAACCCACTAGTGCCAATAGGCTGCCTAAGTATGATCCCCAATCAGAGACAACGAGCTACAGCTGCCTCTGATTGGGAACCACACCGGCCAACATAGATCTATACATAATAGATCGAAACATAGAAAACACACAACAAAGAATATACACACCCTGACTCAACATTTAAGCGTCCCCTGAGTCAGGGCGTGACAGTACCCCCCCCCCAAAGGTGCGGACTCCGACCGCACAACATAAACATAACAGGGTAGGGGCCGGGTGGGCATTCCGCCTCGGAGGCGGATCCGGCTCGGGGCGTGACGACCTCTCACTCTCCGCCTCCCTGTTGTGCCCCTGGTTGCGTTTATATACACTGCTCAAAAAAATAAAGGGAACACTTAAACAAAACAATGTAACTCCAAGTCAATCACACTTCTGTGAAATCAAACTGTCCACTTAGGAAGCAACACTGATTGACAATACATTTCACATGCTGTTGTGCAAATGGAATAGACAACAGGTGGAAATTATAAGCAATTAGCAAGACACCCCCAATAAAGGACTGGTTTTGCAGGTGGTGACCACAGACCACTTCTCAGTTCCTATGCTTCCTGGCTGATGTTTTGGTCACTTTTGAATGCTGGCGGTGCTTTCACTCTAGTGGTAGCATGAGACGGAGTCTACAACCCACACAAGTGGCTCAGGTAGTGCAGCTCATCCAGGATGGCACATCAATGCGAGCTGTGGCAAGAAGGTTTGCTGTGTCTGTCAGCGTAGTGTCCAGAGCATGGAGGTGCTACCAGGAGACAGGCCAGTACATCAGGAGACGTGGAGGAGGCTGTAGGAGGGCAACAACCCAGCAGCAGGACTGCTACCTCCGCCTTTGTGCAAGGAGGAGCAGGAGGAGCACTGCCAGAGCCCTGCAAAATGACCTCCAGCAGGCCACAAATGTGCATGTGTCTGCTCAAACGGTCAGAAACAGACTCCATGAGGGTGGTATGAGGGCCCGACGTCCACAGGTGGGGGTTGTGCTTACAGCCCAACACCGTGCTGTAGAACACCAAGATTGGAAAATTCACCACTGCGCCCTGTGCTCTTCACAGATGAAAGCAGGTTCACACTGAGCACATGTGACAGACGTGACAGAGTCTGGAGACGCCGTGGAGAACGTTCTGCTCCCTGCAACATCCTCCAGCATGACCGGTTTGGCGGTGGGTCAGTCATGGTGTGGGGTGGCATTTCTTTGGGGGGCCGCACAGCCCTCCATGTGCTCGCCAGAGGTAGCCTGACTGCCATTAGGTACCGAGATGAGATCCTCAGACCCCTTGTGAGACCATATGCTGGTGCGGTTGGCCCTGGGTTCCTCCTAATGCAAGACAATGCTAGACCTCATGTGGCTGGAGTGTGTCAGCAGTTCCTGCAAGAGGAAGGCATTGATGCTATGGACTGGCCCGCCCGTTCCCCAGACCTGAATCCAATTGAGCACATCTGGGACATCATGTCTCGCTCCATCCACCAACGCCACGTTGCACCACAGACTGTCCAGGAGTTGGCGGATGCTTTAGTCCAGGTCTGGGAGGAGATCCCTCAGGAGACCATCCGCCACCTCATCAGGAGAATGCCCAGGCATTGTAGGGAGGTCATACAGGCACGTGGAGGCCACACACACTACTGAGCCTCATTTTGACTTGTTTTAAGGACATTACATCAAAGTTGGATCAGCCTGTAGTGTGGTTTTCCACTTTAATTTTGAGGGTGACTCCAAATCCAGACCTCCATGGGTTGATAAATTTGATTTCCATTGATAATTTTTGTGTGATTTTGTTGTCAGCACATTCAACTATGTAAAGAAAAAAGTATTTAATAAGATTATTTCATTCATTCAGATCTAGGATGTGTTATTTTAGTGTTCCCTTTATTCTTTTGAGCAGTGTATTTGTTCAGTATAGTTGATCATTCAGACCACCTGTAATAGGTGACCACAATGTTTGTGTTTGCCAGCGGGTTAATTTAGATTGATAGTGGAGAATGATTAGATGAACGCTAATCAACGTCTTTGTTTAGATCCATGGAGGTTTGCAGCAACAGCCGACAATGATTCATTGGATTCAGAGAGCAAGCAAGAACATCCTCCCAATCCTCATCTGCTTATCATTTGTGGGCCGTCTCCTGTTTGTTCTGGGTTAAACATACTGGGAGCCATGGGAAGACCCATTCTCAGATGGTGGACTGTTTGGGTTAATAAGTTATCTGATGACAAAGGGTTGACTAGCCCGCCACCTCCAGCCGAGTGATGGCCTTCCTTCCTTGAGCTCGGGTCAGCGGGGTTATCAGTGACAGGCAACAATAGGAAGTGGCACGGCCAGGCACGGAGCGCAGGACTGTCAGTCACTTCCTGCATACCTACACAGGCTGACCAACGTGGTCTCAGGGCAATTCGTATTATTCTGCACGTAAATCTGTGACACTCCATTTAGTATGAAAAAAAAACAATCGGCTTGGCAGCACCTCCTGCTGGAGAATTGAGCTATCTACAGCTATTCCACTTGTCTCCCATCCAGGGTTTGAACCAAGCCCAGCTTTTATATTTGTCACTAACTATTACATTTACATTACATTTACATTTAGGTCATTTAGCAGACGCTCTTATCCAGAGCGACTTACAAATTGGTGCATTCACCTTATGATAGCCAGTGGGACAACCACTTTACATGTATTTTTTTTCTATATTTTTCTAATTTTTTTAAATGTTAAATTTTTAGAGTATATTTTTGCTTTTCATTTGTTTTATATATATATATTGTATTTTTATTGTTTTTATTATTATTATTATTATTTTATTTTTTGTGGGGGTGGGGTAGGGAGGGGGTAGAAGGATTACATTTATACTGTCCCAGGTATTCCTTAAAGAGGTAGGGTTTCAAGTGTCTCCGGAAGGTGGTCAGTGACTCCGCTGTCCTGGTGTCGTGAGGGAGCTTGTTCCACCATTGGGGTGCCAGAGCAGCGAACAGTTTTGACTGGGCTGAGCGGGAACTGTGCTTCCGCAGAGGTAGGGGGACCAGCACATTACCAATGTGCTATTGTGAGAACAATTGTTGAGAGATCTCCACTTAAAAACTAAACAGATTCACTGTTGCTATCGAAGTCATTTCAAAGGGTAGGTTTAACAGAGCAAATGAAATGTGACCATACTTTAACACTCATATATCATCAATGATGCTATTTAGGCCTACAGTGGCTTGCGAAAGTATTCACCCCCCCCCCCCGGCATTTTTCCTATTTTGTTGCCTTACAACCTGGAATACTAATTTATTTTTGTATGAAACAATATTTTTTTTGCATGAAACAAACAAGAAATAAGACAAAAAAACAAACAACTTGAGCGTGCATAACTATTCACCACCCCCCCGCCCCCCCCAAAGTCAATACTTTGTAGAGCCACCTTTTGCAGCAATTCAGTCTCTTGGGTTATGTCTCTATAAGCTTGGCACATCTAGCCACTGGGATTTTTGTCCATTCTTCAAGGCAAAACTGCTCCAGCTCCTTCAAGTTGGATGGGTTCTGCTGGAGTACAGCAATCTTTAAGTCATACCACAGATTCTCAATTGGATTGAGGTCTGGGCTTTGAATAGGCCATTCCAAGACATTTCAATGTTTCCCCTTTAACCACTTGAGTGTTGCTTTAGCAGTATGCTTAGGGTCATTGTCCTGCTTGAAGGTGAACCTCCGTCCCAGTCTCAAATCTCTGGAAGACTGAAACAGGTTTCCCTCAAGAATTTCCCTGTATTTAGCGCCATCCATCATTCCTTCCATTCTGACCAGTTTCCCAGTCCCTGCCGATGAAAAACATCCCCACAGCATGATGCTGCCACCACCATGCTTCACTGTGGGATTGGTGTTCTCGGGGTGATGATAGGTGTTGGGTTTGCACCAGACATAGCGTTTTCCTTGATGGCCAAAAAGCGTACCTTCTTCCATATGTTTGGGGAGTCTCCCATATGGCTTTTGGCGAACACCAAACGTGTTTGATTATTTTTTTCTTTAAGCAATGGCTTTTTTCTGGCCACTCTTCCGTAAAGCCCAGCTCTGTGGAGTGTATGGTTTAAAGTGGTTGTAGTATATGATGAATGGTGGTCGTCATTGCTGATGAACAAAAGGAGTCTGCTCATACTGAACATTGATCATAAGGTTTATTCAGACCACAAGCTTCAGCATGAGTAACAGACTTGCAGGGTCTGGAGAGCAGTGTCCTCCAATTCTAATGGCTGCTCTAACGTCTCATCGTTTAACCCCTATTTATAAACACTGATGCCCCCTCTTCTGGCCAATCACCAGTCTCCCCTGTCTACAACCCACCCCCTGTCTGTGGTATGTGGTATTACACCTAAAACATTCCCTCTTGATACTACCATAAACAACATTCTATTTCTTCATGAAAAACATTTAACAAAGGCATAATCTTCAGATACTATATGGTCCTATGGACAGATACTCCAATCTCCGCTGTGGAGCTTTGCAGCTCCTTCAGGGTTATCTTTGGTCTCTTTGTTGCCTCTCTGTCACGATCGTCGAAAGGAGCAGACCAAAGCGCAGCGTGTTGAGCGAACATCGTAGACTTTATTATAAAGAAACCACGATCAAAACAACAAACCAAATATGACGAAAGTGAAGTCCAATACTGAATGACTAAACAGCAACAAGGAAACAAAAACCCACAAAACCAAGGTGAAACCACACAGTATAAATATGGCTCCCAATCAGAGATAACGAGCCGAACAGCTGACACTCGTTACCTCCGATTGGGAGTCATCTGACTAATCAACATCAAAACCAAACATAGAAATGAAACAACTAGATCCCACATAGAAATACACCCAAATGAAAATGACAACCCTGGCTCACTACTAAGAGTCCCGGAGCCAGAACGTCACAGTACCCCCCTAAAGGCGCGGACTGCGACCGCGCCTCACAACCCTACAATAGGGGAGGGCTGGGTGGGTGTTGCTCCCCGGAGGCGGTTCCGGCTCGGGCTTGACCACCACCCCACTATAGTTACTACCCGCTTTCTTAACCTCCTCCCAATGACCACCCTCCACTTAAACCCACCTGGATTAAGGGGCAGCACCGGACTAAGAGGCAGCACCAGGATAAGGGGCAGCACCGGACTAAGGGGCAGCACCAGGATAAGGGGCAGCACCGGACTAAGGGACAGCACCTGACTAAGGGGCAGCACCTGACTAAATGGCGGATCCTGGCTGGCTGGCTCTGGCGGATCCCTGGCGGGACGGCTCTGGCGGATCCTGGCTGGACGGCTCTGGCGGATCCTGGCTGGACGGCTCTGGCGGATCCTGGCTGGACGGCTCTGGCGGATCCTGGCTGGACGGCTCTGGCGGATCCTGGCTGGACGGCTCATGGCTGGCTGACGGATCTGGCTGCTCATGGCTGGCTGACGGATCTGGCTGCTCACGGCTGGCTGACGGATCTGGCTGCTCATGGCTGGCGGAAGGCTCTGGCTGATCCCGTCTGGCGGAAGGCTCTGGCTGATCCGGTCTGGACGGAAGGCTCTGGCTGCTCCTGTCTGGCGGAAGGCTCTGGCTGATCCTGTCTGGCGGAAGGCTCTGGCTGATCCTGTCTGGCGGAAGGCTCTGGCTGATCCTGTCTGGCGGAAGGCTCTGGCTGATCCTGTCTGGCGGAGAGCTCTAGCGGCTCCCGGTCTGGCGGACGGCTCTGAAGGCTCATGGCAGACGGGCGGCTTTGCAGGCTCAGTACAGACGGGCAGTTCAGACGGCGTTGGGCAGACGGACAGTTCAGACGGCGTTGGGCAGACGGGCAGTTCAGGCGCCGTTGGGCAGACGGGCAGTTCAGACGGCGTTGGGCAGACGGACAGTTCAGGCGCCCGTTGGGCAGACGGGCAGTTCAGACGGCGTTGGGCAGACGGACAGTTCAGGCCCCGTTGGGCAGACGGCAGACTCTGGCCGTCTGAGGCGCACCGTAGGCCTGGTGCGTGGTGCCGGAACTGGAGGTACCGGGCTGAGGACACGCATCTCAGGGCTAGTGCGGGGAGAAGCAACAGGGCATGCTTGGCCCTGGGGACGCACCGTAGGCCTGATGCGTGGTGCCGGAACTGGAGGTACCGGGCTGAGGACACGCATCTCAGGGCTAGTGCGGGAAGCAGCAACAGGGCATGCTTGGCCCTGGGGACGCACATAAGGCCTAGTGCGGAGAGCAGCAACAGGGCATGCTGGACCCTGGGGACGCACATAAGGCCTAGTGCGGAGAGCAGGAACAGGCCGGGCTGGGCTGGCGACGCGCACCGTCTCCCTGGTGCGGGTGGCCGGAACAGGCCGGGCCGGGCTGGCGAAGCGCACCGTATCCCTGGTGCGTGGAGCAGGAACAGGCCGGGCTGGGCTGGCGACGCGCACCGTATCCCTGGTGCGAGTGGCCGGAACAGGCCGGGCCGGGCTGGCGAAGCGCACCGTATCCCTGGTGCGTGGAGTAGGAACAGGCCGGGTTGGGCTGGCGACGCGCACCGTATCCCTGGTGCGAGTGGCCGGAACAGGCCGGGCCGGGCTGGTGTAGCACACCGTGGACCTGGTGCTTGGAGTAGGAACAGGCCGGTCCGTACCGGGAACACACACCACTGGCCTCAACCGAGGATCAGGAACGGGCCGGACCGGACTGGCAACACACATCAGTCTTTCACGCCGTGCCACAAACACTTCCCTCCCTCTACTCGCCAATGGCTCCCGTACTCCGTTAGCCTTCTCTCCTTTTCTCCCTGTGGCAGCCTCCTGCTGCCCAGCCGCTGCCATGTGCCCCCCAAAAAAATGTTTTGGGGTTGCCTCCCGTCCTTCCGACGATGGCCCTGCCGATGCCGTTGCTCCTCTCGCCGTCGCCTCTCCACCGTCTCGCTCCATGGTCGGGCGATCCATACCATCCAGGATCTCCTCCCAAGTCCAGGACCCTTTACCGTCCAACAGTTCCTCCCATGTCCAGACCCTTTGCTCCTGGACGCGCTGCTTGGTCCTTTTATGGTGGGTTTTTCTGTCACGATCGTCGAAAGGAGCAGACCAAAGCGCAGCGTGTTGAGCGAACATCGTAGACTTTATTATAAAGAAACCACGATCAAAACAACAAACCAAATATGACGAAAGTGAAGTCCAATACTGAATGACTAAACAGCAACAAGGAAACAAAAACCCACAAAACCAAGGTGAAACCACACAGTATAAATATGGCTCCCAATCAGAGATAACGAGCCGAACAGCTGACACTCGTTACCTCCGATTGGGAGTCATCTGACTAATCAACATCAAAACCAAACATAGAAATGAAACAACTAGATCCCACATAGAAATACACCCAAATGAAAATGACAACCCTGGCTCACTACTAAGAGTCCCGGAGCCAGAACGTCACACTCTCTGATTAATGCCCTCCCTGCCTGGTCCGTGAGTTTTGGTGGGCGGCCCTCTCTTGGCAGGTTTGTTGTGGTGCCATATTCTTTCAATTTTTTAATAATGGATTTAATGGTGCTCCGTGGGATGTTCAAAGTTTCAGATATTTTTTTATAACTCAACCCTGATCTGTACTTCTCCACAACTTTGTCCCTGACCTGTTTGGAGAGCTCCTTGGTCTTCATGGTGCCGCTTGCTTGGTGGTGCCCCTTCCTTAGTGGTGTTGCAGACTCTGGGGCCTTTCAGAACAGGTGTATATATACTGAGATCATGTGACAGATCATGTGACACTTAGATTGCACACAGGTGAACTTTATTTAACTAATTATGTGACTTCTGAAGGTAATTTGTTGCACCAGATCTTATTTAGGGGCTTCATATCATAGTAGGTGAATACAGAGGCAAGCACCACTTTTCCTTTATTTATTTTTTAGAATTTTTTGAATTCACTTCACCAATTTGGACTATTTTGTGTATGTCCATTACATGAAATCCAAATAAAAATGTATTCAATTCCAGGTTGTAATGCAACAAAATAGGAAAAACGCCAAGGGGGATTAATACTTTTGCAATGCACTGTATATAGCATTTGCAAATTCATCAACAGCTATTGTTTCAATTCAACCCAGTATCCAACTAAAAATAAACAAAACATATAGGCCTAGGGTTTCAAGCTCTGGTTGATTTTAAATATGATATTTAGTGATATTGTGTTTGGTTTCAACTCAACCATATATCAACATTTGTAGGAGATGTATCTTCTGCGTGGATAGGTCCATCTGACACTTTGGAAATACAATAAATAGCCTATTAACTTGTTAATAAACACATTATACTCAACCAAAAATACAAGTTAAAGAATGAGATTAAGCCAGTGGCTCAGATGGAACTGTCCAAGCAGTAGATACTTCTCCTTTAAATATTGATATTTGGTTGTGTTGTCAACTAAACACAATTCAATACTTTTGCATTACAATAAATAGCCTAAGTTAAAGGGCAACTCCACCACTTTTCAACCTCATTTTCATTATCTCCAGCACAATACCAGAGTCAACATATGTGAAAATGGTACATTTCTAAGTTTTGTAGAAAAAAAATATAAAGTTAAAAAAGTTCTACCCGATGACATAAAAACAGTGATTTTCAAACACTATGAGATTTGCTGTGACGTGCGGAGAAAGAAAATACCTCCCTTGGGCTAGAAACACGTTGCAGGTTTTGAAAATCACTGTTTTTAAAAAACGTTTAATCCTACCCTGTGATGTAGGGAAGCATCCCCCCCCTTTCGTCTTATCTGTTTGACCACAGATCATAGAAAGGCAATGTTTTCACATATGTAGACACTGGTTTGGTCCTGGAGATAATGAGTATGAGGTTAAAAAGTGGCAGAATTGCCCTTTAAGGCTATATCACAAACTAATGTAACAATCCATTCAACCTTAAAATGAGTAACCATGGCCACATTTTGAGGTTACTGTAACTATAAATGTCTTCTTCTGTAATCATAGAAACCATGCATGTTCAAGATAGCATGCATAGGTTATCGCAGGTCTGTGGAGCTCTTCACAATTGCAGTAATAATCGGCTAGCACTATGTACGTTTAATGTAATCTCAACTGCAATCCAGGTCATTTGGTTCCAGTGGTGCAGTGATATTTTTTAGGTAAAGGAGCACAATTTTTTTATGACGTCATCCTTTCCTCAATCAAAGTTTCTACCGACAGATGTAGCCAATTGAATAGCCTATTGTCACGAACGTCCATAGATGAAGCGGACCAAGGCGCAGCGTGATAAGCGTACATTCTTTATTCGTAGTACACAACACGAACCAAAACAATAAACAAACGATACGTGAAGTCCTAGGTTAATAACACAAACCTTAACGGAACAAGATCCCACAAAATAACCGTGCCAAACAGGCTGCCTAAGTATGGTCCCCAATCAGAGACAACAAGCTACAGCTGCCTCTGATTGGGAACCACCCTGGCCAATATAGATATACACAAACTAGAACACAAACATAGAAAACTAAACAATGAAACCTACACATCCTGGCTCAACATATAAGAGTCCCCAGAGCCAGGGCGTGACAGTACCCCCCCCCCCCCAAAGGCGCGGACTGTGACCGCGCCAACCAAACACAAGAGGGTAGGGGCCGGGTGGGCATTCCGCCTCGGATGCGGATCCGGCTCCGGGCGTGACCACCACACTCTCTCTACCCCCCCCGTTGCGCCCCTGGTCTGGTCTGGCCCCGCTGGCCGGAGCTGGACTGAACACCGGTGGAGCGGATTGCTCTGGCTCCGGCGTGGAGCAGCTGACCGGTGCCGGACCAGGCACCGGTGGAACAGGCACGGACCGTGCCGGACTGACGACGCGCACCACTGGCTTGGTGCGGGGAGCAGGAACGGGCCGGACCGGGCTGACGACGCGCACCATTGGAATAGAAAAGAGGAGGCCCCGGTGCACAACTGAGCAAGAGGACAAATATATTAGAGTGTCTGGTTTGAGAAACAGGCGCCTCACAGGTCCTCAACTGGCAGCTTCATTAAATAGTACCCGCAAAACACCAGTCTCAACGTCAACAGTGCAGAGGCGACTCCGGGATACTGACCTTCTAGGCAGAGTTGCAAAGAAAAAGCCATATCTCAGACTGGCCAATAAAAAGAAAAGATTAAGATGGGCAGTCTGAGATATGGGTTTTTCTTTGCAATAAGTTTCTATTTTTGTTCAGTGTATATTTTGGCAAAAATGACAGACAGTAGCCTACAATTATCAAAATATAACTTTATTGAATGAACATGAAATTGATTTCTATATCATTGAATTATATAGGTCTATGTGGCCTATACTGTAGGTTATTTATCTTTTAATGCAGTCATCTCGATTTTCATTTGAAGCATATTTTTATCCTTCACTTGTTTGTAACAATTGCAAAGACATTGGCAACTTCGTTTTTGTAGTAAACTTTCTTGAGAAGTTATGGGATCTCACAGAGAGACAGATAAACATCATGATTCTATGTTTAGCAGAGATCTTCCATGTATAATGTGATGTGGAAGGGCAGAAAAGCATCTAACAAAGCACTTAGCTGCTCTACGAGTGGTCTGAGGCAGTCAGTAAATAACGAGCATTTCAAGTGCACTTTAGTAATGATGGTTTTGGGAAACAGCTCAGAGATTTAACGATGCTCCTACAAAGGTTCTAACGATGAACTTATCCTTAAGATGCTTTTGGGAAACCAGGCCCAGAACAGTACAGCAGACCTGGGTTCAAATATCATTTGTTTTCTTTCAAATACTTAAGCTGCGCTTGATTGAGTTTGCTTGGCGGGATGGAACCAATGGAATAGTCTCAAAAGTGCAAACCCCTCCCATCTGGCCCTCCAGGCGGACTCAAGCAAACCCTCAAAGTATAAAAAAAAAGATCAAATGTTATTTGAACCCAGGTGTGCTGCACAGTACAATACAGTACAGTACAGCACAGTGCACTACACACCCAGCCAGTGTCTGTCTGGGGAGCTCCCATGAGTCAACCGGCCTGTGTCTGTGTCGCTCTCTCTCTCTCTGCCCTCCCTGCCCTCTATCTCTGAGTCACAGTCTGGTGGTGGTGAGAGTGGGTGTCTGCTTTGCTGGCCTGATCGGGGATCTCCCTGGGGTAACCCCCCTGCCATCGCCGCTCCAGAACTCAATCATAAAACGGGGTCAAACAGGGCTCAACGCCCAACCCACCAATCACCTCCCAGTAAACAGAGTGACAGTGAAACCTGATCTGTGGTTTGACAGCCCTCCTCGGTAGGAGTCTGTTTACTTTCTGTTGATTTGACCTCAAAATAGCTCACGTAGCGCATTATAGCTTATCAGTAGCTAGCGACAGGACCTCCACACTAGTAAACATTATCTCAATGAAGATGCTTGATTTAAGCCCAGTTGACTGATGCAGGTGTGTGTTCCCCGTCATCAGTGAATGTTGGGACGCTAGGCTGAATGGCGCATTCTTTGCACTAACCCTTCAGACGCTTTACACTCTTTTTCTATTGAGCTCCATAAAACCCTGGTCCGATCAAGTGGTCATGAAAGGCAGCTAATTTAACACAGGCCAGCCAGTCAATTCTTTCTTTTTCCCAATTGAAAGTGTGGGAGGAATTTGCATCGAAGCAGCCACCATTCACAGGACAATAAAGGTGGGTCCCTGACAAGTGCTCCAGCTCAAGCCCCAGGTCTAGCGGAGAGCACTCTCCAGGGAAAGAGAGTCTTCACTGGATTGAGGGTAAGCGAAGGGCTCTGGTAACAAGACGCAGGGTGAAGCTTATTTTGCTTGTGTGTTGCCATAACAGAAAGGGTCATAAGTAGTAGCGGCGTGATGTGTTCGCCTGCTTAATAATTGGCAGTGACAAAAGGAAGTGATCAGAGGTCAGCCACTGCCTTGAGCTCCCAAAGTATTAGCAGTGACAAAAAGTGGAGTTTAGAAAATGACTACTTTCTTTTCTGTATGGTTCCGACTGTACATAGAGAAACTATCCAAAATAGCAAGCTATTAAACATCAGACTAAATCTGTGGGGTACTGTGCATGCATGCTCACAAGGGGCACACTGTATTAGCTTATACACCTCTCTGCTGAGACATGCAGAATACATTTCCCATAACCCAGCAAGGCCTTTGATGTGATATTTACACTCCCGGTCACCACAAGGGTAAAGAAGACAGGCAAAGAGGAAGAAACACCTGCCAAACAACAGCTCCCAGCCCCAAGGCTCCAAGGCAGAGTTGGTTACAATGATGTCATGGAAATCCCACGGTGCACTGCAACTTCTCACCTATTCTTCTGTGATTGTCAGGCAGCACTGGGCTGTAACACACTAGTCAAAGCCGGAGCAACGCCTAGCCGCTGCACAAGCTCAGTCAGAACACTTCTCGTCTGTACAGTCTCGAATAACGATCTGGGTTTCTTCCCCCACTGTGAGGCACAGCCAACGATTATGTATGTAATGAAACCATTTATTTAATCTCTTCTAATATTGAATGGAAGAACAGATCTCATGTGTTTTTGCGAAAAATCTTTTGCTAGGTTTCCTTCCCACTCAACAGTTCATTGTTGTGTTATTACATTTTGGTTGGTTCAATCCCTAACCAACCTCCTTACTCTGTTACAAAGCTTTGAATGTGACCTCTTATAGGTGGACAGTGGGCACATAGAGAGTGAGACAAAGATGGGGGTGGGGGGTGGCAACAAAGACCATATACTTGAACAAGTGTCCTTCACAGTTTTAATCAAACTTGCTGGGAGAAAAACCTGCCCTCATTGTAGCCTGGGAAAATGCCAGCACGCCTTTTTTTTCTGCTCTACTTTCACAGAACTCCCACTGTGTTGTAATATCACCCTATAAGGGGTAGAGGGGTTGTAAGAGGTTAGAGAGCTGGAGGGTACATTATAAGGGAAGCTCTTGGACAGCCACACAATATTGTTAAATTCTCTCCATTGGGGTAAGGTTGCTGAGGTGAAGCGGCTGGTTACGGCGAGTGGGTGAGAGGGGGGTGTCGGGTGGGGTCCTGGGTTTCTCTGTGGGTCCCACTTGATTAAAGTGCCTCATCGCTGTTGTGACCGCTGGTACACTACAGGCAGAGAATAAGAAGTTGGCTGCACATATTATCACTGTCCGTCAGTCTGCACAGCTGTTCCCACAATGCACCACAATTCACCAGCACTTGAAAAGAGGTGCATGTGGCGACATCTGGTCTGAGATTTACTGGAGTGATGCCTTTTAATATCGTCCTGCAGAGTGGGGTTGCGTCAATTTGCATGAAAGCCATTTGGTTTGGGAAATGCTCCATAAGATTTCACAGAGAGGTTTGAGATACTGTTTCTGAGCAGTTTAGGAGATCCCTCATCTCTCTAGTCACCCCTCAGGCCTGACTTCCCCCTCACACTCCTTCACCTTCTCAATCCCTCCTCCCCTTTACAGAGGAGTGGCCTGAGGAGTGCAGAAACTCCTCCACAGAGTGAAAGGCATCACAGGTATAGAGGGCCCTGAGGACGTTCAAACCTCTCTGTGGATCAACTAGCTGACCCCCACTCCACACACTCCCACTCCACACACTACAGAATAACCGGTTAATTGCCATGTTTATGAATGCTCTCCTGGCTGATGGCCCAAGGCTCTCTTTTTGCTATTTCCACATGACCCCTGTGTCAACTCACCCCTGTTAGCGTCAACAATGTTACCATCACCTGTTACCATCAAACCTGTTACCATCAATCCTGTAACCATCACCACACAATCAATCACCATAAAACCACAATAATCCCACTGATTGCTAAAGAAAAAGCCATGACCCTACTCAACCCATAGCATGAAGCTGTAGATTCTTATTTTTTCCCTAGCTTCCCTCTATAGCGTTGGACAAAGATCAGAAAGAAAGTGTGTTGGTGACGCGGTTGAAGATTTCAGACAGAGCCAGCCAGCCACACACTCAGGAGCGTCCCGCTGCTCCCTAGCCTTCAGTCTGGAGTTATTTCTGAGATTATTGATGTGTCCACCAGCTGGGTATGTCTCTAAACACCCACCCTGAGCAACAGGTTACAAGTCCAACTCCCCGCTCATTAGGCTCTAATTGATTGTAATGTGGCCTTTGAAAAGTGCTACCCGCTACGGGTTTGTTCTGCACATGCGAGTGCCCCCACTGTCCCCTTCCTCTTGTCCGCCTCACCCACCAGCAGGGCACAAGGTACAGGCACAATCGGCCCACTCAGACTGAATCGTTAAAGCAGGCGGGACGGTGTTAAGGCTTTCATAGAGCAGGCTTCTGTGGACCAGCTTGAGCCCAAGGACAGTGGCCACTCTGCCTGCCTGGCGGGAGAGCCCCATCCTGGGAAGGCTATTGTTGCCTTCTCCCCTTGACTGGCGGCCTGCGGCTAGGACTGCATTGGCTCTATTTGTATGCCAAGGCTCTGGACTAAAGGAGGCCACACAGGGGTGCGGAGTCAATATTGGGTTTGAGAGCATGTGGAAAAATTTCTAAATGTTAAATTCTATTGACTTCTCCCGAGCTCTGTTTGTTTCTGCGGTGAAAGGCCAGCAGGGCCATTAGTGTAAACAACTCTTTGTCTTACGACTCAACCTCCAGCGGGAGAACAAAACACTGATACAGAGATTAAGGTCTAACAATGGCCAAGCCGCAGCACTCAAGAGAGTCCTTAAAATGACAAAAAAGACAAGTATAGAAAACAAACTGCAATCATCCCACTCTCACAAGTGTGAAATGCATTCCATCTTTGCAACTTGGCCCCTGAAATGTTTGCTGGTTTCTGAAGGAAAGCAACTGTCTTGAACATTTCAGTTTTGAGAAATCCTTGCGTAAGAGTGATGAGCGATATGTTGGCGAAACACAACAATCCATTGCTGATTTGTTCAAATGTTTGTAGCCTACCAAATGCACAAACCTAGTGATGAGAAGCATCAGATGGACTGTGGACTGCATGTTATGTTGCATTGGACAAGTTATTAAACTTGACAGGTGGTCTCCAATATGACAGTGAGTAAAACAATGATATTCTACAGATAAAATCTTAACTGAAACAGAATGTGAGCAGTTAGAAATGTGACTAACATTTCAGAAATAACTACTATCCTAAGTTTTGGTCTTCTGCCTTACAGAACATTATACGGAAACCAAAACACATCCTTCGTCTCAATGCCTTGTCTTTCTTGAGGGGCTGCGGTCGTTGAGAAGTACAGCTGTTTTACAGCCGTATGTCCCCCTTCCTCAAGCTCCCAGCTCTCCTTTTTCTTTCAGGCCTCAGGGAATATTGGATTCTGTTTTTGAATTGCTTCAATTAACATACAGCAGTAAAACCGTTCTCCCTTAGCATCTCTTTCACACCTCTCCTCGTCCCAGCTTTCTCTTCTTCTCCATCTCACTTTATTGGGCAGCTAGCTTTTGTGCTACACCAATGAGCCACTTCCTATAGATCTAGCTTAGAAAGTGAAAATCCCTTAAACAAGTTACTTGCTCACACCTCTATCTAAACTGTGCTGGTACAACAACAAGGCTTACTTAGCCACACCACTACGCAAGGAAATAACATTTTCACGGCCTGCCATCACACTGATGTAATTTCAATTAATGGTTTCCTTAGTGCATGGTACCCGTAGTAGATTATATACCCAATGGATAAAATTGGGAAAGAATAAGGTATCACTCAGATAACCAGTGTGCATGTGTGTGTGTGTGTGTGTATGCGTGCGTGCAGGCGTGCTTATGTGTAACCGGCGGGAACAAACTGCAGACTTTACGCACTCAAAGCTAACATCTTAACCCTTAAACCAAGAGAAAATGAGTATGTGTATGTGCACGTCAGTGACAGCCGCTGATTTGCTGAATACCCGAGCCGTGGTGTGGTTGGAGTTGTCAACAAAGCAGCCTGACATAAATACTGTATGATGCCAAGTTTTCGAACTACCGGTAGTTTCTTTGAGGACATATATAAAGCGATCTGTGCGTTTGAACAACAGCATAAATACACCTATTTCACTTTTGCATGTCAAAAACCGAATGACCACTGCTGCACATGCTGCTACTGTTTTGAACAGATTATATTATATTATTTAGAACGAGCAGCCAGCTCACGAACGAATGCACCAGGGAGAATGCATCAAGCATGCAGATGCAATAAGTGAAAACACATTATTTAACTGGAGAAAGCTAGATAACATAATGTCACAAAGCCTGATGTGCTAGCCAGTTTACTTTCATTTTGAATAACTTCATATTTCCAAATTAGCTTATAAAGACTTGAAATTGGCATGGGAGCAAACTAGCTATAGCTGTTAGCTTCATTCATGACGAGAAAACTAACTGGAACAAGCTAGTATTCAGACCCATTGACTTTTTCCAAATGTTGTTACGTTACTGTCACGATCGTTGAGAGACGGGTCGGACCAAGGTGCAGCGTGAAAAGCGTACATGTTTATTAACTAAATAAACATTCAACAAAACAAGAAACAACGTAACGTGAAGTCCAAAGGGCTATACACATACCAGCCTAACAGGAACAAGATCCCACAATACACAGTAGGCAATAGGCTACCTAAGTATGATCCCCAATCAGAGACAATGAGCGACAGCTGCCTCTGATTGGGAATCATACCCGGCCAGACATAGAAATAGAAAAACTAGAACCTAAACATAGAATATCTAACATAGATTTCCACACCCTGACTCAACAAACAAGAGTTCTATAGGTCAGGGCGTGACAGTACCCCCCAAAGGTGCGGACTCTGGCCGCACAAACCTGACATGACAGGGGAGGGTCCGGGTGGGCTTCCCACTTCGGTGGCGGCTCCAGCTCCGGGCGTGACGTCTTCTCCCTTGCTGCCTCTGCGTTGTACCCCTGGACCGGTCTGGACCTCAACGCGGAGCTTCCCCTCTCAGTCCTCCCACGATGCACCGATCCCTGTCTGGACCCTGGTGTGGGAGACCCCGAACTTGGAGAGGGGCTGACGTCTGGACCCGGAGTAGAGCCGCTGACCGGAGCTGAACTTGATCCCGGTGGAGTGGACTACTCTGGCTCCGGAATGGAGCCGTTGACCGGAGCTGGACTGTGCACCGGTGGAGCGGAATGCTCTGGCTCCGGAGTGGAGCAACCGACCGGAGCTGGATCAGGCACCGGTGGAGCGGACTGCTCTGGCCGGACTGGAGACACTCACCACAGGTCTGGTGCAAGGAGCAGGAACTGGCCGGGCCGGAAGGAGGACACGCACCACAGGTCTGGTGCGAGGAGCAGGAACGGGCCGGGCCGGACTGAGGACACGCACCACTGGTCTGGTGTGAGGAGCAGGCATGTACCGTACCGGACTGGGAACACGCACCACTGGCCTGGTGCGAGGAGCAGGTACGGACTGGAGACACGCACCACAGGTCTGGTGCGAGAAGCAGGAACGGGACGGGCCGGACTGGAGACACGCACCACAGGTCTGGTGCGAGGAGCAAGAACGGGCCGGGCCGGACTGAGGTCACGCACCACAGGTCTGGTGCGAGGAGCAGGAACGGGCTGGGCCGGACTGAGGACACGCACCACTGGTCTGGTGCGAGAAGCAGGCATGTGCCGTACCGGACTGGGATCACGCACCACTGGCCTGGTGTGAGGACCAGTCACGGGCCGGACTGGAGACACGCACCACAGGTCTGGTGCGAGGAGCAGGAATGGGACGGGCCGGACTGGAGACACGCACCACAGGTCTGGTGCGAGGACCAGGAATGAGCCGGGCCGGACTGGGAACACGCACCACTGGTTTGGTGCGAGGAGCAGGTACGGGCCGTACCGGACTGGGAACACGCACCACTGGCTTGGTGCGGGGAGCAGGTATGGGCCGTACCGGGCTGGAAACACACACCACTGGTTTGGTGCGGGGAGCAGGCACGGACCTTACCGGACTGGGAGCATGCACCACTGGCTTGGTGCGAGGAGCAGGCACGGACCTTACCGGACTGGGAGCACGCACCACTGGCTTGGTGCGAGGAGCAGGCATGGACCTTACCGGACTGGGAGCACGCACCACTGGCTTGGTGCGAGGAGCAGGCATGGACCTTACCGGACTGGGAGCACGCACCACTGGCTTGGTGCGAGAAGCAGGCACGAGGCGTATCGGACTGGGATTCGGCGCTGGAGGTCTACGACCGTACCAGTCCTTTACTCTCCACGCCCAATCCTCCTCCAGTGAGGACTCCTCCGGGAGCCCCCACGAGTTAGGGAACAGAAACTCATCGTTGTCGTCATCCTCTGACATCTCAGTGTAAAACTGTTCCCTTTCCTGTTCCCATGGTCGTAGGGACTCCAACTGGAACCCCACCGGGTGCAGTGGTCGGGGCTCTTCTCTCTCGATCCCCGACCACCCCTTTAGCCCCCCAATTTTTTTTTATTGGGGCTGCCTCTCGGGCTTCCTCCTCGGCCGGCGCCGTCGGTGTCGCCGTTGCTCCTCTCCTACCCAGGCTTCCTCTGTCTGTTCTCAAGGACGGTGATCCATCCCAGCCTGGATCTCCTCCCATGTCCAAGATCCCTTACCATCCAGGATCTCCTCCCATGTCCAGGATATCTGCTCCTGGCCACGCTGCTTGGTCCTCGTTTGGTGGGATCTTCTGTCACGATCGTTGAGAGACTGGTCGGACCAAGGTGCAGCGTGAAAAGCGTACATGTTTATTAACTAAATAAACATTCAACAAAACAAGAAACAATGTAACGTGAAGTCCAAAGGGCTATACACATACCAGCCTAACAGGAACAAGATCCCACAATACACAGTAGGCAATGGGCTACCTAAGTATGATCCCCAATCAGAGACAATGAGCGACAGCTGCCTCTGATTGGGAATCATACCCGGCCAGACATAGAAATAGAAAAACTAGAACCTAAACATAGAATATCTAACATAGATTTCCACACCCTGACTCAACAAACAAGAGTTCTATAGGTCAGGGCGTGACAGTTACAGCCTTATTCCAAAATGTATTAAATAAATACAAACCCTCAACAATCTACACACAATACCTCATAATGACAAAGCGAAAACAGGTTTTTTAGAAATTTTATCAAGTTTATCAAGAATAGAAAACAGAAATACCTTATTTACATGAGTATTCAGACCATTTGCTATGAGACTTGAAATTGAGCTCAGGTGCATTCTGTTTTCATTGATCATCCTTGAGATCCTTCTACAATTTGATTGGAATCCACCTGTGGTAAATTCAATTGATTGGACATGATTTGGAAAGGCACACAACTGTCTATAAAAGGTCCCACAGTTGACAGTGCATGTCACAGCAAAAACCAAGCCATGAGGTCGAAGGAATTGTCCTCAGAGCTCAGAGACAGGATAGTGTTGAGGCACAAATCTGGGGAAGGGTACCAAAACATTTCTGCAGCATTGAAGGCCCCCAAGAACACAGTGCCCTCCATCCTTAAATGGAAGAAGTTTGGAACCACCAAGACTCTTCCTAGAGCTGGCCGCCCGGCCAAACAGAGCAATCGGAGAAGAAGGGCCTTGGTCAGGGAGGTGACCATGCACCCGATGGTCACTCTGACAGAGCTCTAGAGTTCCTCTGTGGAGATGGGAGAACCTTCCAGAAGGACAACATCTCTGCAGCACTCAACCAATCAGGCCTTTTTGGTAGAGTGGCCAGACGGAAGCCACTCCTCAGTAAAAGGGACATGACAGCCTGCTTGGAGTTTGCCAAAAGGCACCTAAGACTCTAAGACAATGAGAAACAAGATTCTCTGGTGTGACGAAACCAAGATTGAACTCTTTGGCCTGAATGCCAAGCGTTACGTCTGGAGGAAACCTGGCACCATCCCTACGGTGAAGCATGGTGGTGGCAGCATCATACTGTGGGGATGTTTTTCAGCAGCAGGGACTGGGAGATGAGTCAGGATCGAGGCAAAGATGAACGGAGCAAGGTACAGAGAGATCCTTGATGAAAACCTGCTCCAGAACGCTCAGGACCTCAGACTGGGGTGAAGGTTCACCTTCCAACAGGACAACAACCCTAAGCACACAGCCAAGACAACACAGGAGTGGCTTTGGCACAAGTCTCTGAATGTCCTTGAGTGGCCCAGCCAGAGCCTGGACTTGAACCCGATCAACATCTCTGGAGAGACCTGAAAATAGCTGTGCAGCAACGCTACCCATCCAACCTAACAGAGCTTGAGAGGATCTGTAGAGAAGAATGGGAGAAACTCCCCAAATACAGGTGTGCCAAGCTTGTAACGTCATACCCAAGAAGACTCGAGGCTGTAGTTGCTGCCAAAGGTGTTTCAACAAAGTACTGAGTTAAAGGTCTGAATACTTATGTAAATGTGATATTTCAATTTTTTGTAACGTAACAAAATGTGGAAAAAGTCAAGGGTTCTGAATAATTTCCGAAGGCACTAACCAGTAATACAACATATGACTAAACATTTTAAAATGTTAGCTGGCACCTTGAGGCTTGATTGGGGGTAAAAATGTTTTTCCCTAAAGGGAAGGTAATTTCGTTATTTGTTAGCTTGCTAGCTAGGCTACCAGTTAGCTTATAGCCCCCTATCAATCCTAGCTAGCTAGCTAGCCCTACTGGCTTCTGGCCAAATTAGCTAATGTTCTTTATTCTAGATACGAAGATAAATAAAAAATCTCAAATTAGCTACTCACTTTAGTGTTAACCTCTTTGAGGTATTTTCTGAACAACTTTCTGAACAGATCTCAGTTAAACCACACACCGTTTACACACTCATTTGTGGCGAATCACTCAGATAACCAAAGATGACAGTTGGAAATTCATAGAAGAAAAAGTAAAGTTTTACAAGTCTGAGGGTGGTTTTAACCTTCCAGACTAGGAATTGTGTCAACTCGCTACCCAAGGCTTTTACGTGCGACATATAGTTAAATGCACTAAAGAGGAACAATGGGTACATATTGAAGACGAGCATGCTCATCCCCAGAATCTTTTTACATATCTATTTTCAAAGGATAAAGCTAAGAACCTTAACAACTTCATACTTACTGTAAGAACACTTTTACAATGTGAAAAAAAAATGTATTTTACAAGAACCAATATCACTCACTAAAAACACAACCTTATTGAACAATCCTTGGATAGCTTTTCAGAATTCACCGATAAACTGGTCCACATGGAAAACTAAAGGCATAGAACAGGAAATACATTTATTTCCATGACAGAATTTAAAAGTAATTTTGGACTGACCAATGTAAAAATGCATGCAACTTAAAGCTTATATATCACAAAATGTTGATTTGAAATCTTTGGGACGTCAGAGCAACCTTGAGGGAATCTTATTTGAGTCAGAAAAGGATGTTCATATGATAGGGAAGATATACAAAACCTTGCAGAGAGCATATCCAACTGACAATCTCTTAGAAAAAAATATAATCTATTGGAACCAAGACTAAAAAACAACTGATGTTGGCATAAAATGGAGGGAAAGTTGGAGCATAACTAACAAAATTACAGTTAACGGAAATGTACTCTTAATCCAGTAATGTATATAATTTATTATACAAGAGACAACATTTCAAGACCTGGCATATGGGGGTGTAGTGAGATACCCAATGGGCTGGAATATTCACTTCTCATCACTCATCTTGAAAAAACATACACTAAAAACTTGGAAATCAATAAATCCGCCATCATTAACACAATGGAAAAATCTAATGATTTATTATTGAAATATTGAAATAGCATGGGCGACCGAGAAAAATAAATTGGTTCAATTTAAGTGACAAATAATAATGCAGGCACTAGGGATGGGGTGGTGAGCATGCAGGCCTGGGCAGATGAGATGTAGTCATTGTTTGTGTGTGTCTGTAAGTTGTTGTTCGTATGTATAAGTTTGTATATGGAGTGAAAGAAATATGGGAAAAAATAGGGGGAAAAAGGAAATGATTTGTATTCTCTAGAATATCAAAAATGTGCCATGTACAGATATCGCCTGATATGGACCCTTTTCGCCCAATGCACAGTCATGCTTTTTTGTCCTACCAGATCCGCAATGAGAAGGTTCTAGCTAGTGTATCCCTCTGTCCTTCGACTCTTGTTGGATGTAAATGTCCGGTTTATCAGGTCTCAGGCTCCCATGACTGTTATGATTATTTATTTGCAAGTTAATTACAATTAGCTTTTTGCTTTATTGCCTTCTGTACCTGATAGAGCAGATCTAGTCTCACGTGCGAAAGTAAGCCATCTGGCGAGAGAGACAATTGGGAGGGAGACTAGAGCAGACCTAGACGTTCTGACTGAACTCACATTTGAGCACCCCCAGGACGGTCCATTTACTTTGTGCTTTTATAATTTATGCTATGAAATCTTACAATTTCATTGGGGCAGTTCCCCCTCATAGCAAATAGCTGGCAAAACAATCCAAGCAATGTTCGCACGTCCTATGCGCCCGCGGAGCTGCTGCTGCTGGCAGAGTCACTGAAGGTAAGTAGTAAGTACAATGCCTTCAGAAAGTATTCACACCCCTTGACTTTTTCCATATTCTGTGGGATTAAAATGGATTTATTTGTCATTTTTTGTCAACAATCTACACAAACTACTCTGTAACGTCAAAGTGGAAGAAAAATTTGAACATTTGTAAAACATTAATGAAAAATAAAACACTAATATATCTTCATTACATATGTATTCAACCCCCTGAGTCAATACATGTTAGAATCACCTTTGGCAGCGATTACAGTTGTGATTCTTTCTGGGTGTGTCTATAAGACACCTGGATTGTGCAACATTTGTGCCCTTTATTATTTTCTAAAATCTTCAAACTCTGTCAAATTGGTTGTTGATCATTGTTAGACAACCATTTTCAGGTCTTGCAATAGATTTTCAAGCAGATTTAAGTCAAAACTGTAACTCAGCCACTCAGGAACATTCACTGTCTTCTTCGTAAGCAACTCCAGTGTAGATTTGGCCTTGTGTTTTAGGTCATTGCCCTGCTGAAAGGTGAGGTCATCTCCCAATGTCTGATGGAAATCAGACTGAACCAGGTTTTCCTCTAGGATTTTGTCTCTGCTCAGCTTCATTCCGTTTCTTTTTTATCCTGAAAAACTCCTCAGTCCTTAACAATTACAAGCATACCCATAACATGATGCCGCCACCACTATACTTGAAAATATGGATGGTGGTACTCAGTAATGTGTTGTATTGGATTTGCCCCCAAACATAACCCTTTGTATTCAGGACCAAAAAAGGTAATTGCTTTGCCATATTTTTTGCAGTATTACTTTAGTGCCTTGTTGCAAACAGGATGCATGTTTTGGGAATATTTTGTACAGGCTTCCTTATTTTCCCTCTGTCAATTAGGTTAGTATTGTGGAGTAACTACAATGTTGTTGATCCATCCTCAGTTTTCTCCTATCACAGCCGTTAAACTCTGTAAATATTTTAAAGTCACCATTGCCTCATGGTGAAACCCCTGAGCGGTTTCCTTCCTCTTTGGCAGCTGAGTTAGGAAGGACGTCTGTAGTAACTGGGTGTATTGATACACCATCCAAAGTGTAATTAATAACTTCACCATGCTCAAAGGGATATTCATTGTTTTCTTTTTAAAATCTTTATCCACCTACCAATACGTGGCCTTCTTTGCGAGCAATTGGAAAACTTCCCTGGTATTTGTGGTTGAATCTGTGTTTGAAATTCACTGCTCGACTGAGGGACCTTACAGATAATTCTATGTGTGGGGTACAGAGATTAGGTAATTATTACAAAGTCATAATAAACACTATTATTGCACACAGAGTGAGTCCATGCAACTTATTATGTGACTTGTTAAGCAAAGTTTTACTCCTGAATTTATTTAGGCTTCCCATAAAAAAGGGATTTAATACTTATTGACTCAAGACATTTCAGCTTTTCATTTTTAATTAATTTGCAAAGATTTCCAAAAACATAATTCCACTTTGACATTATGGGGTATTCTGTGTAGGCCCGTGACAAAAAATCTCTATTTAATCAATTTTTTATTCAGGCTGTAACATCAACATGTGGAAAAAGTTAAGGGGTGTGCATACTGTACTTTCTGAAGGCACTGTAACTGAACAGCTTGTTTTGAACAATGTATTTTTTAAACAGGAAAATGTACACATTGACCACACTTTTATGAGCATTTAAAATATAATCCATGAATTATATAATTTTACCAATCACAAGTGGGGAGCCGCCCCTAACGCCCTAATGGGCGGGCCGGCACTGGCACACCTGCATGCATGTGTGAGACTGTGTGTGTTCTCTTGGTTTGGGGCTTGTGACCTGTGATGAGATGGGTCACTAGGTTATGTCTCTCGTCTCATTATCAGACACGTAGGAATCTGGTTGAACAGGACTGGACCTGTTCTCCTGGTCAAAAAGACTGTGTAACTGGTCAGACGCTTCATCCCCCCCAGTCCATGTCAATGACCCTGCTGGAACCAGGTGAGGCGTGAGTTCATTTTTGAAAAGCGAGGAGTCCTTCTTAGGCCAATCCCCTGTCAAACTTGATTTGACCAACATGTTAACCACAGGGGTCGAGAGGGCAGGGGAAAGGCTCTGGTCAAAGCGTTGGTCAGTCAGAATCAGAATCACCTTTACTTATTATTGATATCTACATAGCGCATTAATGTGAATCACACTGCTGGTTTTTCATTAAGGTATTTGCGCCTTTACGGATTGTGGTTGTTGTGGATGGTTGAATTGAAGAAGTTTAAGCTGCCTATCAATCATTGTTTTTGCCACCAGTGGACAGACAGTAAAAATTATCTTGCAACAGCTGCATAGTAGTGCGGATCCCAGCATATGGAATAAGAGTTTGAAGGAATTCCTCCCTTCTAAACTCCTCCGTGGTATTGTGCTCCATACTGTCAAAAATAAGTTTCATTTAAGAAGACTATGAGTAGGGCTTTTATTGCTCAATCTAATTCGTGCTGATAAAAAAAAAATCCATAGGCCTAACGGACACATGCTCAAACTCTCACACTTTTGATAGATTTAAAAAGCTGCAAATTATCTAAATATCAAAGTGTCACCAACAAAAACATGAACAATAGGCCTATAGTAAATGCAGCATATGGCATAAATGTTTCACATGCACATTTTCGGTAGTGCTCAAAGCATGCCATTCTGAGAGCAGCATTTATTTTTTCAACTCGAAGCAATGAGCCCAATCAGTCCTCCATGACAACAAAATCATTAACAGAGTAGGCTAATAAGTCCTTCGTTTTGGGGTTATTCTCAGGTAAAACAATTTGGCTAATCTATATTTCCAAGTCCTATTCTTGAAGATCAAGGTGCATTCAATTAATTGGAATGACCGGAAATCTGACAGACTTTGTTTTTAAATGTAAAGATGCTGTACAGCCTAATCGTATTATTACCTGTAATAGAAAGAAATGGGTTAGAAGAAGCCTACATAACCAACCCATAAAGTAAAATGCAACATCCATTTATGGCCAGCTATGTAAACTCTAACATTTATTTATCCTACAATAGATGTCATTCAATTGGTAATTTTCAGATTCCATTACTGAGTTTGGGTAATCCAAAAGTTACATTACTGATGACAATTTTGGACAGGTAACTAGTAATTTACAGATTACATTTAGAAAGTACCCAACCCTGCTAGCCCCTCATTGTGCAATACTGTTGACTAGAGCACTATGGGAATAGGGTGGCATTTGGGAGGGACCATTATGTTACCACCACAGGCATCATGGAACAAAACCTGTCTGAAACACCTGACACCTCCTTGTGAATGGTCTTCCTGAAAACCTCGAAAAGGAACTTCCATCCACTCCTCGGAACCTAAATCAAGTCACCATTGTAAATTGGCTCTATACAGCCATTTAAAAGTTCACTCTCCAAATTAGATCATGTGTTTATGTGGCTAGTGGTTGAATGCTCGAAAGTGTAAAGATGTGATCTATCTTTGGTTACACAATGATTAGTGCTTACAAATTATTAAATGTTTTGCCTATTTAAGGAAATAATTGACTGGTAGGTTTTGGTTGGGTTGTAAACCTAACTTATTGACTTGGAAATAATGTAAAAAGTTGTTGAAAATACCAGCCAGTCACTGTCACCAACTAGGCACATTACAGGTAACTACCAGTGCTACCTTTTACCCATATGAAATTACATCATCATGAAAATGCACCTGCCTTCAAGCACTAAAACCACACTGTGTACCCAGGAAACAGTACGAAGTCCATTGTTGTCTGGAGTTGTGCTTTAAACACTATGAACCTCTAACAAAGCCAAGTCTCTCTTCATCACAATAGCTTAATTAGGGGCTTGAATGAAGGGCAAGCACTGTCATTTGAAGTGCAATGTCAGGCTTTTCCTTGTGTTTATGGGGTAGTAAAAAGGATGGGGAAGGGTGGAGGGGGCAGTAAAATGGAGGAGAGAGGGTTTCACACGTAGGTGTCTATCCTGTCATCACTCATTCACAATGCATGTGTCTGTTTAGGAGGAGCGCTGAGGGGTAAGTAGAGGAGTGACATGCCTCATGAGTGACATGCCTCCCCTACGCGCATACACACGCACATACACACACACACACACGCGCGCGCAGTATGGTCAAAAGTTTGCTCGTTTTACCACTCTAAAATGATGTAATGACAACATAAAAAACAGCAAGACATCGATGAAAAACGCATGAATGTAAATGTTGGGCCCATATTTCTAGTACTGTACGGACAGAGGGGCGCCCCACTTGTAAATAGAACCATTTGCAATAACACATGAATAACAAGACATGCAATAGGACATACATAGACTATGGTAAATGCAATTTCACTTTTTCTAATTTCCTAAGAAGCAATTCATTTTTTTGCACTGTGGGAGGCACTGATGAATGTGCAGATTCCCAGTCATCATCTACATGTATAGTACAGTACTTTCAAGTTGGCGGTGATTGATCAATTCAGAGGAAATGTTCTGCATTTTTCGAACTTTAATGGCCAATTTCCCAGACACAGATTAAGCCTAGTCCTGGTCTAATGAGCATGCTCAATGGAGAATCTTAATTGAAAGTGAGTTTTAATCTGGAAGTAGGCTTATTCTCTGTCTGGGAAACTGTCACTACAAGTTTATCTGAGGGCAAAAAGACAATGTTTATCTAACTATATTTACTTCATTATCAGAGTGCTGTGGCATTTTTATTCCAATATTTTTACTTTTGAATACAGATGTTTTTAAAACATTTAACACAAATTATTCTGAATATTACTTAATTTACACTATTATGGTTCTTCAATAGGGCAACACAAAGCCTTAAACTACCACAACATTTTGTAGCAAATATTATATTTGCCAAAAATATACAGTAGGCTATTTTTCTATTAATTCTGAGATTAAATGTGTTTTGTATTATGTCTAAAGTAAACTGACGATTGGAAAAAATTATCTTGAGTGATTATTTCTTCAAAGAGTGAATGAACTGAGCCTCCGAAGCAATGCCACAGGTGCACGAATAGCTGCATAAGCAGAGTCAATAATGATAAAAGTTTTTTTTTAAACAAAGGAGGAAAAGTTCCAACACACTCTCCTTCCTTTCTCTTTTTTTGTCAGTAGTGCCAAGATGCAAAGCTTTGTGCCATCAATGAATGAAAAAAAAAAATATGAGGAAGGGGAAAAAAGGGGGGGGAAGAGAAAACCCAACTTGACTTGTGTAACCTGTTGCTGGTGAGAGTTTCTTGTTTTGTGTTCATTCAGTAACCAGGCAGGTTGTAGGTTGCCCCTCCCTGAGGCAGCACTGGTTCCCAGGTAAGAGAGAGAGAGAGTAAAGAAGGTGAGCGAGAGGGGAGGAGAGTTCCCACCACGCTCACTTGCTTTTCTCACACCAGCCCATTGGTCGAAGGTTGCATCATCGGTGTAACACGAACCCCCGCCCAGCAGAGCCGGGCAGGCAAGTGTCTGGGGCTGCATGACAGAGGAGATGTGTGTGTGTGTGTATGCATGTGTGTGTGCATGTGTGTGCGTGTCAAGCAGGTTTCACTCCACATTACTGTGCCTATCCTTGTCAATGTAACATACCCACAATACGACATCCTGGCCTTTACCTACCAGGTACTGTATCTACTGTACTGTATCATAAACTGAGGTCTGAAGTGCTGTACACAATAGAGGATATTTTACCTACAGATGGCTTTACACTTTCCCTTTGAAAGCTTCTTAAGATGTAAAGTAGCTATATAATGCTGCATCCTTTTATGGCTTCCACCAGAAGCTGGATTGATCGTAGTCGGAATATGCAGTACCAGTCAAAAGTTTGGACACACCTACTCGTTCCAGTGTTTTTCTTAATTTTTACTATTTTCTACATTGTGGAATTGTAGATGACCTGGCCTCCACAATCACCCGACCTCAACCCAGTTGAGATGGTTTGGGATGAGTTGGACCACAGAGTGAAGGAAAAGCAGCCAACAAGTGCTCAGCATATGTGGGAACTCCTTAAAGACTGTTGGAAAAGCATTCCAGGTGACTACCTCATGAAGCTGTTTGAGAGTGTGCAAAGCTGTCATCAAGGCAAGGGGTGTCTACTTTGAAGAATCTCAAATATAAAATATATTTTGATTTGTCTAACACTTTTTTTCTTCATAAAAACCAAATATGTTGGTAAGCACAGAAAAAAAGCTTTCCCTGTCGGGGCGTGATGTCTTACAACATTCAAATGTTCACCATAAATAACCTCCATTCTGGTTCAAAATGGACACTGTGTATCACCCAGGTTGGGGTTCCACATTAGTGCTGAATGGGGCACAGGTGATCAGAGAGGAATGTGGATGCATTCCTAACCCTTGTGTGTCTTATAACCAACGCATTCACAACTGTTATCAGTCTATCTCAACTCACCGCGCCCCTGCACATACTCACATAGCATATCTTGGTGTGGGTTTCGACAAGGCATGGTTCTCATTATTGGCACTCGCAGGCTTCCACCTGAAGGCGTGATTACAGTCGTCTTACTCACTGACATGACGCAATAGGCAAATGTTTAACCATTACGGGTCTACGCTCATTTGTTCATCAAATAAAAGCATCTCTACAAAGGGCCATTATTCAACTGTTATTCATTGTTTAAAATGTAGGAAACTTATTGAATTATATTGAATTAAATAGACCACTACTTTGTAGATGTACTGGATAACCTTAATGTCAACCTTAATGTCAGTTTTGTTTCTTGCCTTGATTACTTCAGGAAATGTTTCTATGTCAATATTCTTCAAGTGCAAACAGCTCTCACACACAACAGAAATTCAAGTGGACAGACAAACTTACACTTGCACACACGCATGTACACACACACACACACAGACAGACATAAAATGCAATTGTGGACACTCCCACTCTCAACGCTGTATGAGAGTGTCTGTTCCTTTAATGAAGGGCCTCTGTCACCATTCTTTGTCACCCACGGAGTATGCACCACAACCAGATCTCTAAGGCCACAGCAGTCAACACATACAATGCACACGGGACATCAGAGTCAATAATGACACTATCAACACCAACCCCTAATGTACTGTTAAAACACTTCAAACATCTATTCAGGGAATAATTCAATAATTGTAAATGTACACATAGGCACAAACTTGATATGCTCAAGTTTTCGCACAAATCTTCCATTGACATCAATCAATGGATTATTTAACTAAAAGTCTGAGTAATAGGCCTAATAATAATAATTCATTTTATTTGTAACGCATATTTCTCACACCCCAGGCACTAAACTGAATGCATCTCAAGTTAGAATTTAGCCCTATGTGCTGAAGTAATGTGTAGAAGTTAACGCTCCTGACTCAGACCTAACATACCAACCCGGCGACGGGGGTTCGAGGCTTACCTGTCTGGGCGAAAAGTATTTAGCCCCACAATGAATTGTGAACTGTGGGAACCAGTTGTGACTGTGCAGGTTGTTGTGCTTTGTCACACCTTCCCTCCAGGCAGCTTACACCGGCTTGTGGACTGAGGTGGATGAGCTCCCATGACACACAACATTAGTTTGGGCAGGGAGGGCAGCTTTTATGGGTGGCGGTTAATGAAGTTACCTCTGGGAAAAATACTTTTATATGTGGGTCAATAGTCTAATTCTATTGATTTCCATGATCATTATGAACCAAAGTATAAACCTAGGTATTCAGACCCTTTCACTTTGTCCACATTTTGTTACGTTACAGCCTTCTAAAATTGATTAAATCGTTTTTTTCCCCCCTCATCAATCTACACACAATACCCGTAATGACAAAGCAAAAACAGGTTATTAGATTTTTTTACAAATGTATTACAAATAAAAAACGGAAATATCACATTTACATAAGTATTCAGACCCTTTACTCAGTACTTTGTTGAAGCACCTTTGGCAGCGATTACAGCCTCGAGTCTTCTTGGGTATGACGATACAAGCTTGGCACACCTGTATTTGGGGATTTCTCCCATTCTTCTCTGTAGATCTTCTCAAGCTCTGTCAGGTTGGATGGGGAGCGTCACTGCACAGCAATTTTCAGGTCTCTCAAGAGATGCTCAACCAGGTTCAAGTCTGGGCTCTGGCTGGGCCACTAAAGGACATTCAGAGACTTGTCCCAAAGTCACTCCTGCGTTGTCTTGGCTGTGTGCTTAGGGTCGTTGTCCTGTTGGAAGGTGAACCGTTGCCCCAGTCTGAGGTCCTGAGCACTCTGGAGCAGGTTTTTATCAATGATCTCTCTGTACTTTCCTCCGTTCATCTTTCCCTCGATCCTGACTCGTCTTCCAGTCCCTGTCGCTGAAAAACATCCCCACAGCATGATACTGCCACCACCATACTTCACCTTAGGGATGGTGTCAGGTTTCCTCCAGACATGATGCTTGGCATTCAGGCCAAAGAGTTCATTCTTGGTTTCATCAGACCAGATAATCTTGTTTCTCATGGTCTGAGTCCTTAAGGTGCCTTTTGGCAAACTCCAAGCGGGCTGTCATGTGCCTTTTACCAAGGAGTGGCTTCCATCTGGCCACTCTACCATAAAGGACTGATTGGTAGAGTGCTGCAGAGATGGTTGTCCTTCTGTAAGGTTCTCCCATCTCCACAGAGGAACTCTGGAGACACAATCCTGTCTCAGAGCTCTACGGACAATTCCTTTTAACTCATGGCTTGGTTTTTGCTCTGACATGCACTGTTAATCGTGGGACCTTATATACAGTACCAGTCAAAAGTTTGGACACACCTATTCATTCAAGGGTTTTTCTTTATTTGTACCTTTTTTTTACATTGTAGAATAATAGTGAAGACATCAAAACTATGAAATAAGACATATGGAATCATATAGTAATCAAAAAAGTGTTAAACAAACAAAAATATATTTTATATTTGAGATTCTTAAAATAGCCACCCTTTGCCTTGATGACAGCTTTGCACACTCATGGCATGCCTGCAGTACTTCAATGAAAGGGGGCAGTCATTCTCCTCTGTTATGAACACAGCTTTGATGTTGATCATAATGACTTGACAGGCATACATATTATACCTGTTGAGCCACAACAAGTTGTGACTAAGGGAACTGGCTATATTTCCTATAGATAGGAAGGAGGCAATATGGTGAATATTTTTGCTTTCTCAAATTTACATCTGTACAATATTAAACAGATGTGTTGAATTGATTGACTTTCAAAGTGTAAATGATACAAAACATAATGCAGTCTATAAACCATTGATTGTTGAGTGTGTGTATGTGTATGAACACGCCTGCATGTGTGTGTCTATTGGTGCTTGAGTGTGTGTGTGTGTGTGTGTGTGTGTGTGTGTGTGTGTGTGTGTGTGTGTGTGTGTAACCGGTGGGTGCGAACTGCAGACGAACAGTGTGTGTGGGCAGCTGGGAGCCTCTGGATTCTGCCTCTGACTTCTGCCTCTGTCTGTTAATGTGTCAGTCTGCTGCGAGTGGGGCGGTAAGCCTGGCTGTGTGCCGCTGGGAGCGCGCGTGTGTACACGTGTTTGAGTGTGTGTGTGTTTGTGCGGTCACTGATGGGACCTGTCACTATCAGGCCCACACATCTCTGCCCGAGGTGCAACGAGTCTGCAGAGGTTGAGGAGAGCAGTGGTTTCCCACGGCTGCTGCTCGTGGCCCCAGCCCTGCCTCTGCATTCCTGGGCTGCCAGCGATCTGTAAATGTTTGGACAGCCTTGAACAAATAACACACCTTGACAGGCACAAGCACAGGCTCTCTCTCTTTCCCTCTCACACCACATCCTCCTCATCACCCTCCTCCTTAACCCAAGCCACAAACGCTAACCTACATACCCTACTGCCTCTCTCGCAAACTGTCTGGCCCAGATTTCACTGTCAAACACAAAGAAATACACACACATAGGGCTCGATTCAATCCATATTGCTGAAGATCCGCGCTACAGCGTGATTGAAATGTAAAGGTCATTTCGAATTGAGCCAACATATGCAGCATTTACCATGAATGCAGTCTCAGAGAACGTGGAAATATTGCCTTTAAATTTCAATTGCACTGTAGCGCGGATCTTCAGCCATAGTACCTTCATAGTTGAAGGTTACCCTGTACAACACCCTGTCGTTCTCCGCTAACATCAAAGCGGTGACCCAATCCTGTCTCCCAAGTGGCGCAGTGGTCTAAGGCACTGCATCGCAGTGCTAGCTGTGCCACTAGAGATCCTGGTTCGAATCCAGGCTCTGTCGTAGCCGGCCGTGACTGGGAGACCCATGGGGCGGCGCACAATTGGCCCAGTGTCGTCTAGGGTAGGGGAGGGAATGGCCGGCAGGGGATGTAGCTCAGTTGGTAGAGCATGGTGTTTGCAACGCCAGGGTTGTGGGTTTGATTCCCACGGGGGGGTATCAAACAAAAAAGTTACGATAATGTATGCACTCACTAACTGTAAGTCGCTCTGGATAAGAGTGTCTGCTAAATAGTTTACAATTCTGCACTATTAACCCTTACACCGGTGGAGTTTTCATTGGGCAGAGAGAAAAATGTGCAGTATTATAGCTACTCATGCTTTTTTACAAATTTTGCCATGAGGCTGAGAGAAAATGTTGCTGTTTTAGAGCTCAGAGATTCTTGAAAGACGGGACAATCAACTTTTATTCCATAAATAATTATCTTAATATTAACAACATTTGAAATATATGACCAAAGTATCAGCTATCAAACAATTTTTAAAGGAACAACCTCCTAATTTATTTTGTTATTCATAGAATGCAACTAACTGTATTTTTGTCATTATGGCATCTACACAGTGAAGGAGAGACGGTTGTCCAGAGAAATGGATGCAAATGGTGACTCCACATACAAACACACATTCACACTGAGAGGTGATTGCTAGCTAGCCAACACTACCAGCTAGCAGTACTGTAGCAACTAAATACAATATCATTTTAGCCAGCTACATTCGTTCGCAGTGACGCCGTTTTCAAACAAAGTCAACACCGCAGCCATTGCTAGCTAGCCAACACTACCAGCTAGCAGTACTGTACCAACTAAATACAATATCATTTTAGTCAATGAGAAACTCTTGAGCGTGCCATCTCTAGCCAACTCTCCTGCTATCTCTCTCAGAATGACCTTCTTGATCCAAACCAATCAGGTTTCAAGACTGTTCATTCAACTGAGACTGCTCTTCTCTGTGTCACGGAGGCTCTCCGCACTGCTAAAGCTAACTCTCTCTCCTCTGTTCTTCTCCTTCTAGACCTATCTGCTGCCTTTGATACTGTGAACTATCATATCCTCCTCTCCACCCTCTCCGAGTTGGGCATCTCCGGCGCTGCTTACTCTTGGATTGCGTCCTACCTGACAGGTCGCTCCTACCAGGTGGCATGGTGTGAATCTGTCTCCACACCACGTGCTCTCACCACTGGTGTCCCCCAGGGCTCAGTTCTAGGCCCTCTCCTATTCTCTCTATACACCAAGTCACTTGGCTCTGTCATATCCTCACATGGTCTCTCCTATCATTGCTACGCAAACAACACACAATTAATTTTCTCCTTTCCCCCTTCTGATAACCAGGTGGCGAATCGCATCTCTGCATGTCTGGCAGACATATCAGTGTGGATGTCGGATCACCACCTCATGCTGAACCTTGGCAAGACGGAGCTGCTCTTCCTCCCGGGGAAGGACTGCCCGCTCCATGATCTCACCATCACGGTTGACAACTCCATTGTGTCCTCCTCCCAGAGTGCAAAGAACCTTGGCGTTACCCTGTACAACACCCTGTCGTTCTCCGCTAACATCAAAGCGGTGACCCAATCCTGCAGGTTCATGCTCTACAACATTTGCAGAGTACGACCCTGCCTTACACAGAAAGCGGCACAGGTCCTAATCCAGGTACTTGCCATCTCCCGTCTGGATTACTGCATCTCGCTGTTGGCTCGGCTCCCTGCCTGTGCCATTAAACCCCTACAACTTATCCAGAACGCTGCAGCCCGTCTGGTGTTCAACCTTCCCAAGTTATCTCATGTCACCCTGCTCCTCCGCACACTCCACTGGCTTCCAGTTGAAGCTCGCATCTACTACAAACCATGGTGCTTGCCTACGGAGCTATGAGGGGAACGGCACCTCCTTACCTTCAGGCTCTGATCAGACCCTACATCCAAATGAGGGCACTACGTTCATGCACCTCTGGCCTGCTAGCCCCCCTATCTCTATGGAAGCACAGTTCCCGCTCAGCCCAGTCAAAGCTATTCACTGCTCTGGCACCCCAATCGTGGAACAAGCTCCCCCACGACGCCAGGACAGCGGAGTCACTGACCACCTTCCGGAGACACTTGAAACCCTACCTCTTTAAGGAATACCTGGAATAGTATAACTGTAGTCCTTCTACCCCTCCCCCCCCTCCCCCACCCCCACATAAAAAAAGTGTGGTTGTCCCACTGGCTATCCTAAGTTAAATGCACCAATTTGTAAGTCGCTCTGGATAAGCACGTCTGCTAAATGACTTAAATGTAAATGTGAACTCCGTCAGACACCATAAAATACATTCAATTTTTACAATTATTGTCCAACAAGTGTTTAAAGGCCTTGATTGTTTACTGATAGCATTAGATTATTCAAATATGTAATACAAATCTAAAAAATAATTGTTGTTTTGTTTTATAGCACTATTAAATACTCCAGGGCTGATTTCATTTTGTCATATTCTTCTAGATTTAGAACATAAACCATTTATAAAGCAAACATTATCCCTTAGGTCTAGCACAGCAAACACTTCAATTGTTTAAGCATACTGTATGTTGCAGAACAGAGATAAAAAAGATTTTAAAAGATTGACAAAATAATATTGACCCCATCAGTGACGGACTTGACAAGCCACTGATGGAGTTGAAAACAGATACTCAAAACATACATATTTTTGCCTCAAAAAATAAACCCTGACCCTGCTCATTCCTATTAATTTTAGACAAATCTGATGGAGTCTCTGGACACATCTTTTAGATGAATATTATTTAAAGTCACAGAGGGCTATTGCAAGAATGTTTTTAGAACTTTAAACACTTTTCTGGAGAGTTTGAAGTTGGAATACTTTGCTCCGGACAAGGGCATTTCCATGCACAGAGCTGACATGGAAATGAATAATATTGAAAGTATTTTGAAACTTCCAAAAACAAATATTTTCCCTTACTGTATAAAATTCCCCTAAATTTATATTTAAGCTCAAAATTGCAACAAAATTCATTTTTTTCAACGTTTCCCTTCCCAACAAGTATTGTCCCGACTTTCAAGAATCTCTGAGCTAATTTCCTGATTTTCTACACATTTTGCCATGAGGCTCAGAGAACATTTTGCAGTACCTATAATTCAAAAAATTTATTTCATGGCTTATGACGTGTTCATATGCTGTCTGGGAGGCATGAACTCCGGGGGTCGTGACTCCCAGACAGTATAGCACACACCCCCTTGCGGGGGCTGTGGGGGGGGACATGCCTGTCCTAAGCAAGCCCACAAAATACAAGGGTTAACGGTTTCAATAAACTTTGCACAGTGTAGACGTTTTGGTAAGAGGTCAGTGTAGGATACACACAAAGTGTTTACATGGTCTCTAGTCTAAACCACATGTTAGACAGACTTCCTGCCAAGTAGGAGTTGTAAGCATTATGAGGACTCTCATACACAAGCTCCATTTAATGAGTTCCTTATCCTGAAAACAAAGCTTCATATATAGTAAACATTATGATTATGCCTTTGATATACAATAACTTTATGGTAAACCATTTTAGCAATTTGTAGGCCTAAATGAGTTGATGACTTCTGACACTTATTGTTGATTACGTAACAGTACACTACTATACAACCGTTACATAGAATGTTCACTTATGTTGTGAAAAGCCTTGACTGTCAAGTCTATTAAAAACACAGAATGACACTGAAAGCCCAAAATGATTTGCATATATTTTTAACAACCTATTTATCATTGTGAGACGATACACACTGTATCCTATTTAAGCAATAAGGCCCGAGGGGGTGTGGTATATGGCCAATATACCACAGCTAAGGGCTGTTCTTATGCACGACGCAACGCGAAGTGCCTGGATACAGACCTTAGTCGTGGTATATTGGCCATATACCATAAACCCCCGAGGTGCCTTATTGCTATTATAAACTGGTTCCAATGTAATTAGAGCAGTAAAAATAAATGTTTTGCCATACCCGTGGTATACGGTCTAATATACCATGGATGTCAGCCAATCAGCATTCAGGGCTCGAACCACACAGTTTATAATGTACAATAACATGGTATGATAATAATGCCTTACCCAATGTGAATTCCCCCACAACCACCCACACACACGCGCACTGATGTCTGGCAGCAGCTGTGGAATTCTGGAGTTCCTCTGCTCGGAGTAAATCCCACGTAACATAACGCAGGACAAGTTACACTGTGCTTCTCCAGGCAGCAGCAGACCAGTCAAATGCGGCTCTGTTTTCATTGTACGGAGGCCTCGGGGTACATATTTCTGTAATTAGGCTTTTATGCTCAGCAATTTTGCAGCTGTGATGACATTTGGGTGTCGCCCCCCTGTTTCTCACGGTCTCACTGCTAATGCTGGTCCGGCCGCTGGTCGTCAGCCAAGACTGAGGTCTATGTGTCAGCCCCCACTCCTTGTGTACACATAGAAAGAAGATGCTTTTGAACAAATATATTCCTGGCAAGTGGAAGTGAACCGCACTGGTGCCATTTCAGGGTCAGTTTTCAAATTGTAGCTCCCTGGTTTAGGAGGGTGGAGAGGGAGAGGGAGGGGAGAGGTTATAAAAGAACTGAAGCACATTGAAGTGGTTCTATACATTGACAGTGTTTCATTGTTTTTGCGCTCAGTTTGCCAGACAAATTTCTTGTTCAAATACATAACTGGTTTGTTGGGAATTTTAGGACTTTTAGTAGGCTACTTATTCAAAATTCCTTTTATCCGTTATGCTTGACTGAATAAGATAGTTTTTTTTCAATAAACTAGCTTTTTCTGCCACTAGAGGTGATGTTTCCCCCTAATTTGCCTACTTTTTAAACTCTTCCTAAAATGTTCAGAGGGAGGACCATTTTCCATATTATCAACCACTGACAAGATAATGAAAACATTATCCTATATGTATACTCCCTCTTTTCTATTTTATTGATTGATTATATTGATTCTGAAAACAAAATTAACAATGGCAACTGGTAGCTATTTAATATCAAATGAATCAATCTAACATGAAATGAATGCATGCGGACGTACAGTACAGTTCAGTGGTTTACAGTAGATGAAACCAACTCCACAAGGATCTCACAATACAGGGATTTAGCAATGTGTATGAGTATGTCCCACATGGTACCCAATTCCCCTTATAGGGCCCTGGTCATATTGCCTGTATAGTTCACTACATTTTCAGCAAAAATAGCCTGTCTGGGTGTGTAAACAAATAATTTCCTTATTCAGAAAGAGCCCAGCCCAGGAAGAGAGGAGTGGAGGGGAAAGGAGGGGGTAGCAGGACTCAGGAGTAGTCACAGGGGGTGATAATGGCGGGTGGTGTTCTCCGTGGTAGCTCCCTGTCTGTCTGTTAGAGCTCAACTGTCCTCCCGGAAACCCCAGTCCAGCTGCTGCCCCTTACAACAGGAATGTATCCTTGGGTCGGATGCCAGGAGTGTGGTGGCACATTAATAATGGGTTGACCACTGGTCCAGGTCACTTCTGAGTTAATAACATTGCGCACACAAATCCTCTGCTCCCCTGCCTTAACCCTACCACTTGAGCAGCTGCTGGACCCACGGTTTCCCAGAGTCAGTGATACCGTCTGTGTGTGTGTGTGTGTGTGTGTGTGTGTGTGTGTGTGTGTGTGTGTGTGTGTGTGTGTGTGTGTGTGTGTGTGTGTGTGTGTGTGTGTGTGTGTGTGTGATTGTACGTGAGTGCGTGCGTGCATGTAAGAAAATGTGAGCATGTGTATGTGTTTGGGTGTGGAGAGTTTATTGGGTAAGGATGTCTGATGAATTGACCAGATACGCATACCTAGTTCCTGTTTAGTCATTTTTATGTGGACCAAGCTGAAATGTTATAGACAGCCGAAATATTACTAGTAATGATGTGATCAGCTGTGGGCAATCAGGCTAGAATAGGGTTCTATACTGTATATTGCACCCACACTAGGCCTAGTTCTATTAAAGAGGAACAAAAGGCAGGACAGCATCAAAAGACAACAGCTTGGTGAGTGCAACAGGGCAGTGGCATCAGTTCAGCTAAACCTAGGGTATGGCACACATTTTTGGGAAGTTAAAGCTCATTTACTGTATTTCTACACAATTTAACAACTCCAAAATGTTATTTAGAGAACAGCTAAAACAAACAACAATGACCATTAACTATCACTGCAATATTGTGTTTGGTATTTTATTAGGATCCCCATTAGCTGTTGCGAATAGCTGGGGTCCACACACATGAAACATGACATAATACAGAACATTAATAGACAACAATATTATGCATCTATTTTAAAGGTCTGTGGAATGGTGTGTACAATGTGAACCACTACTCAACCTCATCATACATTTACTCATTTACTTGTGGAACAGGGCGTACAGTGCAACATGAAACAGATGCATAATACACCCTATCAAGTCACAATAAGGCCGACTTTAAATGCTGACATCAACTTGAAAGTAACCGGTGCATAAAACAGCTAACCACGAATGCAAACTATGCCAGACAAATCCTACACATGCATTGAAATACATGTAAAAGGCATAAAAACATTATGCATCTATTTTAAAGGTCTGTGGAATGGTGTGTACAACGTGAACCACTACTCAACCTCATCATAAATTAACTCATTTACTGCATACAGTGCAACATAAAATAAATACAAATTGAGGCAAAGGAATTACTTAGGCCTACAATCGACAAGGACGCATGACGACAAACAAAGTCGACCAAACAATTACGAAAATCACGAAATACAAAAGGAAAATCTACACATTAAGCCCGCGCCCGTGACTCAGCACCGCTTAATGGACAGAGCCTCTGTACAGGTAGGCATAGTGGAGCTCCGTGGTGTGGTGCTGAATGGACAGTGTCTAGTAGCCAGCTATAGAATTCTTCCATTTGTGGGCAGCTAGATATTTCTTGGGCACAGTTAGGTAGCCAAAAATGCGTGTATGAAAATCATAACTGTCACGCAGATCTTTAGAAATGGTAGAATCAATTGTAAATTGGCACTACCCATGAAAAAGGTTGCAGACCCCGTGCTATAGGCTATATGAAGCCACCCTTGTGGAACCGCTCATAGTTTCGTGCGCTTCCCACTAAAGTTGTCTCGTGCGCTGCATTCAGAGGTGTTCCTCATAATGTGTGCGCCCAGCTAATTTAGCTTTTGCCTGTCTGCAATAATTCGTCTATATATACTGTATATATATATATATATATATATATATATATATATATATATAATATATATATATATATATATATATATATATATATATATATATATAAAACAGCCCTACATCCACACTATAGCTAAATAACTTAGCAATATTTAATGACGTTTTGCCAGCAAGATTGATGATAGAATATCTCATTTTAATTCAGGAAGATGGACAAGCAAGACTGATAGATGGAAATGCATTATACCAGAGGCAGGTATGCTACAGGTACGGATTAGGGAAGAGGATGATCATGATGAAGTAGGCCTACAGCAAGAAGATTAAAAAAGTTAGCCCAACTAAGTAATAATTAATTATCTCAATGATCATTCTGTCACTGCATGAAAATGCACATTTGTTATTGTATTTGAAGCCAAAAACAAGACATGTACACTGTATTTTGGGGAAATGTTCTAAATATCAAGTTGTTTTGTGTTTATTTTCATACTAATAGGCCTACATTAAACCAAAACTGCACTAGCCTACTGGGCGACAGGGAGAATGAATGAAAATAACAATTAGGCTACAGGTATCACAACATATATTTTAATAGCAATAAAATAGCTTTTGGTTTCGAAAAGTCACCAAAAAGGAGGGCTCCCCACCTCCCAATTCCCAATTCAATTAACCCCTGGCAATCAGATCACGACAAAGTGTACAAGACCGAGTTTAAATGCCGACATCAAATCAAAGCAATCGCGCACTGTCTCTGCCTTTCTGCTTTCTAAAAGTGACTGAAAAGGCATACAGGCTGGCAGCTGCATCGCCAGCTATACAATACGCTAAACAGCCGTTGCACTAATCGAGATTGGAATGATTTAAGTCTCTCTTTTTTTTGCCCACTTATTTTTCTTTGTATTGAGCTAGGGTATGGTGACTGTCATATCCAACTGACGCCGCTGCAACAGAGTATTTCTGTGTTCGCAGTAGAAAAAAAGTTGATTCAGAATTGTTGGCTTGTGTCTGCATTAGACAGGACATAAAATACGTTGTGTGATTCACTTCCTTGTTCTACAGCATCAAAGGCCAAGAAAGCTCTGAAGTGGCTTTGAATTGCTCAAGGAACAAACACCATTATGTTTATTTGGGAGCACTTTTTAAAGAACCACAAACAATGTGGAAGAGAATCACACGAATGTACATCACAGTCAAAGTACCTCACATGAGGGGAACTATGTCTTGGTTTGATCCGTTCCACGCAAAACCTTTCAGTCATTGTTCAGCGTAGTTTGATTGACAGGGTGAAATATGAGGGGTCCATCACACTTTATTTGGATAGTCCGGATTTTCCTTCTGTATATTGTCATACTATCAACAAACTATCTGTTGATAAGCAACTACTTGCTAAGGTTACGTTTAGGGTTAGGTTTAGAATAAGGGTTAGGGTAAGGGTTAAGGTTAGGGTTAGGGGGCTAGGGTAAGTCTGTAGAGCATCTACAAATGAGGGGTCCACTCATGGTTGAGTATTAGCCACAGCATATAGGCCTTTCACAAAGCCTAAAAGCCACAGTAGTACCGTCGTTTTTCTTCTAATCATCTCTCTTAACACATTCAGCCATTGAAGCACCTGGGTGGATCATAGGCCTGACAACAAAACAGCCATATAGTTGCTCTAAGGTACATTTTTCAGCATTGGGCCTAATTACAAATGAGACACAAAAAATATAAAAACGCTTTCATTGGTTTCCTTCCTTTTATGCTTCCATGCATGCTATTCAATCATGAGAGGGAGGCAAACAAAACCTTGCTCTCTCCTTGACCCAAAACCATTCCTCTAATTGCTGCAGGCTGCATGGTCAAATGCAGCTGGATGTGGACTCTCCCATGGCATACTAGAGCATCTGTAATTGCCATATGCTGCCTCACAAAAATTATTTTTTACAGAGCTAGAGGACAAGCACACAACAGAATACCAGAGTTTAGATAAGGAGTACATAAGGAAGTTACCTCTGCTTTCTCTGATAGGCACCTTGACAGAACATCATGTTCATGACTATCGTAGTGACATCCAGTGACTATAGGGTTAATTCACTTTTTTTTTTTTTTTCAGAGCCTAGAAGCAAAACAACCATATGATCCTAGAATACCTTTAAATGTACACAGCTCCTGGAGAAGCCAACTAAACACTCACACCTTTTCTAAGAGGACATTTCTTGTTTCAGTACAAGTATGACACTGCAGGACCATTCAGACAACATTTACAATGAATGTTGCAATATTACGCCAGCGCAATGGTTGCAGCATAATCCTAATGACAAATGTGTCTCTACTGTGGCTTACTAAAGGCATTTCACCTGTATTATGCAGCAGTTCAGGTGTGTCATCACTTGGATGTACAGTGGGGGAAAAAAGTATTTAGTCAGCCACCAATTGTGCAAGTTCTCCCACTTAAAAAGATGAGAGAGGCCTGTAATTTTTATCATAGGTACACGTCAACTATGACAGACAAATTGAGATTTTTTTTCTCAAAAAAATCACATTGTAGGATTTTTAATGAATTTATTTGCAAACTATGGTGGAAAATAAGTATTTGGTCACCTACAAACAAGCAAGATTTCTGGCTCTCACAGACCTGTAACTTCTTCTTTAAGAGGCTCCTCTGTCCTCCACTTGTTACCTGTATTAATGGCACCTGTTTGAACTTGTTATCAGTATAAAAGACACCTGTCCACAACCTCAAACAGTCACACTCCAAACTCCACTATGGCCAAGACCAAAGAGCTGTCAAAGGACACCAGAAACAAAATTGTAGACCTGCACCAGGCTGGGAAGACTGAATCTGCAATAGGTAAGCAGCTTGGTTTGAAGAAATCAACTGTGGGAGCAATTATTAGGAAATGGAAGACATACAAGACCACTGATAATCTCCCTCGATCTGGGGCTCCACGCAAGATCTCACCCCGTGGGGTCAAAATCATCACAAGAACGGTGAGCAAAAATCCCAGAACCACACAGGGGGACCTAGTGAATGACCTGCAGAGAGCTGGGACCAAAGTAACAAAGCCTACCATCAGTAACACACTACGCCGCCAGGGACTCAAATCCTGCAGTGCCAGACGTGTCCCCCTGCTTAAGCCAGTACATGTCCAGGCCCGTCTGAAGTTTGATAGAGTGCATTTGGATGATCCAGAAGAGGATTGTGAGATTGTCATATGGTCAGATGAAACCAAAATATAACTTTTTGGTAAAAACTCAACTCGTCATGTTTGGAGGACAAAGAATGCTGAGTTGCATCCAAAGAACACCATACCTACTGTGAAGCATGGGGGTGGAAACATCATACTTTGGGGCTGTTTTTCTGCAAAGGGACCAGGACGACTGATCCGTGTAAAGGAAAGAATGAATGGGGCCATGTATCGTGAGATTTTGAGTGAAAACCTCCTTCCATCAGCAAGGGCATTGAAGATGAAACGTGGCTGGGTCTTTCAGCATGACAATGATCCCAAACACACCGCCCGGGCAACGAAGCAGTGGCTTCGTAAGAAGCATTTCAAGGTCCTGGAGTGGCCTAGCCAGTCTCCAGATCTCAACCCCATAGAAAATCTTTGGAGGGAGTTGAAAGTCCATGTTGCCCAGCGACAGCCCCAAAACATCACTGCTCTAGAGGAGATCTGCATGGAGGAATGGGCCAAAATACCAGCAACAGTGTGTGAAAACCTTGTGAAGACTTACAGAAAACGTTTGACCTGTGTCATTGCCAACAAAGGGTATATAACAAAGTATTGAGAAACTTTTGTTATTGACCAAATACTTATTTTCCACTATAATTTGCAAATAAATTCATTAAAAATCCTACAATGTGATTTTCTGGAATTTTTTTTCTCATTTTGTCTGTCATAGTTGACGTGTACCTATGATGAAAATTACAGGCCTCTCATCTTTTTAAGTGGGAGAACTTGCACAATTGGTGGCTGACTAAATACTTTTTTTCCCCACTGTATCATATTGTCTCTGGACTGTGGACTTCAGTGACACAGCCCTCATGGTGTCTGCTGCTAAGGGTTGTAACCTCACAATAATAATAATAATATGCCATTTAGCAGACGCTTTTATCCAAAGCGACTTACAGTCATGCGTGCATAAATTTTTTGTATGGGTGATCCCAGTGATCGAACCCACTACCTTGGCGTTACAAGCGCCGTGCTCTACCAGCTGAGCTACAGAGGACCACAATCACACGTGTGCCGTGTGCATGGCGGTCACATGCCAGCAGAGAGGCCGCCACACAGACGACTGGCTGGATATATGCAGACAGACAGAGACAGACTGACAGCCCAGACGTATCAGTGATCATTCCAGGAGACGTCTAGGGGCAGAGGGTGACAGTGGCGACCACCCCTAGAGAAGTGTGTCGAGTGCAAGACAGAAGGAAATGGAAATATTCCATGACTGGAACAGCCTACTTTTGTGCTGTGTTTGTAAGGTTTACTCAGGTGAAACGATTACCCGTTCCATTCTAGACTTGTTTGGGGGATTGTATTGAAATACACAACAAGACATGGGACCCTTGTAAGACTAGGCGTCGCTAAGCCAAGGCGTCAGCTAATGGGGACAGTGGCTGTTCAAACTTGCAAACACACTTAAGGTTGTATGTGCCATGACTGATATAGAGAAAAAAATGTAATCCTCAATATTGAGACATTAATGTGATTATTGACAACTCCATTACACTGGTTTGCCTGCAAAAAATGTTTTATACTTTCAACAGTATCCTACTGAAAAGTAGACAACTCTTCAGAAGTTATATTTTAACATGTTGTGAGGCAACGAAACAAAATGGATTAAAGTGTAAGCCATGCCATTTATTAGACTCAAACACAAACACAACCACACATTACACATACATAAAAAGAGTGAGACAGAGAGAGAGAGAGAGAGAGAGAGAGAGAGAGAGAGAGAGAGAGAGAGAGAGAGAGAGAGAGAGAGAGAGAGAGAGAGAGAGAGAGTATTTGCAACTCTCACTCATTGGAGCAGCTTAGCAAGAGTTTGTTGTATGGGCAGTGCTAGTGCACTAGTGCATGTATGCGCGTGCATTCGCTCCCTGTTTGGCCACGCATGGCTCCCCCTTTCCCTCCACCCTTACAGCTAATCTCTGACCCCCATCAATAAGATGCATTCAGACTCCATCAAGCAGCCGAGCTGCTGTGCAGGTGGGCAGGAACCGCTTGGGGGGAGGAGGGCCCTCAGTCCTGGGAAACACTACCTTAATTGTCCCCCCGAACCCTTTTAAAGAATATTAAGCTGCATTAGCGGTCTATGAGGCTTTCTTTCCTGGTCTTTCTTTTGGAAAGGGGCTATAACGGCGCGCTCAGCCGACAGACCATTAAACGTGACAGGTCTTTGTGGTGTAAGGGGAAACAAACCGCAGAGAAGTGAGGCTAAGGCTGGTCGAGCCACAGGTTAGTTAGGACGTCTGGTTTGTATCAAGCCACTCCGCTCCTGCCTGACCCGCTCCCACAGCCTTAGATCAATTAGTGGATATTAGCCATCGTGGGGGAGTGGGTCCATACTGTATAGGGAGGACCCTCACAGCCAATGTTGTGCTACTCTTTAAATCAAATCAAATCAAATTGTATTGGTCAGATACACAGATTTGTAAGTGTTATAGTAGGTGCAAATGCTTGTGTTACTAGCTCCAACAGTGCAGTAGAATATCTCGCAAATACAATACAAATATACAAATCATCTAAAAAAACTAACAAGTAATAAAGAAATGACAGAACCGGTCCAATTAACAATCCTGAGTAGATGTATTAGAGTGATTGAGTGTGTCAGAATCCAGAATATAAATACGTGGTGTTGTTACGGATACAGGTATCCTGTATGTGTTTTTGTATTTTTCCTCTCCTTCTGCCCTAATCACAGGTGTCCTTTGTGTTCCTGATTGGTGGTCGTTGGGGTGTCCCACCTGTCCGACATCCGTTCGTCTGCTGATTTCTGAGGTGGACCAATCAGTGGACATTCCTCTGCATTGGACCACCTGTTTCTGGTTTTTCACTCACATCACACATCCCATTGTTTTAAAAGCCAGTCATTTGTGTTTGCTGACAGAGACTCTTTTTGTTTGTGAGTATGGATACTGTGGTGTCCTGTTTTTTGTGTACTCACTCATTTGCTGTTTACTCTATATGGTAACTATGTTGTGTGTTCCTGGGAAAAGGGGGATTTAGCAAGTTGCCCTTGGGCATACATTACCCGTAGGAAAAACATTGTCTAAAAACACTAGTTAGACCTGAGCGGACCACCCACTGTATTTTTGTATGGTTAGCAGTAGCTTAGCGGTTCTTGAGGCAGGCAAGATCAGTTTAGGGGTTTTTGACATTATTGTTTCATTCCTTGGGTCCTGCTCAGCCCCTTTTCTCAAACCTTTACCGTGTGTTCATAATAAACATTTTGTGTTTGACGGTAGCTTATGGTTGTCGGTGTATTTTTGTTCTCACTGTTTCCGTGTCACTATTCTAATTTGCATGAGTTATGTTACGGGTCTCTTTTCCATCCACCCTAGATTTTTAAAGCCACAGGCTTCGTAACATAACGTGGGGGTTCGTCCGGGATTTGAACCCGGGACCTTCTTCCAAAGTGTGCACTTTCATACTCCCCATTTAACAACGGATTTAACAATGGTGGAAACTCCCTCCAGCCAACGCTTACACCAATCCAATGCTTTTAATGTTTTTAAATGTATGTAAATTGTACAGTATTTTTCGTTATGTGTCAGACCCCAGTAAGACTAGCTGTCGCCATGGGGATCCTAATAAATCAAATCAAATGCCGGGGAGTGTGCAAGTACACACTTTGGGGAGAAGTGTGGAGAATCGGGACGCCAGTCCACCCAGAAGAGAGCAGCCTACAAGTGCTGACCCCAGGGCCCCTCACTTCTAAATCACCCTGTGTCAGAGCCACTGTGTTGGGGGTTCAGAACACAGCACAGCACAGCAGCTTAACACAGGCCTTAAAACATGCCTCACTCCTTCCATGCTCCCCTTGTCTGCTCTTTGGTTACATTTACTGTTATATGGCAGGGTTGGGTGACAATACATTCAAACGGCAATCCTTAAAAAAGAAAAATAATTGAAATTCAAAACTTGGAAGAATTTTGAATAGTATTAATTGTTTTTTGTATTTAAAAAAGTATAGAAAGTATATAATTTGGAAAGAAAATGGTATGGTTCATTTTCTAAGAGGACAAGCAGGTGGACACCAGAGAGGAAAGTCATTAGCTTAAGACTTTCCAGTGATTGTGATGTCATTGCTTCACTTATTATTATGACATATCTAGACCACCGTAGAAAGTGGATCTTCCAATCACATATTTGGGTAGTGAAAATAACTGAATTTAGGGTAATTGTTTAAGTGATTTAATGTACAGTATCTACAGTGCAACCAACATTTTTTTTCATATCAAAATTAAAGTTGGGTCTTTTATGAAATTAATAATCAGTCTGCTCTGTACTGACGACTGAGAAATAAGATGTATTCTTCACTTTTGATGTAATGGCTTGTAAGAGAAGACCAACACTGCTTGAGCGGGTTTGGGGAAAAATGTAAATGCTAGTCGATACAAAAAACAATTAATGAATTCAAAATTCTTCCAAGTATTGAATTTCAATTATTTTTCTTTTTTAAGGATTGCCGTTTGAATGTATTGTCACCCAACCCTGCCATATAGCAGTGAATGTAACCAAAGCGCAGACAAGGGGAGCCTGGAAGGAGTGAGGCATGTTTTAAGGCCTGTGTTAAGCTGCTGTGCTGTGCTGTGTTCTGAACCCCCAACACAGTGGCTCTGACACAGGGTGATTTAGAAGTGAGGGGCCCTGGGGTCAGTAGGCTGCTCTCTTCTGGGTGGACTGGCGTCCCGATTCTCCACACTTCTCCCCAAAGTGTGTACTTGCACACTCCCCGGCATTTGATTAGATTTATTAGGATCCCCATGGCGACAGCTAGTCTTACTGGGGTCTGACACATAACGAAAAAGACATTACAGACAAAATACTTTACAATTTACATACATTTAAAAACATTAAAAGCATTGGATTGGTGTAAGCGTTGGCTGGAGGAAGTTTCCACCATTGTTAAATCCGTTGTTAAATGGGGAGTATGAAAGTGCACACTTTGGAAGAAGGGTGGAGAATCGGGAAGCACATTCAGGCCATTGGCTGACCCAGACCTATGGAGGAAAGAGACAAGTGGCGCAAACAAGCTTAATGAATTATTGGACGCGCTGTCCTTTTTTTCAAGAGAGGTTTTGAGAAAATGTAGAAATGAGTTTTAGAATCTCACTTCAATACTATCTCAGTATTATCTGAGTTGAGATGTTGATTATTGAAGCATTGTTCCTCTCAAATAAATGATATAAATACAATTATAAAATATTTGTGGATCTACTATCATGTTATGATCTATCTATAGACAATGGTTAATCTCAAAAGGCAAAAAGAAGAATTCTCTAATTAATTGCCAGTAATTGAAGGTCCTTTGGAAAACACTTGTAATATGAATGTAGTGGCATTCATTGCACATGTAAAGTTTGATAACAAGACTATGTGCTCAGTACAGTTGAACAATAGGGAAATCAATGTGAAATTGTAACGAAATGGGTAGAGTCTTAATTAACTGTCTATTATTGGCATATTGGTAAAGCCTCTCGTCATTAACTAGAGTCTTCAAAAACAACCTTGAGAACTTAAACATATTCACTGAACAGCAGATGTACAACAATGATTGTTTTCCTTCCAATGCAAAGTCCCTTTTTTCCTCTCCTTTCTATTAGTACGTGGCTAAAAAGTGACATCATTGTGACCTTGTGACATCATTACTCAAAAACATTAACAAATGTGCTGCCCTTCTGGACACTAAAACAGGCATATGCTGCACAGAATGGGCCCCACATGAATCAAAAGCAGTTCCACTCTAAATAGGCAGATCTTGGAGGAAGAGGTTAGGATTACTCACTCCTTGCTCCATGACAGTTCATATTAGCCCACAGAGAGAGAATTCATCACCTTGTCATCCTAATAGAGGAAAGAAGATTCAGAAAAGGGGAGTGAAGAAGTGGGGTGGTGGGGTGTTTGTGCGCGCGTGCGTGCTTCTGTGTGTGTGTCTGTGTGTGTGCATGTGTATGTGTGTGTGTGTGAAAAGGAAAGAGAGCACGGTCAGGGCAGGGAGGGTCCCACCTTGTTGGCAACACAAAGCTGTTATTGTGCAATCAGCTCAGAGTAAAATCGGTTCTCTGTGGCCCTCACAATAGCCCACAAAGGACAGGGTCTGGTGGCTGGGGTGGGAGTGCGGTGACACAGCTGTGGGCAGAGCCTACACAGTCCAGCTCAATATGGCCCTCCTCACATCTGTAGCAGCTCGGCCCCTGCTTCCGCTGGGCCCTGGCACAATGGGGCACCTCAGCAGCACCTTTTGTTGCCAACTTTTTCAGGGCTCCTTTTTTGCCTAAATCTTAAATATTTCATTAGGCCTCTTTCGACCCCGCTCCCTTTCTTTCTCTGTCAGTCTAAAGAGCGGAGCGGAGCTGAGCCCTCAGCCCCTGCCCTTAACCCCCCCTCTTTGGTAGAACCCTGAAGTCAACAAAGGATTTCTCCCAATCTGTTGAGTTTTGGTGCACTCCTGTTGCTCCTCAAACACAAGCAATGTTTAAAATAAAATAGTGCAAAAAAAAGACTTACCCTTTATTTAAATCCCCTTTAAGTCCCAATAAATTAGTTGAACCAGTGTTGCTCCAATGTTAGTATAGATGAGTTTTATGAAAGTATATTCTGGTCCAGACAACTTGGTGTATTGAAGTAAGAATGAACATATTCTGGTTCAGGGTGCTTCTATTTTTATTCTGTACATGAATTCAGAAGAGAAGAGAGAATGACATGAATCCATCAATCCATGAAAAAGTATATAACAAGAAGTATATAACTGAGGTAGCTAGCTACATCATCTCAATGATAAGGACATGGTAACCAGTGAGGGAAAGAATGTCTTCCATTTCACCAGAAATTATATTGAAAGATATGTGTTCCCATTCGTGCAGAAGGTCTAATTTCACTCCTTAGCCAGTGTCTAACAGCAGTGGATAACAACATTTCCACATTATTCATGATATGTTTAGGTACATCTACCTTTCACAATGCGAGTTTATTAAAATGTAAATATAGTCATGGTGACATATGTTCACTTTCACTTTTCAATCACACTTATTGAGTGTCATTATGAAGTGTTTAGCCTATGACGCTGAGCGACTCTGAGCTCATCCTGTATCGGACTGCCACACATACTAAACACAACGAGGAGAGGGTGACCAAACACTCCCATACAAATATTAAACACTTGTTAATAACTTTTCCGTCCTTGCAGCAGAGCTTCCATCACGATGGGTAAATAGGGCTGAAAAGGATTTGCTTTTATGCAAAGGTTTAAACTGTCTTACAGCGATTGGGTTTGTGACAAAATAAAGCCTTTGTGAAAAAGGTTTAAGGAGGGGGGGCAGTATGATTTATCCAACACTTTAAGGACCCCTAATGAATAATTCAATGTTATCATTCAGCTTGACGCTTGATTATTATGTTTTCCTTCACTCTTCACACGTGAGGGACCCTGCCGGATGGGGGGTATCATGCAGGGGCGCTTAGGGGGAAGTAATGCGGGCCCACGGACAAAACAAGAAAGGCCGTGGCGCAGTACTCCACTGTCAGCTTGATAAATATAATGTGCCAACAATTAAAAACTCATTGCCATTGTCTAATTCAGCCAGAGCCTTGTTAACTGCTGCCTGGCAGGGAGGCTGGAGCATCAGCTACCAGCACCCACCATAATAAAGGCCCTGATTTCCCATCCTTTAAAAAAAAAACAAAGCCCTTCCCTTTGGCATGTAAATAAGACATTCATTCAGCCGCAATTTTCCGATAGAAAAAAAATTACCATCACCGTCTTTGATTTAATATTTTTTCCACGGAAAACAAAGAATTCTATAGTTTCAGAATAAAATAAAATAATATAAAAACGTTTCAGTCCTTTCTTAAGGGGCATTCTCATGGTAATGGTGTTGACACAACTTTGTGCAACGTGGGCATACAACACATATGAACCCTAGCAGGAGTCCATTACCGAAATGCCATTTAGCAAGCTGTTTCTGTGAGAAAGTCAAACGTTTAAGAGTGTTTTTGTGGGTTCTGGGGACGTGGGTTCCAGAGAAGCAGCGGGAGTCCATTGGGAGAGTTTCAGTGAAACTAAAGGCTTCTCAGGACTGAGATGTTTTCCAACTGAAGTCAAAAGTGGTGAAATGACAAAAAGGCAGGTTTTTTTCTTAAACATCCATGACAGTTGCACTCTTTAGCAACCTTTAAACATTGGATAAGTGCTTAGAGCCAACTCTTCAGAGTTCACAATTACATTACAAGTATATATATATTTTTTAAATGATCACTTCTTTCTGTTGAGCATTTCATTGTTTTCTTTGAATCCAAATAATTGATTTCCACAACATAAAAGGCTATCTCATTGGTCAAATGTGTGTTATACAACCCTTGGGCTACTAAAAATAAAACACTTATACTCAAAGACATGAGAGAATGTTCAAGTCAGACTGGACACAATGTGTTTCTTCTGATGGTGTAAAATCAGGTTTCCTTTATATTGCTAAAGGTGTCCCCCAAGGGTCGATTTTGGGCCCTGTACTTTTTACTATCTACATAAACAATATTGGTTTCTGTATGCGGACGATACTGTTGTGTATTCTGTTGCCCCTTCTTTTAACAAGGCTCTTTCAGAACTACAATCTGCCTTTTTGCTTTGCAGAAAGCCTTTGTTGAACTAATTATTATTATTATTATTATTATTAACTAAAATTGGTACTTAATGCAGGTAAAACTAAGTATATGTTGTATCTGATGATAATATACATTATGTACATTGTACGGTGCCCACATTACCGTGTCCCTGCTTATAAATATCTGGGTATCTGGATTAATGAAAAGCTATCTTTCAAAAAGCATATTGGGGAGTTAGTTAAGAAGTTAAGAATTTAAATGGGCTTCCTTTCGGTAAATAGCAGAAAACAAATAATTCAGTCGACATTCATTCTGGCTTTAGACTATAGCAATATTGTCTATATGAATGCAGGTGCCACTGTATTGAAGCCATTGGAAACAGTTTATCATGGCGCACTACACTTTATTACGGGAGACAGGTTCAATACACATCACTGCATTCTGTATCAGAAAGTAGGCTGGCCCTTTCTTAAGTCTCGTACATCAATGCACTGCTCTCTTTTTGTTTATTAATCCCTCTTGTGCAAACTTCTGCTATACCTTACTTAATTGTTAAACTGCAGACGTACAAGTCACAAGACCCGATCACGGGGATGGCTAACTCTGGAAGTCTTGTTGATCACTACAGAATTAGGTAAATCTGCATTTATTTTTCAGAGCTCTCTGCACCTTAATGCTCTGGTGTCGCTAGGGCAGTTCAAGTTGTTAATGGAGGACCACATTGTTGAGGAATGTGTTCGCTTCTTAAATTGTTTGTAGTATTGTATGTTTTTATTATGTTGTACATTTTTATAAATCGTGTTCATGGGCTCCCTTGGAAAAGAGGCCTTGGTCTCAGTGGGACTCCCTGCTGAAATAAAAGTCAAAATTGTGCGAAAGAATGACTGGTGAAAACTATAGAAAAAATCATAGGCAATCAACTTTTTACATTTTTTGGGGGAAAGTTATGCAACTATTGAAATGGTCAGTTTGTGACAGATTTATAATAATAAAAAAGGCAAATAGCCTAAGCATGATACAAATATGCAAATAATTAAGTGTCTAAAATAATGTCCTAAAAAATAATTTGCATTTATACAATTGCAAGTGGCTTCATAGTCTGAAACTACTCAAAGAGTCTATATCTATTCCAAGGTGTTTGTCGAGTCACATGTTTAGTCTGGTATTATGAGTTTCAATCCATCACACCTCCTCGTTGACAATGTCCCCATAGTAAAGGGTTTAGGGTGCAGATATGGAGACACTACAGAGTGTAGCGATCACTGGGGAATCCCGAGGATCCCCCACTTCTAATGCCCCATCTCATTGTCCCTCTTCAAGACCATTTGGACAGAAGTCTCGGAATGTGAAATATGTCTATTGGAGAAGGGCCTAAATGACTGTTGCGTTGGTCTGCTGTGGCACATGAAAGCAAAGAAGCTGGGTACAAACTGAAGTAAAGAGAGCTGAATTAGGTGAGCACCCTCTTCCTCTCCCCTCTCAGCTCCCCCAGCCTAGCTCCTCATTACCCCTGTCACACGGCCCACTTGGCACAGTCTTGTGGACTTAATTGAATTAGACATACCCGCTTGTTTAGGCATTGTGCTGTGGCATGAGAATCTCCCGACCATTTTCGCGAGGGGAGAGAAAAAAAAAAGACGAGGCCACTTGTCGAAAGATCTGAGAGTTGCGATTCTTGGGGAAAGGATGCATGGTGCGACAGACTCCCGTTCGGTCTCAGCAGTGCCGCTGTTCTCCAGAGCCTGGCCCGTCGCCCAGTGAAGAGAGGCGATGGACCCGTGGGAGGCTGAGCTCCTTGTGTCTGTCAGTGTGGGCTGGGTGAGCAGGGTCTGACTAGAGCAACATTAATAGAAAATCGGGGCTCAGGCCGGGGCTCATGGTCCTGGCTCTCAGATAAACTGTGGAAAGCCCTATGAGGGGCCATGGGTTTTGAGGAGATGAACTCACTAACATGCATGTTTTGAGAAACCATCAGGATTTGTGTGTGTGTGTGTTCAGGATGTCAGGATGTACATTTCAGCTACATGGTGAAAAAGTTATAGACTACTCAAAAACTACTTTTGGACATTTGAAATATTACACACAAATGACATTACACTTGTACGTGTGTGTTATGTGCCCGTATATCCATTCATCTGTTGTTCAGGTGCTTACGCTTCCCTCTGAATTTTTCTTTATACAGCCCTCATTCTGGACGGCAGCAGCAATAGTGGCAGCTTAACCCTGTTGACTTTTGCCTTCTGCTTTTCATAGCCCCGGTTCTAAATCTAACTTTAAAGTCAACAGCCAAGACGCACTTCTTCAGGATTATAGAGTTTGCCTTTAAAATCGAGAGGGGAAAGAGGGAATTGGGGGGGAAAACTCCCTAATGTGATTGCACTCTCCATATATCCAGCCGGTATATCCAGCCGGGTCTTTACAAGGAGGTCTAAGAGGGGATACGTCAGCCCTGTCACTACATAACCTCACCTCCGTAACCCCGGGGGTCACCTCCGGGTTGACATCGTAACCCACGGCCCCTGATCCTCCTCCAGCCTCTTTAGAGGGGCACCCAGCTGGTAGTAATACGGCCCGCACTTTATTCATTTCGAGATCAGGGGACCTGAATAAGCTCTGAATAATTGGAGCCTATGGACCCCAGATAATCGTATTTTATCTTTAACATTCTTTATATCTCTCTCACTTTATCTCTTCCCCCTCTTATTTCTTAAGGACACCCTTGTTACCTCGGTGGAGCATCCAGATGGGGCAATTGGACTATTGGACTGTGTGGGGTAATGGCGAGGATGTTAGGCACTTTAGAGAGCTGGATGACACTGGCTGCAGGGGGACCTGTCAGTCAGAGCTGGAGGGAGTGAATGAGGGATTTAATGGATCCTCCACAGCCACCAGTGGACAAGGAGAGGGTCTGTGTGGACACCCGACATCCAGACAGCCTGTTATCAGCCATCTTGGCTATTTTCACTCTTTATTTTGCCTTCACCTGAATGCCTAACCTTCCTTCAAGCAATAATGTAGAGACGAAACCACATGTTCACACTAATTAAAAGTTTGAATATTATGTTTTTAAAAAATCAAATAGGTTAAGCTGACACTATTGCTGCTTCAATCAGGAATGGATATAGCCTTTTATCTTTTGATTTAGATTAATTTGAGACGACTACAAAAGTAGAGAAAGTCCTCCATCAAATTGTAGGAATTGAGTTGGGGATGGGTGGAGGGTTAGAACCAACAAACTGTTAGCAGACCTGTTGCACTGCTGGCTTATAGAGAGCTTCAGTCTCCTTAGGAGGTTGGATGGTGGAAGCAATAACATATGAAAATGAACAGCGTTGCTACTGTTGCTGCTGTAATCACTCATCCTTCCGTCAAATTAGTATGCCACCCTGCCTCGGGGAGGGTCCATGACACATAGAGTGGTGTGTGTGTGTGTGTCCTACTTTGTTTTGGGATGGCTCTAGTGGAAGGCACACTGCGTTCCGCCTGTCCATTGTTGTCACAACATAATGGTTTTACTGTATGAGTCCACAGCTAGAATAGGCTTTATCTATAGCCTCCTGAAGACAGTACCACACACTCATGTTTCATTACTGTCACACCATCTATTTCCTTTATTCTATCCCATCCATAAGCAATATCATTTATGATATTGTTTGTTTGCAATGTAATGCATAATGCACAAAACAATTGTAGCATAGAAATTATTGAGGCAAAAATTACTTTACTATTGAGAATTTAAACTGGTAATTATCATGACTAGGAGCAAACAAGTTATTTGACTGGGATGGATATTGGAAGGTTGTAATCTCAGGGGAACAGTGACTGTTCTAGAAGCTGGGTGGACACATCAGAATAATATAATTCACTGAAAAAGGAAAAGACTACAGGCAATTCCATGCTAACAGAATGATACTGAGATTTGTCACTTTAAATGTATGCCAAACAAAAACCATTGATTGCAATGTTAAACAAACCATACTACTCTATGCCCAAGGACTACTTTGAACAATTTCCACTGAACATTTTACAAAACTTTTATAAACCTTTTCCAATGTACGCCTTAATAAACACTGCCCAAGTCTGAGGTGTTCTTTACCCTCATTGCCCTCAGCGTTAACATGGCAGACCAGGCCTGTGGGAAACATAATAATCCTAATTATTACAATAACACCAGACAAAGCATGTGACCCTAAGCAGACAAAACAGCCTGGCCCAGGGTTGAACAAATCTTGAGCCATCGAGTCAAGCAAAATATTTTCTCTGCCCAATCATGAGGGCACATTGCTTCCTGTCCTGGACACAGCATCACCCAACGGCATCCTTGTTTTTCATCAAGTTACTTCCTGCTTTACAGGCAAGTTTCAAAAAGAAAAAACATGTTTTATCAAATCTAAAAATCTCATCTGAAACACCCACCACATCCACACACACTCCCCAGTCTTGAGTTTCCTATACTGGCAACCGGAGAGTACATTTGAAACTGGATAGAACATAAGACATTACTGTAATACAATCTAACAGTATGATGGTAGGGAATTTGGACCAGCCCTTTAAAACCAGCTGACGACTCATCTGTAGTAGAGAGACACGATAAAAACAGATCAGGCTGTCACGAACAGAAGAGGACCCAAGAGCGCAAGTTCAAATTCAGAGTTCTTTATTCAAGGTTACAGGCGGGAAGAGGAGTCCCAGGGGTGTCAGGGGTCTTTCAGGGTCCTCCTGTGGGTACCTGTGCTCCGGGGGTCACCAAATGTCCGGGGGTGTCCAGTCCAAGTGCTTAGTGTGTGTGTTCCCCAGTGATGGAGCGGCGTATCGGGCCGAGGGTGGTGAAACGTCTGGGCACGCTCATCTGGTGGTCGGAGACCTGGGGGAACACACACACACAACAGCAATATGAATGGCAGGCAGAAGTACAGATCAGGGCTGGGCAAATATCGTGGTGAGAGACAGAAGGCAGAAACGAGTTACCGGAGGGGCTGAAGATCGGAGAGTAGTCGAGGTCCAGAAGGCAGGTTGGGATAGACGGGGCAGTAGAACAAGGAGGCAGTCAAGAAAGGATCGGTATCACAAACAGGAGTCAGAGCGCAGACAGGCAGGTTACTGGTCCGGGTTTGAAGACGATCTGACAGGGCTTGGCTGAAAACCAGGGCTTGATATACTGGGAGAGGTAGTGGGGAAATGCAGTTCAGCTGGCAGAGTAATTAGAACAGAGTGAGGCAAGGTGAGGATGGTGAGTGGGAAATGCAGTGCAGCTGGCCAGGTAACAAGAGCAGAGCAGGGCAGGTGGAGCTAGTTAGGCTGAGTAGAGAGAGGGAGGTGAGCAGAGTGGAAGATAATTGAATGCAATTAATGTTGCTACCAGGGAGAGAGAGTGCTCATGACAGGACCCCCCTCCAAGGGACGGCCCCAGAAGTCCCAAGAACAACATCATGCCGGGAGGGTGGAGGGGAGCAGGCGGCGGGTCAGAACTCCTCCGAGCGGTCCGAGTGAATCTCCTCATCCTCAGAAGGAGCTGGAGGGTCACGGTCGGGAGACAGGACAGGCACTGAGACAGGAGCAGGGCGGGCCGGACGGCTAGGAACCCCTCTTGGACGGCCCCCTACGGATTGCAGGCTGATCAGGATGTAGTCGGTGGAAGTCAGTGATAAGGGTCCGGTCCACTATCCTCCTGGCCGGGATCCAGGTCCTCTCCTCTGGACCATATCCCTCCCAATCAACGAGGTACTGGAGACCCCTACCCCTTCGCCTAGAGCGGAGCAGCCGCCGGACGGTGAAGACAGGACCGCCATCTACGAGGCGCGGAGGAGGTGGCGCCGGAGCTGCAGGGACCAGGGGACTTTCATGGACCGGCTTGACCTTGGAGACGTGGAAGGTGGGGTGGACCCGCATGGAAGCGGGCAACTGAAGTCGGACCGCCGTTGGACTGATGACTTTCTGCACAGGAAAAGGACCAATGAAGCGAGGGGCCAGCTTTCGTGATACAACCCGCAGCGGCAGATCCCGGGCAGACAGCCAGACCTTCTGACCAACCCGGTAAGTAGGTGCTGGGGTCCTCCGTCGGTTGGCACCGACGGCGTAGCTGGTTCCAGACTTCAGGAGCACAGTGCGAGCCTGGGCCCAAGTGCGGCGGCAGCGGCGGGCATACGCAAGAGCAGACGGACAGGTGGCATCCGCCTCCTGGCTGGCAAACAGTGGAGGTTGATACCCGTAGACACACTGAAAGGGGGGAGAGCCCGGTGGAGGAACTGGTGAGTGAATTATGGGCATATTCCACCCAGAGCAGGTGTTGAGCCCAGGCCCGGGGATTTTGGGAAGCCACACACCTCAGTGCCTTCTCCAGCTCCTGGTTCATGCGTTCAGTCTGGCCGTTTGACTGCGGGTGGAATCCAGACGATAGGCTGGCGGTGGCCCCAAGGAGATGACAGAACTCCTTCCAAAAGGTTGCTGAGAATTGCGGGCCCCGGTCTGACACTATATCCTGGGGTAGGCCATGGATACGAAACACATGTTCCAGGACCACCTGGGAGGTCTCTTTAGCAGAGGGTAGTTTGGGAAGGGGGCACGAAGTGGGTCATCTTACTAAAGCGGTCAACAATGGTAAGGATGACTGTGTGTCCGTCAGAGGGCGGAAGGCCCGTAACAAAGTCCAGTGAAACGTGGGACCAGGGCCTCTTGGGTATGAGTAGGGGTTGCAGCAACCCAGCAGGAGGCTGGTTGGGAGTCTTGTTTCGGTTACAAGTGGGACAAGCTCGGATGAATTCTCGGACATCCCGTCTCATCCCCCGCCACCAGAACCGCTGGCGGACCAGATGAAGGGTGCGAGTGATACCGGGATGACAGGCCAGACGGGATTCGTGCCCCCACTGAATCACAGGTGACCTGAGATTTGCTGGAACAAACAGACGGTTGGGGGCGCTGGTGCTTGGACCTGGCTGGTCCCGAAGAGCCTCCATGACCTGCTTCTCGATCTCCCAGGTGAGGGCCGCTACGACCAAGTGGCTGGGAAGAATGGGAGCTGTCATGGCGGTGGTCTCGTCCTTCTGAAACATCCGGGAAAGAGCATCAGGTTTGATGTTGCGAGATCCCGGGCGGTAGGAGAGCGTGAAATTGAAGCGCGTAAAGAACAGAGACCACCGCTGTTGACGGGAGTTCAGCCTCCTGGCTGTTTGGATATACTCCAGGTTCTTGTGGTCTGTCCACACTACGAATGGTTCCTTTGACCCCTCTAACCAGTGCCGCCATTCTTCAAGGGCGAGCTTGACAGCCAACAGCTCGCGGTTCCCAATGTCGTAGTTGCATTCGGCAGGGGTTAGCCGACGGGAGTAGAAGGCACAGGGGTGCATCTTGCCATCCTCAGCTGCTCTTTGAGAAAGCACTGCACCCACTCCCACGTCCGAAGCATCTACCTCCACCACAAACTGCCTTGCTGCATCTGGCATCTGGAGGATGGGAGCAGAAGTGAAACATGTCTTGAGGATATTGAAGGCCTTATCAGCAGCTGATGTCCATTGGTACGGTTGTTTAGTGCTGGTTAGCGCCGTGAGGGGTGCAGCCACTGTGCTATAGTTTCTGATGAATCTCCTATAAAAGTTGGCAAAGCCCAGGAACTGTTGCAACTTCTTCCGAGACTCAGGAACTGGCCAGGAAGTGACAGCCGACACCTTCGTGAGATCCATCTGAATGCTGCCCTCGGTCACCACATACCCCAGGAATGAAACGGTCTTGGCATGGAACTCGCACTTCTCTGCCTTCACGAAAAGAGAGTTCTCCAGCAGGCGGCGCAGGACCAACCGGACGTGGTGCGTGTGTTCTGACAGAGTCTTTGAGAATATTAAAATATCGTCAAGGTACACAAATACGAACGTATTTAGCATGTCCCTGAGGATATCATTCACTAGGGCTTGAAAAACTGCTGGGGCATTGGTGAGGCCGAAGGGCATGACGAGATATTCATAGTGGCCGGTTGGTGTGTTGAACGCTGTCTTCCATTCGTCTCCCTCCCTCATCCGCACCAGATGGTAGGCATTGCGAAGGTCCAGCTTAGTGAATACAGTGGCTCCCTGCAGCAGTTCGAAAGCAGACGAAAGTAAGGGCAGTGGGTAGCGATTCTTAACCGTGATGTCGTTCAGACCCCGGTAATCTATGCATGGACGAAGAGAACCGTCCTTCTTGCCGACAAAGAAGAATCCCGCTCCTGCGGGGGAAGACGACGGTCTAATTATCCCGGAGGCAAGAGAGTCATTAATGTAGTCCTCCATGGCCTTTCTTTCCGGGGCTGACAGTGAATACAGACGACCCTTGGGAGGTGCTGTGCCAGGCAGGAGATCAATCGCGCAGTCATAGGGTCTGTGTGGGGGTAGAGATGTCGCCTTGGATTTGTTGAACACCTCTTTCAGGCTGTGGTAACAGGCCGGAACATTGGATATGTCGGAGGTAGCGCTAGATCCTTCCCGGTGAACGGGCAGGGTGGCCCCCTTAAACAGGTCTGGTGACAACTCCTTCCCCACTCACGGACTGTTCCTGTCTCCCAGTCGATGTGGGGGTTGTGCTGACGGAGCCACGGGTATCCAAGAATGAGTGGTTGGCCAGGTGAGTGTAGGAGGTGAAACTGGATGGACTCCTGGTGGTTTCCTGACAGCAGGATTGTCACAGGGGCGGAGATATGAGTGACAGTGCCAAGATGATGCCCATCCAGGGCTCGTGCAGGAATGGGTTGTGTCAGTTGATGATGGTTCACGCCCAGTTGCTGTGCAAGCTCAGGGTCCATGATGTTTGCTTCGGCTCCGGAATCCACAAGGGCGGCCAATGTATGAGTCTTGTCAGAAAGCTGAAGGCGGAGATGAAGCAGGGTCTTTCGGATGGAGGGAGACTGAAGGCTTGTTGAGCTCACCCGGATCTCCCCTACACCTGGTGAGCTGCGGCTTTTGCCGGACAAGTAGCGACACGGTGATTCTCGCCACCACAGTAGAGGCAAAGGTTGGAGCTTAGACGGCGCCGACGCTCCTCGGGAGTCAGAGAGGCACGGCCAATCTCCATGGGCTCAGGCTGATTGAGTTGGCTATGGGACTTGACAGGCAGGGGCTGGACAGAAGCGGTATCGACCCGAGTACGGATGGCAGGTTGACTGAGACGGCCCTTCTCCCTCCTCCGGGTCTGTATACGGCGGTCAATGCGAACGGCAAGGTCAATGGCGGCATCAAGCGTTGAGGGCGGGTCATGGGAAACAAGCTCGTCCTTGATATAGTCCGCCAGGCTATGGAGGAAGGCTTGCACCAGTGCCTCTGGGTTAAACGAGCTTTGACTGGCCAGGGTACGAAAGTCAATGGAGAAGTCTGCCACTGTCCGATTGCCCTGACGGATGGTGAGCAGAGCTTGTGACGCTTCGGCTGTTGGCGAGCCTAGGTCAAAGACCTTTAACATCTCCTCCTCAAAGGCACTGAAGGAGGCACAGGCTGGGGTTTGCCGGTCGAATTCCGCCGTTCCCCACAACCGAGCTCGACCGGTGAGATGTGTGATGACATACCCCACCTTGGCTCCCTCTGTTGAGAAAGTCCTGGGCTGTAGTGCAAACTGGATTCGGCAGCTGCTCAAGAATGGTCTTACTTGCTTCTGGTTGCCATCAAAACGTTCCGGGTTCCCAATCCTTGGTTCAGGAGCGTGGGGATCTGGTGGCAGCACTGCCGGGCCTGCAGCATTGGGACCTCCAGCGGAGGGATGAAGGAGTATCGGTGGTACAGGAACAAAAGGACCAGGGGGGTGCAGGTGGAGTAGCCGGGCTTGAGAGTAGTTGCAGGGCTTGGGCTAGCTGTTGTTGCTGCAGTTGGAACTGTTGTTGCTGCTGGTTGAATAGCTGGAGAAGGGAAGCGATGTCGCCAGCCATCCGATTTATGTCTCCCTCAGAGCGTTCCAGTCGCTGTAGGGCAGTCCTCTCTGGCTCTTCCTCCATCGTGGTCAGGGAGTGCGCTGGGTCCATGATGGTCAGATCGTTCTGTCACGAACAGAAGAGGACCCAAGAGCGCAAGTTCAAATTCAGAGTTCTTTATTCAAGGTTACAGGCGGGAAGAGGAGTCCCAGGGGTGTCAGGGGTCTTTCAGGGTCCTCCTGTGGGTACCTGTGCTCCGGGGGTCACCAAATGTCCGGGGGTGTCCAGTCCAAGTGCTTAGTGTGTGTGTTCCCCAGTGATGGAGCGGCGTATCGGGCCGAGGGTGGTGAAACGTCTGGGCACGCTCATCTGGTGGTCGGAGACCTGGGGGAACACACACACACAACAGCAATATGAATGGCAGGCAGAAGTACAGATCAGGGCTGGGCAAATATCGTGGTGAGAGACAGAAGGCAGAAACGAGTTACCGGAGGGGCTGAAGATCGGAGAGTAGTCGAGGTCCAGAAGGCAGGTTGGGATAGACGGGGCAGTAGAACAAGGAGGCAGTCAAGAAAGGATCGGTATCACAAACAGGAGTCAGAGCGCAGACAGGCAGGTTACTGGTCCGGGTTTGAAGACGATCTGACAGGGCTTGGCTGAAAACCAGGGCTTGATATACTGGGAGAGGTAGTGGGGAAATGCAGTTCAGCTGGCAGAGTAATTAGAACAGAGTGAGGCAAGGTGAGGATGGTGAGTGGGAAATGCAGTGCAGCTGGCCAGGTAACAAGAGCAGAGCAGGGCAGGTGGAGCTAGTTAGGCTGAGTAGAGAGAGGGAGGTGAGCAGAGTGGAAGATAATTGAATGCAATTAATGTTGCTACCAGGGAGAGAGAGTGCTCATGACACAGGCTTATAGCTGGCTAATCACTATAGTAAACAAGTGTGCCATGCAACTGCTCCATCCATAATAGCACAATATAAATACTTCCAAATAAATCATCTTGAGCATTTTATGTATTTTACATACTGATTTGATTTATCTCACTAGTTATTCATGGCTTGGTAAATATACTCACTTAAAATAGCTATCAAGTCTTGAGCTAGACAACTTAAAATATAGCTTTAACAGGTGCTGTATATCACGTCTATCACAAAATTGGATTTATATTAAATGGAAAATTCATTTGAGGAAAAGATATGCATAGCCCTTGCCAATGCGCATATAGGTTCCTCTCATCAGATTTAAGGTCTGCTCTTGAATAACACTAAAACGTGTCTTAAAAGTGTCCTCTGTGTTCTGGAAGTATCTAGCTATAGGCCATCGTGTGAGAGAGGCTTATATCACAGACAGGTAGGCTAAAGTGGCCCAATATTATAAATCAATGACGGTTTGTAATTCTATTCATTTAAACAAAGGGCAAACAAATACAAAGCCATTAAGATGACATGTGAATTGGCAAACAAACTGTTTAATTTGTGTCTGCAGTGTGAAGGGGGCTCTCAGCCTGTGAGGCCAGGGGCAGTCCCAAATTTACATCTGATCTGAGTTTAATGGCCTGTGTCGGCTTCGCCAACCCTATCTCCATGACAACCAAGCTTTTCTGAAGGTTTCAACAGGCTAAAATGTTATTTTTGTTGTTCATTGGAAATGTGTCATGCGAGCCAAATGGGGCTGGAGCTTGTATGTATCAATTTGTTTCTGTTGCGGGGCCCGCAATAGCTCTGCAATGAATATATGGGCCATTGAGTCTTGGCACACAATGGCCACAGCTGATGCGGTTGCCACAGAGACACGCCCACACAATGGCTCGGAATGATGACATATGGTCGAAACCTGCCTAGTCCTTGGACCCCAATAGGCTGACTGTATTGGCAGGACAAAACCCCAAAGTTAGCCATTCATCGGTGCCTACTCATTTCATGGTAAAATAAACTTTTTATAAAGTTTCCACAGCCCATGCACAAGGAGTAAACCACTGGTTAAAAAGCCACCATGTAAAGTGGGGGAATTCATCATGAAGTGATTAACAAAGGCTTATTTACCACCTGCTTCTACATTAATACGGCCATTAAAGAGACTCTCCTCCTGGTTAAAGAAAGAGGAGAACAACACTGAAGAAAAAATTCATCAAGTTCTAAAATATAAGTTCTTATTCTGTCAACTTTAATTTTATAAATATAAACGTTAATACATTTATGGAAAACATTTGATTATTACTTAAATATTGAATTAGATAGCTATTGATTATAGTATTTAGTATTGATTTATAATATTGTTTTTGGTGTTAATAATATATTTATATGAATCAGATGAAATAATGTTATTCAAAAATGTTTGCTCATACTCATCATCCTTAGCTTATTTTGTTTTCCCCAGGATGAACATGTGAACTAGTCATAGCCCTACATGAGGAATTGGAAAATGCAGCTGTGAGAAACGTTTCGAATTCCTGTGGCACTGCTAGTACTTTCTCAATGTCTTTCCAAAGACTTGAGCGGGAAAAAAGCAAAGCTTGTTCATCAACAGGAACATGCATGCAAGCATTTTCCATGGAATGAAAAGACAATTGCTTAAAGACGCTGTACGATTCTAGCGCCAGACATCCAGATTCCTCAGATACACCAAATGAAATGTTTTATCCCTTTGGTGAACCCCAAAACTTTGCTGGCTACATTGAGAACCAGACAAACACCCCGTTTTATGAGAATACTAACAAGTAATTTGGACGGAGAGATTTCTCTGGAATTTGGCACTGCCCTGGTTTAAAACCTTTCTTAGCAATTGAAATGTATGGTGTATGGTATTAATGTCATTGTGTGGCCTTAACATTGAATCTAACCAATCCTTGTTGATCAAACTGGCTGCATTTATTTAAATCAAAATTATGCTGTTACCGTATGAGAATCAGGTAGATTTTAGGATATTTTTTCACATACCGATTTGATTGGATAGGGCTTTGAACTACATAAATTGAAACACTAATCTGGCATGTTTCCTTTCATTTCAATTCAATAAATGTTATATATCTGCAGCTGCAATGTACTACTGAGTAATAACATTCTGTTTACCAAATATATTCTATAGCCTGATACAGCTCTTATCAAATTAAAATTGGTCAGAGTAGTTCATAGATTTATAGAGCAACATTGTTTAAGTCACACCATTTAAAAAAAAAAAACCTGATTAATAAAACAAACCTGTCGCCATTAAAAATCATAGATTTCATTTAAAATATTGCTAACTAGCATTGGTTCTTTATCAAATTATCAATGGTTAGACTAGGAATCCCACTGGGTAAAATGGTTAAAGTGGAAAACAGCTAATTCCATTAGGGAAGATAAACTGTGTGAGAATAATACATTTTAAGAGCTATACTCACCAAATAAATATTTGATGATGTCACCAGAGGCTTTGTATGGTGGGAGTTTATGGTCATGATGAGAGGGGCAACCCTTAACTAGAAATCATTCATATTAAAATCTGAATGAAAAAATATCCGATTTTTTTAAAGTGACAGATGCTGTGCTATGAATAGAACCCCCAATCACGCACACACACACACACACACAGAGAGACATGCACGTACAGTATAAACATAAGCACGCACACACACACGCTCACCAGATGTTTCCTCTGAAAAAAAAGGAGAAGGAAAATCAAAGTGTCAGTGCAGGAGCAAAGGTGCCTGCGTGTGAGTACAAATTGAAAGAGATTCTCTGACGAGGTGACACAGCTTTCTAAATATGGCTCAGCCCATCCCTTATAGATAACACCCCAGTCGTCCACCCGCCTGTCTACTGCATGGACGCCTCCATTGAAGGCCGTCAAAGACTTGGTCCTGAGGAAACCCTTCCTTTGGGGGGGTCAGGGACCCCCAGGTGGCCCGGTAAAGTCCTCTGAAACACTTCATCGAGCACGGAGAGCCCTGCCCAGACCTGCCCCAGGCAGCCCTGAAACCACCCTCCACTGTGTACTACTGATGTGCCCATCTGGAGAAAACAGCAAAAGAAAGTGAGAATCCAAATGTGGCATAGAAAGTAAAGAATACTTTCATTAAGGTCATGTGCTTCCACAGACTTCCACACATGCTCACGAGAATACACAACCATCTCGCTCATACACACACACATCCTCTCTAATACAGTACATGCACCCTCACACATACACTGTACTGCATATGCATAAACCACCCCTTGAATTCACAGATGATTTCCCATAGGATCCAAAAATAGATCCCAGAGGAAGCTCCACATTCCAGAAGGATGGACCCACATTACAAAGACGCCCACACAATAATGTTCTCTCCCAAGGCGGAATTATCTGAGACAATATAGGAAGTGCGAGGCATCAGAGGGCTGTATATTCCCAGACAGACTGTTGTGTCTAGGACTGGGAACCTCTGACTGGGAATGCTGAGTAACGGGCAAATGGCCACATCAAAAAGAATGGGCCGTGTAGATGGGATAAACACATACAGGGGTAAACTGACCTGCGCCCAGCAAGGATGTGTCCCAAATGGTACTCTATTCCCTATATAGTGCACTACTTTTGACCAGAGCGCTATGGTGCCATTTAGGATACAACCCAAAGCAACGGTGCAGTCAATGGCCGAAAGCCACAGATCACCCAAGGGGCTTCCAAGCTCCATCTGAGCCTTCATGAGCTGTCACTGGGTATTGTTGGAGCTCCAAGAAGCCATTCTCAGGAAAGGATCCCTCATTTAGACAATGGCGCTTAATGAGTCGCACAACTTTTATGTGCTGACAGGTTAATGTGGAGGAGCCACCGTCCTTTAGAAAAAAGGGGGACACAGAAACAAGCCATTAGTTTGTAGTTGTATGAGATTAGTTTAGTCGAGTAGAGTTGGGATAGTATGTGTAGGATAGGATGTCTGCATATGAAATTGAGAGTTCAAAGTGGTTTTGCAGGGTGGATTTAATGTTAAGCTTCATGATTCAAATGTCTGCTGTGTTGCTATATAGGCCCTTTCTGTTGTGTTCTTGTAAATAGTTTAGTAAAGCAAAACAAAGTAGAGTGCTTAGTGAAAGTCTACACACCCCTTGCACATCTTTACATTTTGCGCCTTAAATTAAATCTAAAAAGGGATTACATTTGATTTTGTACCCTACCGATCTACACAACCTACTCTACACTACCGGTCAAACGTTTTAGAACACCTACTAATTCAAGGGTGTTTCTTTATTTTTACTATTTTCTACATTGTAGAATAATAGTGAAGATATCAAAACTATGAAATAACACATATGGAATCATGTAGTAACCAAAAACAAATCAAAATATATTTTATATTTGAGAATCTTCAAATAGCCACCCTTTGCCTTCATGACAGCTTTGCACACTCTTTGCATTCTCTCAAAAAGCTTCACCTGGAATGCTTTTCCAACAGTCTTGAAGGAGTTACCACATATGCTTAGCACTTGTTGGCTGCTTTTCCTTCACTCTGCGGTCCGACTCATCCCAGACGGTCTCAATTTGGTTGAGGTCGGGGGATTATGGAGGCCAGGTCATCTGATGCAGCACTCCATCACTCTCCTTCTTGGTAAAATAGCCGTTACACAGCCTGGAGGTGTGTTGGGTCATTGTCCTGTTGAAAAACAAATGATAGTCCCACCAAGCCCAAACCAGATGGGATGGTGTATCGCTGCAGAATGCTGTGGTAGCCATGCTGGTTAAGTGTGCCTTGAATTCTAAATAAATCACAGACAGTGTCACCAGCAAAGCACCCCCACACCATAACACCTCCTCCTCCATGCTTTACGGTGGGAAATACACATGCGGAGAACATCCGTTCACCCACACCGCGTCTCACAAAGACACAGCAGTTGGAACCAAATATCTCCAATTTGGATTCCAGACCAAAGGACACATTTCCACCGGTCTAATGTCCATTGCTCATGTTTCTTGGCCCAAGCAAGTCTCTTCTTATTATTGGTGTCGTTTAGTAGTGGTTTCTTTGCAGCAATTCGACCATGAAGGCCTGATTCACACAGTCCCCTCTGAACAGTTGATGTTGAGATGTGTCTGTTACTTGAACTCTGTGAAGCATTTATTTGGGCTGCAATTTATGAGGCTGTTAACTCTAATGAACTTATCCTCTGCAGCAGAGGTAACTCTGGGTCTTCCATTCCTGTGGTGGTCCTCATGAGAGCCAGTTTCATCATAGCGCTTGATGGTTTTTGCGACTGCACATGAAGAAGTTCTTGAAATGTTCCGTATTGACTGACCTTCATGTCTTAAAGTAATGATGGAATGTAATTTCTCTTTGCTTATTTGAGCTGTTCTTGCCGTAATATGGACTTGGTCTTTCACCAAATAGGGCTATCTTCTGTATACCCCCTACCTTGTCACAACACAACTGATTGGCTCAAACACATTAAGAAGGAAAGAAATTCCATAAATTAACTTTTAAGAAGGCACACCTAATTGAAATGCATTCCAGGTGACTACCTCATGAAGCTGGTTGAGAGAATGCCAAGAGTGTGCAAAGCTGTCATCAAGGCAAAGGGTGGCTACTTTGAAGAATCTGAAATATAAAATATATTTTGATTTGTTTAACGGGCTGCAGCATTCTGGATAAGTTGTAGGGGTTTAATGGCACAGGCAGGGAGCCCAGCCAACAGCGAGTTGCAGTAATCCAGATGGGAGATGACAAGTGCCTGGATTAGGACCTGTGCCACTTTCTGTGTAAGGTAGGGTCGTACTCTGCGAATGTTGTAGAGCATGAACCTGCAGGATCGGGTCACCGCTTTGATGTTAGCGGAGAACGACAGGGTGTTGTCCAGGGTCACGCCAAGGTTCTTTGCACTCTGGGAGGAGGACACAATGGAGTTGTCAACAGTGATGGCGAGATCATGGAGCGGGCAGTCCTTCCCCGGGAGGAAGAGCAGCTCCGTCTTGTCGAGGGTCAGCTTGAGGTGGTGATCCGACATCCACACTGATATGTCTGCCAGACACCAGTGGTGAGAGCACGTGGTGCGGAGACAGATTCTCGCCACGCCACCTGGTAGGAGCGACCTGTCAGGTAGGACGCAATCCAATAGTGAGCAGCGCCGAAGATGCCCAACTCGGAGAGGGTGGAGAGGAGGATCTGATGGTTCACAGTATCAAAGGCTGCGGATAGGTCTAGAAGGACAAGAGCAGAGGAGAGAGAGTTAGCTTTAGTAGTGCGGAGAGCCTCCGTGACACAGAGAAGAGCAGTCTCAGTTGAATGACCAGTCTTGAAACCTGACTGGTTTGGATCAAGAAGGTCATTCTGAGAGAGATAGCAGGAGGGTTGGCTAGAGACGGCACACTCAAGAGTTTTGGAGAGAAAAGAAAGAAGGGATACTGGTCTGTTGTTGTTGACATCGGAGGGATCGAGTGTAGGTTTTTGAGGAGGAGTGCAACTCTCGCTCTCTTGAAGACGGAAGGAACATGGCCAGCGGTCAAGAATGAGTTGATGAGCGAGGTGAGGTAAGGGAGAAGGTCTCCGGAAATGGTCTGGAGAAGAGAGGAGGGGATAGGGTCAAGCGGGCAGGTTGTTGGGCGGCCGGCCGTCACAAGTCGCAAGATTTCATCTGGAGAGAGAGGGGAGAAAGAAGTCAAAGCATAGGGTAGGGCAGTGTGAGCAGGACCAGCGGTGTCATTTGACTTAATAAATGAGGATCGTATGTCGTCAACCTTCTTTTCAAAATGGTTGACGAAGTCATCCACAGAGAGGGAGGAGGGAGGGGTAGGAGGATTCAGCAGGGAGGAGAAGGTGGCAAAGAGCTTCCTAGGGTTAGAGGCAGAGGCTTGAAATTTAGAGTGGTAGAAAGTGGCTTTAGCAGCGGAAACAGAGGAAGAGAATGTAGAGAGGAGGGAGTGAAAAGATGACAGGTCCGCAGGGAGTCTAGTTTTTCTCCATTTCCCGGAGCCCTCTTCTTTGAGCTCGCAATGAGTCGTCAAGCCATGGAGCAGGAGGGGAGGACCGAGCCGGCCGGGAGGATAGGGGACACACAGAGTCAAAAGATTTAGAAAGGGAGGAGAGGGAGGAGGGTTGAGGAACACAGGCTTCCTTCTTTTGACTGTCAGTAATGTAGTCTCAAAAACCCAACCCTGGGCAACAGTAACTAGGGTCTGGTTTCAATGATGGACTCTTTTGGCAACTTCGATGAGGAAAAAATAAAATTCCTGGGTGGAAGACAGACAACTCTCCCAACAGATCACGAGGCAGACGTTCCAGAATGTCGGATTCAAAACTAAAATTTTCAGGCAAAGCCTTTGCAGTGGTTTTAGTGAAGGTAGTTGATGCAAACTAGCAGCTTGCGAAATGCACTCCTTAAAAATAACTTCCATGACCTCCATCTTACTAGCTACTATTTTGTATTTATTCAAGCGGATAAAGTAGTGACGTAGTCAGTGACGTAGTTCCTCTGTGCCAAAAGAGTCCATCATTGAAACCAGACCCTAGTCACTGTTGCCTAGGGTCGGGTTTTCGAGACTCAGTAAAGTGGAGTGAATGCAATGTGGTTTTTCCACATTTTGTTACGTTACAGCCTTATTCTAAAATGGATTACATAAATTTTTTTCCTCATCAATCTACGCACAATACCCCATAATGACAAAGCAAAAACTGGTTTTTAGAAATGGTTGCTAATTTATTACAAATTAAAAACCAAAATTTACAGAAGTATTCAGACCCTTTGCTATGAGACTCGAAATTAAGCTCAGGTGCATCCTGTTTCCTTTGATCATCCTTGAGATCTTTCTACAACTTGATTGGAGTCCACCTGTGGTAAATGCAATTGATTGGACATTTGGAAAGGAACACACCTGTCTATATAAGGTCACACAGTTGACAGTACATGTCAGAGCAAAAATCAAGCCATGAGGTCAAAGGAATTGTCCATAGAGCTCTGAGAGAGCATTGTGTCTAGGCACATATCTGGGGAAGGGTACAAAAACATTTCTGCAGCATTGAAGGTCCCCAAGAACACAGTGGCCTCCATCATTCTTAAATTGAAGAAGTTTGGAACCACCAAGACTCTTCATAGAGCTGGCCACCTGGCCAAACTGAGCAATCGGGGGAGAAGGGTCTTGGTCAGGGAGGTGAACCGATGGTCACTCTGACAGAGCTCCAGAGTTCCTCTGTGGAGATGGGAGAACCTTCTAGAAGGACAACCATCTCTGCAGCACTCCACCAATCAGGCTTTTACGATAGAGGGGTCAGACAGAAGCCACTCCTCGGTAAAAGGCACATGACAGCCTTCTTGGAGTTTGCCAAAAGCCACTTAAAGGACTCTCAGACCATGAGAAACAAGATTATCTTGTCTGATGAAACCAAGATTAAACTCTTTGGCCTGAATGCCAAGCGTCATGTCTGAAGGAAACCTGTTACCATCCCTACAGTGAAGCATGGTGGTGGCAGTATCATGCTGTGGGGATGTTTTTCAGCGGCAGGGACTGGGAGACTAGTCAGAATCGAGGGAAAGATAAAAGGAGCAACATACAGAGAGTTCCTTGATGAAAACCTGCTCCAGAGCACTCAGAACCTCAGACTGGGGCGAAGGTTCACCTTCCAACAGGACAACGACCCTAATCACACAGCCAAGACAACGCAGGAATGGCTTCGGGACAAGTCTCTGAATGTCCATGAGTGGCCCAGCCAGAGCCCGGACTTGAACCCGATCGAACATCTCTGGAGAGACCTGAAAATAGCTGTGCAGCGACGCTTCTCATCCAACCTGACAGAGCTTGAGAGGATCTGCAGAGATACCAGTATGCCAAGCTTGTAGCATCATACCCAAGAAGACTCAAGGCTGTAATCGCTGCCAAAGGTGCTTCAACAAAGAAAGGGTCTGAATACTTATGTAAATGTGATATTTACGTTTTTTATTTGTAATACATTTCCAGAAATGTCTAAAAACCTGTTTTTGCTTCGTCATTATCAAATCAAATCAAAAAAGAAATGTCTCATGCGCCGAATACAACAGGTGTAGACTTCACTGTGAAATGCTAACTTACAAGCGCTTAACCAAAAATGCAGTACAATAAATAGAGTTAAGAAAAGATTTACTAAATAAACGAAAGTAAATTTTTTTATAAAAAGTAACACAATAAAATAACAATATCAAGGCTATATACAGGGGGTACCGATACTGAGTAAATGTGCGGGAGTACAGGTTAGTCGAGGTAATTTGTACATGTAGGTAGGGGTAAAGTGACTATGCATTGATAATAAACACGAGTAGCAGCAATGTAAATAGTCTGGGTGGCCATTTGATTAATTGTTCAGCAGTCTTGTGGCTTGGGGGTAGAAGCTGTTAAGAAGCCTTTTGGACCTAGACTTGGCACTCCGGTACCGCTTGCTGTGCGGTAGCAGAGAGAACAGTCCATGACTTTGGTGACTGGAGTCTTTGACAATTTCTTGGCCCATCCTCTGACACCGCCTAGTATATTGGTCCTGGATGGCAGGAAGCTTGGCTCCAGTGATGTACTGGGCCATACGCACTATCCTCTGTTGCGCTTTGTGGTCGGATACCGAGCAGTTGCCATGCCAGGCGGTGATGCAACCAGTCAGGAATGGGGGTCTGTTCGGCCCTCCTTTTCCTGTAGTCCACGATCAGCTCCTTTGTCTTGCTCACATTGAGGGAGAGGTTGTTGTCCTGGCACCACACTGCCAGGTCTCTGACCTCCTCCCTATAGGCTGTCTCATCGCTGTTGGTGATCAGGCTTACCACTGTTGTGTCGTCAGCAAACTTAATGATGGTGTTGGAGTCATGCTTGGCCATGCAGTCGTGGGTGAACAGGGAGTACAGAAGGGGACTAAGCAAACACCCCTGAGGGGCCCCAGTGCTGAGGATCAGCGTGGCAGATGTGTTGTTGCCTACCCTTACCACATGGGGAAGTACAGGATCCATTTGCAGAGGGAGGTGTTAAGTCCCAGGGTCCTTAGCTTAGTGATGAGCATTGTATGCACTATGGTGTTGAACGCTGAGCTGTAGTTAATGAACAGCATTCTCACATAGGTGTTTATTTTGTACAGGTGGGAAAGGGCAGTGTGGAGTGCGAAGGAGATTGTGTCATCTGTGGATCTGTTGGGTCGGTATGCGAATTGAAGTGGGTCTAGGGTTTCGGGGATGATGGTGTTGATGTGAGCCATGACCAGCCTTTCAAAGCACTTCATGGCTACCAACGTGGGTGCTACAGGCGGTAGTCATGTAGGCAGGTTACCTTCGCTTTCTTGGGCACAGGGACTATGTTGATCTGCTTGAAACATGTAGGTATTACAGACTCAGTCAGGGAGAGGTTGAAAATGTCAGTGAAGACACTTGCCAGTTGGTCCGCGCATGCCCTGAGTACACGTCCTGGTAATCCGTCTGGCCCCGTGGCCTTGTGAATGTTTAAAGGTCTTGCTCACATCGGCTACGGAGAGCGTGATCACACAGCTGGTGCTCTCATGCATGCTTCAGTGTTCCTTGCCTCGAATCGAGCATAAAAGGCATTTTGCTCATCTAGTAGGCTCACGTCACTGAACAGCTCGTGGTTGGGTTTCCCTTTGTAGTCCGTAATTGTTTGCAAGTCCTTCCACATCTGACGAGCATCAAAGCCGCTGTAGTAGGATTTAATCTAAGTCCTGTATTGACGCTTTGCCTGTTTGATGGTTCGTCTGAGAGAATAGCGGGATTTCGTATAAGCGTCCGGATTAGTGTCCCGCTCCTTGAAAGCGGAAGCGCTAGCCTTTAGCTCGGTGTGGATGTTGCCTGTAATCCATGGCTATTGGTTGGGATATGTATGTACGGTCACTGTGGGGACGACGACGTCGATACACTTATTGATTAAGCCAGTGTCTGAGGTGGAATACTCCTCAATGCCATTGGATGAATCCCGGAACATATTCCAGTCTGTGCTAGCAAAACAGTCCTGTAGCGTAGCATCCGGTCATCTGACCACTTCAGTATTGAGCGAGTCACTGGTACGTCCTGCTTTAGTTTTTGCTTGTAAGCAGGAATCAGGAGGATAGAATTATGGTCAGATTTGCCAAATGGAGGGCGAGGGAGAGCGTTGTATGCGTCCCTGTGTTTGCAGTAAAGGTGGTCTAGAGTATTTTTTCCCTCTGGTTGCACATATGACATTCTGGTAGAAATGAGGTAAAATGGATTTAAGTTTGCCTGCCTTAAAGTCCCCGGCCACTAGGAGCACCGCTTCTGGATGAGCATTTTCTTGTTTGCTTATGGCCTTATACAGCTCGTTGAGTGTGGTCTTAGTGCCATCATTGGTTTGTTGTGGTAAATAGATGGCTATGAATAATATAGATGAGAACACTCTTGGTAGATAGTGTGGTCTACAGCTTATCAATACCTTGAGACTTCTTTAATATTAGACATCGTGCACTAGCTGTTATTGACAGATGCAGACGTAGCTGCTCTGTCCTGCCGATGCACGGAAAACCCAGCCAGCTCTTTATTATCCGTGTCGTCGTTCAGCCACGACTCTGTGAAACATAAGATATTACAGTTTTTAATGTCCCGTTTGTAGGATAGTCTTGATCGTAGATCATCCCGTTTATTTTCCAATGATTGCAAGTTGGCCAATAGGACGGATGGTAGTGGCGGTTTACCCACTCGCCGACAAATTCTCACAAGGCACCCCGACCTCCGCCCCCTGTATCTCCGTCTTTTCTTCACGCGAATGACAGGGATTTGGTCCTGGTCGCGGGAAAGCAATATATCCTTCGCGTCGGACTCATTAAAGAAAAAATCTTTGTCCAGTTCGAGATGAGTAATCGCTGTTCTGATGTCAAGAAGCTCTTTTCGGTCATAAGAGACGGTAGCAGCAACATTATGTACAAAATAAGTTACAAACAATGTGAAAAAACTAACAAAATAGCCCAGTTGTTTAGGAGCCGGTAAAGTGGCAGCCATCCCGTCCGGTGCCATTATCATGCATTATTGTGTGTAGTTTGATCAGAAAAATGTAATATTTAATCAAATTTAGAATAAGGATGTAACGTAATAGAATGTGGAAAAGGTCATGGGGTCTGAATACTTTCCGAATGCTCTGTATATGAAAGGAGCAAAGCCCAGATAAAAGATTACAGGAAAACCCGCCTCAGACTTCTGAAAACCTAACCCTGGGATAGAGTTTTATTTCACACCGGGACAATTACACACATTTAGTTTAAGCCAAAGACGCGCCAGAATGGCTTTCCAAGAGGTGTTGAGTGTTCTTGAATGGTCCAGTCTCAGTCCTGAATTAAATCTGCTTTAAAATCAGGGACAAGGTTTGAATATCGCTGTCCATCAATGATTCCCAACCAAATGTACTCAACCCGAGCAATTTTGACAAAAACAATGGATATATTGTATGTTGCCCTAAAAATTTGTTACGTTGGTAGAATTTTATTAAAAATGATTCACAGCTGTAATGGCTCCCAAATGTGCTTCTGCCAAGTATCAACTCTGGGATGTGAAGACATACACATCAATACATCACTTTGAAAATGTGCAGTAGGTTGTGTAGATTGGAAGGAAAACATCTAATGTAATACATTTTTAGATTAAATATTAATGCTGCAAAATTTGAAGACTGTGCAAGGGGTGTGTAGACTTTCACTAGCGACTGTATTTTGCACACTTGTGCAGTCGTGGGCACTAGGAAAAAAGTTAGTTTTTAAAAGCCCTTTAAAAAAAAAGTGTTGTGAAAAGAATTAGGCAGAAGAGACGATAGAGCGCCCTGTTGGACACACACGTTGATGGCAATTGTTCTGCCAATACCGCGGTGCGACCTAACCTTATACTACCAACAACTGTACATTGCATTATTCACCATATTATAACAAGGATTTTTTTTTTTTTTTTCTGCGAAATTGTAACATTAGTTAATATGTTAGATGGATAAAAAATACATGTAAAGAGAGCAAGAAGTAGCTTTTTCAAAGTAGTCCTACTTAACTGATATTTGGCCTTATGTAGCTCATTGTATCTCCCTCTCTTGGTATGTGGGACACAAGATTGAAACGAGGATGAGACAAGGAGCCAATCGCTTCCAGCTGATTGACAGCCACACAAAGGCATTGGAGCAGAGTGATTTGTCAATGGCTAAAATCAACAAAAAGAGCCATTGATTGGCGGGAGAGAAAAGAGGACCGGGGACAATAAGCTGTGGCTGTGGAAGAGGTGGTGATCAATACTGTCAGTTCTGCTTGAGGGGTCCATCCCACTCGATGTTTATACAGTGAGACACAGAGTAAAGAGCACCTATTGTACATCAGGCCACCACCGTCAATCAGTGTGGGACTACACAGCGGGGCGCACACAAGCGTGCGCACACACGGGCACGCTCACAAGCTTGTGCAGAGACATGCACACCATGCAAAAAAAAGACACAAACAGTGTTCCCACAATTTCCAGGGGGTGGTGATACTTGTGTTGTGTGTGTATGTTACTAGTGGACACATGGGTCATATGTGCAGACATTGACCATTGAGGTATACTTGGCTCCTGTCCTGCACGTCTAGATGTTACTGCCCATAGAACGTGCTTGAGTCTGCTATAGTACCAGATGTGTTAGTCCAGCCCAGCTCCATGTCTCTCCTGGGTCACTGTATCATCCAAACCCTGTTACACACCAGGGGTTGTACTGTATGTATCAAGTTCTGATGTAGGATCAGTTTAGTCTTTTAGATAATAATGAATAAGGTCATATGTACAGAGAGGACTGGATCCTAGATCAGCAGTTTCTGCTCCTGTTGACATAAATTAACATTTTACACGAAGGTCTGAGTTGTGCTTGTTTGTACAGTACCAGTCAAAAGTTTGGACACACCTACTCATTCAAGGGTTTTTCTTGTAGATTAATAGTGAAGACATCAAAACTATGAAATAACACATATGGAATCATGTAGTAACCAAAAAAGTGTTAAACAAATCAAAATATATTTTATATTTGAGAATCTTCAAATAGCCACCATTTGCCTTGATGACAGCTTTGCACACCCTTGGCATTCTCTCAACCAGCTTCACCTGGATTGCTTTTCCAACAGTTTTGAAGGAGTTCCCACATATGCTGAACACTTGTTGGCTGCTTTTCCTTCACTCCGCTGTCCGACTCATCCCAAACCATCTCAATTGGGTTGAGGTCGGTGTATTGTGGAGGCCAGGTCATCTGATGCAGCACTCCATTACACAGCCTGGAGGTGTGTTGGGTCATTGTCCTGTTGAAAAACAGATGGGATGGTGTATCGCTGCAGAATGCTGTGGTAGCCATGCTGGTTAAGTGTGCCTTGAATTCTAAATAAATCACAGACAGTGTCATCAGCAAAGCATCCCCACACTATAACACCTCCTCCTCCATGCTTTACAGTGGGAACTACACATGTGGAGATCATCCGTTCACCCACACAGCGTCTCACAAAGACACGGCGGTTGGAACCAAAAATCTCTGTCACGACTTCCGCCGAGGCTGCCTCCCCTCCTTGTTCGGGCAGGTTTCGGCGTTCGTCGTCACTGGCTTACTAGCTACTGCCGATCCCATTCTCATCACTCCACTTGTCATGTCTTGTCTTGTCAATCACACACACCTGGTGTTCATTCCCCTAATTAGTATGTGTATAAGTGTTCCCTCTGTTCCCCTTGTCTTTGTGAGTGATTGTTTCATTGTGAGAGCGAGTAGCTCGGTTGAGCTACTCTTCCATTTGTTATTGCCAAGGTGGAATATTTCCCTTGTGATAGTTTCGTATTGACGATGGGTGCGTTTTATTTATGTAAACAAAATAAACTCTGGACTTCGGTGTTTTACCTCCTGCGGCTGACTCCTTCATTCACACCTCGTCACAATCCCAAATTTGGACTCCAGACCAAAGGACAACTTTCCACCGGTCTAATGTCCATTGCTCGTGTTTCTTGGCCCAAGCAGGTCTCTTCTTATTATTGGTGTCCTTTAGTAGTGGTTTCTTTGCAGCAATTCGACAATGAAGGTCTGATTCACGCAGTCTCCTCTGAACAGTTGATGTTGAGATGTGTCTGTTACTTGAACAATGTGAAGCATTTATTTGGGCTACAATCTGAGGTGTAGTTAACTCTAATGAACTTATCCTCTGCACCAGAGGTAACTCTGGGTCTTCCTTTCCTGTGGCGGTCCTCATGAGAGTCAGTTTCATCATAGCGCTTGATGGTTTTTGCGACTGCACTTGAAGAAACTTTCAAAGTTCTTGACATTTTCCGTATTGACTGACCTTAATGCCTTAAAGTAATGATGGACTGTCGTTTCTCTTTGCTTATTTGAGCTGTTATTGCCATAATATGGACTTGGTCTTTTACCAAATAGGGCTATGTTCTGTATACCACACTTACCTTGTCACAACACAACTGATTGGCTCAAACGCATTAAGACGGAAATAAATTCCACACATTAGATTTTAAGAAGGGACACCTGTTAATTGAAATGCATTCCAGGTGACTACCTCATGAAGCTGGTTGAGATAATGCCAAGAGTGTGCAAAGCTGTCATCAAGGCAAAGGGTGGCTATTTGAAGAATCTCAAATATGAAATATATTTTGATTTGTTTAACTCTTTTTTGGTTACTACATGAGTCCATATGCGTTATTTCATAGTTTTGGTGTCTTCACTATTATTCTACAATGTAGAAAATAGTAAAAATGAAGAAAAACCCTTGAATGAGTAGGTGTGTCCAAACTTTTGACTGGTAGGGTACGTGTGTGCATGTGCCAGTGTATACAGCAGCGTTTCCCAAAACTAGGGGTCGCGACCCCATGTGGGGTAGCCTGATTTTGAAAATGGAGTCGTGAGAGAAACTCTGAAATGAAAGAAAAAAATGGTGCTTGGTTCATAGAACAAGGGTTACGTCAGACTGGGGGAGGGAAAAATAACATAATCAAGATCATACAAAATTATTGCCTGATGATCTTCTGAACTTCCCAATACTTTTCTGATGCATTTCAGTCACTTCAAACCATACTTCCTTCAGATTGAAATACTGCCAAAAGTACTGTCAGACTGATTTGTAATAGACTGTCATAACCCCAATTTAAAAAGTAAACATTGTCCGTTGATTAAGTCACTTTGTTCACATGGTGGGGTAGCAAAATAAATTTGATCTCAAAATGGGTTCGAAGGCCAAAAAAGTTTTGGAACCACTTGTCTACAGGTATGTCAACAGCTATAATATATGTGTGTGCTGGAGTGTCCCATGCGCGTGGGTGGGTGGTTATGTTTGCCCGCGTTAATAATCTTATCTGCCTACATGCATTTATCATGCAGTCTTGTCTCGTGGCCTCTCGAGAGCGGACGTAGATTCCAGATGAGTGGTTCTGGTGGAGGGGTGATCCATCCTCAGCTAATTGCTGTTAGACAGCGGTTATGTCCCAAATGGCACCATATTCCCCATATAGTGCACTACTTTTGACCAGGACCCATAGGGCTCTGGTCAAAAGTAGTGTACTATGCAGGGAATAGGGTGCCTTTTGAGACACACCTGGCAGAGAGGCTTGGGAGCCTCTGTTTATTCTCTGTCCGCTTGCAGCCAGCACCCATTGTAAAGGATCACTAAGGATCTGTTTATTGTATCAGTACAGATACGGGAATAGCACTGGGATGACGAAGTAGAAATAGGTAAAAACTTTTTTTTCATCTCAGGATGCATGGAATAGGCATGGTATGATACATGAAGATAAAATCAAATTCACAATCAATTAAATTGATGTCATTGTTGTCTATCTTGAATGAAGTCATAGTAGACTGTCATTAGAAATTGTTATATGTTTTTATTTTAATTGTATCAAAACAATTGTATGAAAATAATTTGTCATCCAAATTATTAAAGGCCCAGTGCAGACAAAACTCGATTTTCCTGTATTTATATATATTTCCACTCTATGAGTTTGGAATAATACTGCGAAATTGTGAAAATTATGATAATGCCCTTTTAGTGTAAGAGCTGTTTGAAAAGACTGCCTGGAATTTCTGCCTGTTTTGATGGGAGGGAGTTTTGGCCTTCCATGGTGACATCACCATCCAGTAAAATGTGTTAATATACCAACAAGAAAAAGTTTGAAAACCTCTCTGCCCACTCAAACCACTCCCAGACAGTCCTAGCAAAATTCTTTCTTGAAAATTGCTCTTTGCTAAGAATGTATTTTTGTTTCTTTTTGGCCATTTTCATTGAAAACAATCACAGTAAGTTACTTACAGAAAGTAAGGTACTTACAGAAGTGTCTGTATTGGACCTTTAAGAAACTTTATTCACTAAAAACTAAAAACTTAAATGTAGGTTGTAGTGCGGCTGGGTGACACATTGAATTTGTTCGATTAATTCAAGTGTTTTTTTTTGCACGATATTCCAAATGTCTGTATTGCAAGAATCCATGTTCAGAACAATTCAACTGTTCTGTTCTGCCTTGTTAGCTAGCAAATAGAGCCAAGTTGGCTAAACTTTAAATATAAAGATTAGATGGCAACTCACTAGCACGTGGGCTTGTGCTTGAGAGATTGTCCATGAGACCTGTGTTCATTTGCTACAAGAAGAGAGCAATTAAGAGAGAGAGAGAGATGGGTGTGCTTGTGAGCAGTTTGTGTGTGTGCCCAGCTGCATTCTCAGCTCTCTTTGCCAGTCTCTCAACACATTTGTTTGGAGTGAGGCCATCCACTTATTGACACTTGTCTGCCTTGCCTCTTGCATGAGAATCAAAGCAATAAAACCATGAGTGGTGGGCCACTGCGCATCATTTAACATAAGAAAAAACAAGAGCAAAGAGGAACAGTCTTTACCTTCCCATGACATGAAAAGAAGAGGAGAGTGAAGCTAAAGAAAAAGACAAGGGCTCATAACTCCGCCTCCCACCACACACACAGACGTACGTGCGCTGCAGTGGATAGCTGCCATCTTACGGGCTCCTGACCATTTATTATATTTTGTGTGTTTTTTCTACACTGATCTTAACTATATTTTTACATAATATTTCTGCCATAATTTCCTACGACCGAAAACAGCTTCTGGACATCAGAAGAGCGATCACTAACCTCGATTTGGATGAAGATTTCTACTTCAACGAGTCAACATTGTTTGTAACTTAATTTGTACATAATGTTGCTGCTACCGTCTCTTATGACTGAAAAGAGCTTCTGGACATCAGAACAGCGATTACTCACCTTGAACTGGATAAATAATTTTTCTTTAATGAGTCGGACGAGAGGGATTTGCTCCAGACAACCGACAGGGCCCTCATCCCCGTCATTCGCAGTAGAAAGAAAAGGAGATATCGCGGAAGGAGATCGGGGTGCCTGGTAAGGAGCCGGCGACGAGTGGCTAATCTGCCTTTGCCATTGATACTATTGGCCAATTTACAATCGCTTGATAATAAAGTGGATGAACTACAAGCACGTATATCCTACCAATGGGACATTAAAAACTGTAATATCTTATGTTTCACCAAGTCGTGGGTGAACGAAGGCATGAAGAACATACAGCTGGCGGGTTATACACTGTATCGTCAGGATAGAACAGCAGTCTCTGGTAAGACAAGGGGTGGCGGTCTATGTATACTTGTAAACAACAGCTGGTGCACGATATCTAAGGAAGTCTCGAGGTTTTGCTCGCCTGAGGTAGAGTATCTCATGATAAGCTATAGACCATAATAATAATATGCCATTTAGCAGACGCTTTTATCCAAAGCGACTTACAGTCATGCGTGCATAATTTTTTTTTTTTTGTGTATGGGTGGTCCTGGGGATTGAACCCACTACCATGGCGTTACAAGCGCCGTGCTCTACCAGCTGAGCTACAGAGGACCACACTATCTACCAAGAGAGTTTTCATCTATATTCTACGTAGCTGTCTATTTATCGCCACAAACCGATGCTGGCACTAAGACTGCACTCAATGAACTGTATACGGCCATAAGCAAACAGGAAAACGCTCATCCAGAGGCGGCGCTCCTAGTGGCCGGGGACTTTAATGCAGGGAAACTTAAATCCGTTTTACGTACTTTCTACCAGCATGTTAAATGTGCAACCAGAGGGAAGAAAACTCTAGACCACCTTTACTCCACACACAGAGTCGTGGACAAAGCTCTCCCTCACCCTCCATTTGGCAAATCTGACCATAACTCTATCCTCCTGATTCCTGCTTACAAGCAAAAACTAAAGCAGGAAGCACCAGTGACTCGCTCAATAAAAAAGTGGTCAGATGAAGCAGATGCTAAGCTACAGGACTGTTTCGCTAGCACAGACTGGAATATGTTCCGGGATTCTTCCGATGGCATTGAGAAGTACACAGTCACTGGCTTCATCAATAAGTGCATCGATGACGTCATCCCAACAGTGACTGTACTTATATACCCCAACCAGAAGCCATAGATTACAGGCAACATCCACACTGAGCTAAAGGGTAGAGCTGCCGCTTTCAAGGAGCGGGACTCTAACCCGGAAGCTTATAAGAAATCCCGCTATGCCCTCCGACTAACCATCAAACAGGCAAAGTGTCAATACAGGACTAAGATCGAATCGTACTGCTCCGGCTCCGACGCTCGTCGGATGTGGCAGGGCTTGCAATCTATTACAGACTACAAAAGGAAGCACAGCCGTGAGCTGCCCAGTGACACGAGCCTACCAGACAAGCTAAATTACTTCTTCATCGTCTTGTCCATTTTCCACCACAAACCGAAGCTGGCACTAAGACTGCACTCAACGAGCTGTATAGGGCCATAAGCAAACAAGAAAATGCACATCTAGAGGTGGCGCTCTTAGTGGCAGGTGATTTTAATGCAGGGAAACTGAAATCCGTCTAACCTCATTTTTACCAGCATGTCACCTGTGCAACTAGAGGCGAAAAAAACTCTAGATCACCTTTACTCTACACACAGAAACGCATTCAAAGCTCACTCTTCATTTCGCAAATCTGACCATAACTCTATCCTCCCGATTCCTGCTTGCAAAAACTCAAACAGGAAGTAACAGTGACGCGCTCAATATGGAAGTGGTCCGATGAAGCAGATGCTAAGCTACATGACATTCACTAGCACAGACTGGAATATGTTCCGGGGATTCATCCAAAAACATTGAGGAGATTACCACATCAGTCACCGACTTCATTAATAAGTGCATCGACGATGCCATCCCCACAGTGACTGTACGTACATATCCCAACAAGAAGCCATGGATTACAGGCAACATCCGCACCGGACGCTTATAAAAAATCCCCCTACGACCTCCGACGAGCCATCAAACTGTCAAAACGTCAATACAGGCTTAAGATCGAATCTTACTATGCCGGCTCTGATGCTCATCGGATGTGGCAGGGCTTGCAAACTATCACGGAATACGAAGGGTAACCCAGTCGCGAGCTGCCCAGGGATGTGAGCCTACCAGATGAGCTAAATTCCTTCTATGCTCGCTTCGAGGCAAGCAGGTAATCATTTACAAGGCCGCGGGGCCAGACGGATTACTAGAATGCGTGCTCAGAGCATGCACTGACCATCTGGCAACAGTCTTCACTGACGTTTTCAACCTCTCCCTGACCCAGTCTGTAATATCTACATGTTTCAAGCACACCACCACAGTCCCTGTGCCCCAGAACACCAAGGTAACCTGTCTAAATGACTATCGCCCTATAGCACTCACATCTGTAGCCATTAAATTCTTTAAATGGCTGGTCATGGCTCAAATCAACACCATCATCCCAGATATCCTGGACCTTTCCAATTCGCATACCGCCCCAACAAGGTAGCGCAATCTCTATTGCACTTCACGCTGCCCTCTCCCACCTGGACAAGAGAAACATACGTGAGAAGGCTGTTAATTTACTACAGCTCAGCATACAACACCATAGTGCCCTCCAAGCTCATCACCCTCTGCTACTGGTTCCTGGACTTCCTGACGGGCCACCCTCAGGTGGTGAGGGTAGACAACAACACATCCGCCACGCTGACCCACACGGGGCCCTCAGCAAGACAAATGAGCTGATCGTGGACTACAGGAAATGGAGGGCCGAACACACCCCCATCCACATCAACGGGGCGGTGGAACGGTGTCGAGAGCTTCAAGTTCCTCTGTCTCCACTTCAGTAAGGAATTATTATGGTCCACATACACCAACACAGTGGTGAAGAAGACATGACATCCCCTCTTCCCCCTCAGGAGACAGAAATGATTCAGCTTGACTGGCTGCATCACTACTTTGTATGGCAAATGCGTGGGGCCGAGCTCCCTGCCATCCAGGACCTCTATACCAGGCGGTGTCAGAGGAAGGCCCTAAAAATTATCAAACACTCCAGCCACCCAAGTCATAGACTGTTCTCTCTGCTACCGCACGGCAAGCGGTACCGATGCAGCAAGTCTGGAACCAAAAGAACCCTGAACAGCTTCTACCCCCAATCTATAAGACTGCTAAATAGTTGGTTAAATAGTTAACCAATAGCTACCTGGACTATCTTCATTGACCCTTTTTGTACTAACTCTTTTGACTCATCACATATCCTGCTGCTACTGTTTATTAATTATCCTGTCACTTTATCCCTACCTATATGTACATACAGTACCTTCGGAAAGTATTCAGACCCCTTGACTTTTTTCACATTTTGTTACGTTACAGCCTTATTCAAAAATGTATTAAATATGATTTTCCCTCATCAATCTCCAAAACAAAATACCCTGTAATGACAAAGTGAAAACAGGTTTTTAGAAGTTCTAGCTTTTTTTTAATTTTTTTACCAGAAATGCCTTATTTACATAAGTATTCAGACCCTTTGCTATGAGACTTGAAATTGAGCTCAGGTGTATCGTGTTTCCATTGATCATCCTTGAGATGTTTCTACAACTTGATTGGAGTCCAACTGTGGTAAATTCAATTGATTGGACATGATTTGGAAAGGCATACTCCTGTCATGTCAGAGCAAAAACCAAGCCATGAGGTCGAAGGAATTGTCCGTAGAGCTCCGAGACAGGATTGTGTCGAGGCACAGATCTGGGAAGGGTACCAAAAAAAATTCTGCAGCATTGAAGGTCCCCAAGAACACAGTGGCCTCCATCATTCTTAAATGGAAGAAGTTTGGAACCACCAAGACTCTTCCTAGAGCTGGCCGCCCGGCAAAACTGAGCAATCGAGGGAGAAGCACGGTCGTGGCAGCATCACGCTGTGGGGATGTTTTAGGCGACAGGGACTGGGAGACTAGTCAGGATCGAGGGAAAGATGAACGGAGCAAAGTACAGAGAGATCCTTGATGAAAACCTGCTCCAGAGCGCTCAGGACCTCAGACTGGGGAGAAGATTCACCTTCCAACAGGACAATAACCCTAAGCACACAGCCAAGACAATGCAGGACTGGCTTCGGGACAAGTCTCTGAATGTCCTTGAATGGCCAGCCAGAGCCCAGACTTCAACCTGATCGAACATCTCTGGAGAGACCTGAAAATAGCTGTGCAGCGATGCTCCCCATCCAACGTCACAGAGCTTGAGAGGATCTGCAGAGAAGAATGGGAGAAACTCCCCAAATACAGGTGTGCCAAGCTTGTAGAGTCATACCCAAGAAGACTCAAGGTTGTATTCGCTGCCAAAGGTGCTTCAACAAAGTACTGAGTAAAGGGTCTGAATACTTATGTAAATGTCATATTTGTGTAAAACATGTTTTTGCTTTGTCATTATGGGGTATTGTGTGTTGATTGATGAGGGGAAAAAATTGTTTTAATCCATTTTAGAATAAGGCTGTAACTTAACAAAATGTGAAAAATCAAGGTGTCTGAACACTTTCCAAATGCACCGTATCTACCACAATTACCTCAAACCCCTGCACATCGACTCGGTACTGGTACCCAAGTGTATATATATCCAATTTATCGTGTGATTATTTTCTATTATTTCTAATTTTTTCTTTCTGCATTGTTGGGAAGGGCCCGTAAGTAAGCATTTCACTGTTAGTCTACACCTGTTGATTACAAAGCATGTGACAAATAACATTTGATTTGATTTGACACACACATGCAAGCACATATGCACGCACACACACACACCCCACTTCTGTTGCTGGAGGGCATTTACAATCCAAAGCCACATTTGGGAAAATTGCATGATACAGTGGCTTGCGAAAGTATTCACCCCCCTTGGCATTTTTCCTATTTTGTTGCCTTACAACCGGGAATGAAAATTGATTTTTTGTGGGGTTTGTATCATATGATTTACACATCATGCCTACCACTTTGAAGAAACAAACAAGAAATAGGACAAAAAAACAGAACACTTGAGCCTGCATAACTATTTACCCCCCCACTGGGATTTTTGCCCATTCTTCAAGGCAAAACTGCTCCAGCTCCTTCAAGTTGGATGGGTTCCGCTGGTGTACAGCAATCTTTAAGTCATACCACAGATTCTCAATTGGATTGAGGTCTGGGCTTTGACTAGGCCATTCCAAGACATTTAAATGTTTCCCCTTAAACCACTCAAGTGTTGCTTTAGCAGTATGCTTACGGTCATTGTCCTGCTGGAAGGTGAACCTCCGTCCCAGTCTCAAATCTCTGGAAGACTGAAACAGGTTTCCCTCAAGAATTTCCCTGTATTTAGCGCCATCCATCATTCCTTCAATTCTGACCAGTTTCCCAGTCCTTGCCGATGAAAAACATCCCCACAGCATGATGCTGCCACCACCATGCTTCACTGTGGGGATGGTGTTCTCGGGGTGATGAGAGGTGTTGGGTTTGCGCCAGACAAAGCGTTTTCCTTGATGGCCAAAATGCTCAATTTTAGTCTCATCTGACCAGAGTACCTTCTTCCATATGTTTGGGGAGTCTCCCACCAGCCCTTTGGCGAACACCAAACGTGTTTGGTTATTTTTTTCTTTAAGCAATGGCTTTTTTCTAGCCATTGTACAGCTTAAAGTGGTCCTATGGACAGATACTCCAATCTCCGCTGTGGAGCTTTGCAGCTCCTTCTGGGTTATCTTTGGTCTCTTTGTTGCCTCTCTGATTAATGCCCTCCTTGCCTGGTCCATGAGTTTTGGTGGGTGGCCCTCTCTTGGCAGGTTTGTTGTGGTGCCATGTACTTTCCATGTTTTAATAATGGATTTAATGGTGCTCCGTGGGATGTTCAAAGTTTCGGATATTTTTTTATAACCCAACCCTGATCTGTACTTCTCCACAACTTTGTCCCTGACCTGTTTGGAGAGCTCCTTGGTCTTCATGGTGCCTCTTGCTTGGTGGTGCCCCTTGCTTAGTGGTGTTGCAGACTTTGGGGCCTTTCAGAACAGGTGTATATATACTGAGATCATGTGACACTTAGATTGCACACAGGTGGACTTTATTTAACTAATTATGTAACTTCTGAAGGTAATTGGTTGCACCAGATCTTATTTAAGGGCTTCATAGCAAAGGGGGTGAATACATATGCACGCACCACTTTTCCGTCATTTATTTTTCCACTTCACCAATTTGGACTATTTTGTGTATGTCCATTACATGAAATCCAAATAAAAATCAATTTAAATTACAGGTTGTAATGCAACAAAATAGGAAAACGCTAAGGGGTTGAATACTTTTGCAAGGCACTGTAAAGGAAAGAAGAAAAACAAGTTGATATTTTGACATGGCAAGGAAGAAGACTCCATGGCTTGAAAGCAGTGGCATCTTTTCAAAAGCTGGTGACATCTGGTTATAGGATCTGTTACAGTATCCCTACACACACTTCTCCTGAGACACCAGTGATGCTGTGTGTGTGTGTGGTGTGTGTGTGCATGCGTGTGTGTGTGTGTGTGTCACACACCAAGACATCCTGTTTGAGAACAATGACCCCCCCCTCTTGGGGCACGAGCGTGATAAAGTGATAATTATCTGAACACAACACTGCAGTCGTCACATAGTGACTGGGATCCATAGTGACTGGGATCCAGTCTCACCACTCACCAGACAGAAATGCTTGGGTTAGAAAAGTGAGGCATCATCACCTCTAGAAATGGAGTGACATGCTCTTCTCTTTCCTCCATGAGATGGATATTTAGCTCTCTTTCCAAAACAAAGTGGATTGATCAACTTTGGGTATTTGAAGTGTCATGATTTTTGTGAAAAGTAGAAAAAAAACAATCTTACTTGAGGACTTAAATCATGTACCAAATCTCAGGGGGTAGTCCCAACAGGGGCTGGATCTCACTCTCCTTAGCTGTTACACCAAGAGATCTGAACTTCTTGAGGTCACTAGGTGTTGGGTTGGTCTTTACAATATCAAAAGAGACCTCAGTCACACATACTGTAGCTGTTTTGTATGGTTGAGAGTTTAAGGAGAGCGGATTTGCAGCTGTAATCACCTTCAATAAAATTCCCTCTTCCTTTCTTTGGGATTCTTTCCTCATTGTCCATGTTTTTCATTGTTTGATAATCATTTCTGTTTTGCTCTAAAGGTGTTGACTAGCAGTGGCCCTGTAAACAAGCTCAGCATATCCTGTGTTTGACTGCAGTCAACGGATGTATCAATGAAATCAGGCACATTCTCTTTCTCACACTCTCTCTCACACACACACACACACACACACACAAACGCATACTGTATGAGTCAGAGCAGTGAATAAGTTGCTCTCAGGTGTCAAATCTGGGGCATGTCTGGGCATGTGGTGAGACCGTAGCTGATTCACACATGCAAGTGCGCGAACACACAAAAACACACACCACCCCCAAAAGAAGTCACCAAAACCAGTAGAGGTGCCCTGAGATCCTTTCACATAGTAGTTGGAGACTACTAAAGACCACCAATACATTAGCAGGGTTTTATCTGGATAAAAAAGAGGTTTAGGTGGTGGGCGTGGCAGGGGGCGTGGTGGGGGCATGGCAATGAGCGCAGTCGGCACGGCAAACATTTTTTGACATTTTTTGAGGCCCCCAACTTGGTGCTGTAGAGAAATGTTAGCATTTTTATGCCAATTTCCTGCAATTCTACACATTTTGCCATGCAGTTGAGAGAAAATGTTGCCTTTTTAAAGCTAATTACCTGCGATTATACATATTTCCTGCAATTCTATGCATTTTGCCATGGTTAATGCTGTGTTCTTTTGCTCTAACGTAATAACAAAATGAATACTACTAAATAAATAAAAATTTGAATGTTTTATTCTCACTGACTGTCTAGCTTTTATTTTGTTGATTGTTAGTTCTCAAAGATTATATTATTTAAAAGTATAAAGGTCCATTATCTTTTTCTACATACTTTCTATCTGGTTGTAGTCGTTTAAGTTTACACTTAAAGCATTTTTCCATCCCGAAAATTATTTGATTTATTTTTAATACTGTTTGGATTTAGGCAACCCGAAAAAACGCTTAGGAGGCCTGCCCAAGGATTACAATGGCAGAAAAATCATTAGTTGGCACTCTAACGAAAGTTTCCATTTCAGTGTGGGAACAGACAGGAAAGGATGCTTTGTACAAGCATGAGTTTGAGTGTTTGCTACACTTGTGACAATTATAAGGAGTTACAGTCAGTATCAGAATGGGTAACTAATAATAAACTGGTCTTAAATACATCTCAAACTAAAAGCATTGTATGGGTTCAAAACATTATCTAAGACATAAACTTTAACTTGAGTTGTGCATAATAGTTTTGGGATTAAATATTTGTTATAATTTCTATTCGTTTTTAGATTTCTATAAACTAATTAGCTTAGTTTCAGCTAGTTTTCAGACTGTATTTATTCATTTTTATTTAGTTTCAGTTTTATAAATATATTTACATTTTGTTTTTATATTATTTAGTTTCCGTTTTAGTGTTAGGGACAGAAAGTAGCCTATACGTGTGAGGCTAGGAGCAATTTATGTGTTGTAGGCCTATAGTTCGTTTTTTGGGATGACACTTCTTGCCACTGGGTGGCAGTAATTCATAAGGTGATGGGCCAGGACCATAGACTAGGATACATTTACACATTTAAGTCATTTAGCAGACGCTCTTATCCAGAGCGACTTACAAATTGGAGACATAACATATTTCTATCTGTGTCACGAGGGCATCGGTGAGAGCATGGGCTATCTCCATTTTGAAATAGTCAATTTTCTTCTTCACAAGTCAAATTCATTGGCTGATCCCTCCTGATGACCCAGCTGTCACGACTCTAACCGAGTCATCAGGTCATGCCAATCGGGTCATCAGGTGGGATCAGCCAATGAAGTTCGAAGTCCCGCCCAGTTGACTAAATCAAAATGGTGAAAAGTCCTCAATGGCGCTGCTCATGCTAACACAGACTAGAGGACTCCATACAACTCCATGGCCAAGACATTTGGTTAGGTTTAAATTATAATTCAATCCTAATGTGACTTGGATCTAAAGGATAAGCACCTAGACTGGTGCAAGAAATATGGTGGAAGGAAACTCTTCCCCATGTTTACAACAATCCAATGCTTTTTTAACTTTAGGAGTAGATTTAAGAAGAATGAAGTAACTTTAACTTTATCTGACAGATAGAGAGAGGAAAAAACTACAAATTAAGTCATAGCACATTTGACATAGGGCAGGGAATTTCCAGGGACCTCACGATAATATATTATCTTGATACTTAGGTGCCGATACGATATGTATTATGGTTCTCACGATTCTCATGATTCTATACATTGGGGAAAAAAAGTATTTAGTCAGCCACCAATTGTGCAAGTTCTCCCACTTAAAAAGATGAGAGAGGCCTGTAATTTTCATCATAGGTACACGTCAACTATGACAGATAAAATGAGATTTTTTTTCTCCAGAAAATCACATTGTAGAATTTTTAATGAATTTATTTGCAAATTATGGTGGAAAATAAGTATTTGGTCAATAACAAAAGTTTCTCAATACTTTTGTTATATACCCTTTGTTGGCAATGACACAGGTCAAACGTTTTCTGTAAGTCTTCACAAGGTTTTCACACACTGGTATTTTGGCCCATTCCTCCATGCAGATCTCCTCTAGAGCAGTGATGTTTTGGGGCTGTCGCTGGGCAACACAGACTTTCAACTCCCTCCAAAGATTTTCTATGGGGTTGAGATCTGGAGACTGGCTAGGCCACTCCAGGACCTTGAAATGCTTCTTACGAAGCCACTCCTTCGTTGCCCGGGCGGTGTGTTTGGGATCATTGTCATGCTGAAAGACCCAGCCACGTTTCATCTTCAATGCCCTTGCTGATGGAAGGAGGTTTTCACTCAAAATCTCACGATACATGGCCCCATTCATTCTTTCCTTTACACGGATCAGTCGTCCTGGTCCCTTTGCAGAAAAACAGGCCCAAAGCATGATGTTTCCACCCCCATGCGTCACAGTAGGTATGGTGTTCTTTGGATGCAACTCAGCATTCTTTGTCCTCCAAATACGACGAGTTGAGTTTTTACCAAAAAGTTCTATTTTGGTTTCATCTGACCATATGACATTCTCCCAATCCTTTTCTGGATCATCCAAATGCACTCTAGCAAACTTCAGACGGGCCTGGACATGTACTGGCTTAAGCAGGGGGACACGTCTTGCACTGCAGGATTTGAGTCCCTGGCGGCGTAGTGTGTTACTGATGGTAGGCTTTGTTACTTTGGTCCCAGCTCTCTGCAGGTCATTCACTAGGTCCCCCCGTGTGGTTCTGGGATTTTTGCTCACCGTTCTTGTGATAATTTTGACCCCACGGGGTGAGATCTTGCGTGGAGCCCCAGATCGAGGGAGATTATCAGTGGTCTTGTATGTCTTCCATTTCCTAATAATTGCTCCCACAGTTGATTTCTTCAAACCAAGCTGCTTACCTATTGCAGATTCAGTCTTCCCAGCCTGGTGCAGGTCTACAATTTTGTTTCTGGTGTCCTTTGAAAGCTCTTTGGTCTTGGCCATGGTGGAGTTTGGAGTGTGACTGTTTGAGGTTGTGGACAGGTGTCTTTTATACTGATAACAAGTTCAAACACGTGCCATTAATACAGGTAACGAGTGGAGGACAGAGGAGCCTCTTAAAGAAGAAGTTACAGGTCTGTGAGAGCCAGAAATCTTGCTTGTTTGTAGGTGACCAAATACTTATTTTCCACCATAATTTGCAAATAAATTCATAAAAAATCCTACAATGTGATTTTCTGGAGAAAAGAAATCTAATTTTGTCTGTCATAGTTGACGTGTACCTATGATGAACATTACAGGCCTCTCTCATCTTTTTAAGTGGGAGAACTTGCACAATTGGTGGCTGACTAAATACTTTTTCTCCCCACTGTATGCATTGCGATTCGATACCGTAATTTTATTGCAATTTGAAGTTCCAAACATATTGCGCACCAGATGTCTGCTGCAGAGGGACAAGAGAGAGCTATGAGAAAATGAGTTTTCATCAGTCATGGAAATAAAAGTGCTGAAAAAAATGGGGTCTCTATTTAAAAAGAAGATGGAGAACAAGCTATGAACAAAGAATACTGGAGTTTTGGTGCAGGTACAGCAAATCAGCGCAAAAATAATATTGCGATATTGTCAAAACGATACCATATCGTCAAAAATAATATTCCGATATATAACTTAATAGATTTTTTCCCTGTCACTAATTTCACATGTTATGTTTATATAATATTAAACATGTATGACTGACATACCTCTTCAACTAGGGTTAATAAAAACATCTGCAACAACAGCAAAAACATAAGCATAAACATTTCTTCACATTTCTGGTAGTACGTCCAACCGGCCTCACAACCACAGAACACGTGTAACCACGCCAGCCAAGGACCTCCACATCCGGCTTCTTCACCTGCGGGATCGTCTGATACCAGCCACCCGGACATCTGATGAAACTGTGGGTTTGCACGACCTAAGAATTTCTGCACAAACTGTCAGAAACCATCTAAGGGAAGCTCATCTGCGTGTTCGTCATCCTCACCAGGGTCTAGACCTGACTATAGTTCAACGTCGTAACCGACTTCAGTGGGCAAATGCTCACCTTCGAAGGCCAAAGTGTGCTCTTCACGGATGAATCCCGGTTTCAAATGTACCGGGCAGATGGCAGACCACGTGTATGGTGTCGTGTGGGTGAGCGGTTTGCTGATGTCAACGTTATGAACAGAGTGCCCCATGGTGGCGGTGGGGTTATGGTATGGGCAGGCATAAGCTACGGACAACGAACACAATTGCTTTTTATCGATGGCAATTTGAATGCATAGAGATTCTGTGATGAGATCCTGAGGCCCATTATCGTGCCATTCATCCGCCGCATTAACCTCATGTTTCAGCATGAAAATGCACAGCCCCATGTCGCAAGGATCTGTACACAATTCCTGGAAGCTGAAAACGTCCCAGTTCTTCCATGGCCTGCATACTCACCAGACATGTCACCCATTGAGCATGTTTGGGATGCTCTGGATTGACGTGTATGACAGCGTGTTCCAGTTCCTGCCAATATCCAGCAACTTTGCACAGCCATTGAAAATGAGTGGGACACCATTCCACAGGCCACAATCAACAGCCTGATCAAGTATGCGAAGGAGATGTGTCGCGCTGCATGAGGCAAATGGTGGTCACACGAGATACTGACTGGTTTTCTGATCCACACCCCTACCTTTTTTTTAATGCTATCTGTGACCAACAGATGCATATCTGTATTCCCAGTCATGTGAAATCCATACATTAGGGCCTAATGAAATTATTTCAATTGACTGTCTTCCTTATATGAACTGTAACTGATTAGAATATTTGAAATTGTTGCATGTTGCGTTTATATTTTTGTTCACTGTATAATAACCTTGTGTGACCGTTGAGCAAGTTGAGGAAGCTAAACTCCTAGGTATAACATTGGATGGTCAATTGTCATGGTCAATTCATATTGACAAAGTTGTTGTGAAGATGGGGAAGGGTATGTCTGTTATAAAAAGATGTTCTGCGTTTTTGACACAAAAATCAACTGTACTAGTTGTTCAGGCTCTGGTCTTGTTCCATCTTGATTACTGCCCGGTAATAGGGTCAAGTGCAGCAAAGAAAGATCTAGCAAAGCTGCAGCTGGCTCAAAACCAAGCAGCATGTCTTGCCCTTAACTGCACATACAGAATTAACATCAACAACATGCATGCCAGTCTTTCCTCTTTGAGGGTAGATGAGAGATTAACTGCATTTCTTCTAGTTTTTATGAGAGATATTACTGTGATGAAAATTCCAGATTGTCTGCATAATCAAATAACATTCAGCTCAAACACCCATACATACCCCACAAGACATGCCACCAGGGGTGTCTTCACAGTCCCTAAGTCCAAAACGAATCCACGGCAATGCACAGTATTATACAGAGCCATGATCGCATGGAATTCCCTTCTATCTCCAATTACTCAAGCAAACCGCAAAATTACCTTTAAAAAACAGATTAAACAACATCTCTTGGAACGGCAGGGACTGTGAGGGGACACACACACAAACACACGCACACACAGACACACTCTAACACACATTATTTTGTTGTATTGTTTGTATTCTTTTTTTGTTGTATTGTTTTTATATATTGTATTTAAAATGTGTTTGACTGTCCTTGTCTATCTGTGTATTGTTCCTTTTCATGTTTTGTGTTTTTTGTGGACCCCAGGAAGAGTAGCTGCTGCTTCTGCAAAAGATAAAGGGGACCTAAATAAACAAATAAGTTAATAAATAAACAAACAAAACCATGGAAATTATTGTTGGAAGGGGAAAAATCCTTAGGTGGGCGGGGCAGTTTATGCCCCTATATATCTGGATGTGTTCATTGACCCAGTCTCCATCCCACGTGGACACAACTTCTGCAAGGAGTGTATCAACAGTGTTTGGGATAGCAGAGACCAGTGCCAGTGTCCACTCTGTCAGGAGAGATTCCAAAGACCAGAGCTTCGTGTTGACAATCAAAGAGATTGTTGATTAATTTAAAGCAAGACACTCTGACCAGGCTCCAGGTGACTCTTGATAAGGATACCATACTGCCTATACTTTCATACATCATCATTATCATCATATGCTGTATCTTATGCCCCCTTGGGACCCTTTTGTGCCACTCTACCTATCCTTCGTTTTCTAATTGACCGTCAGATCCGGTGAGACAATACTGGCCATTAGATCCAACATGACAAAAATGTAAATAAAATATATTGAAATATATCTGGAAAATGTATCACTTACTAACCCTCTCAGAAAGTGGAAATGAGATTCTTTCAAACAGGATGGCACTATTAATTGCATTGGGTGGGTAATAATGCTCTTGGCATTGTTTACGGTGCCATGAAACTAGACCTGAAACAAACTAAAGTGTTTTTCCTTCACAGCTCCCGACAGCTCCCAACATTTTGACGCAAAACTCTAAACCTTTGTTAAAATAGAACAACAGCTGATCAGTCTGGGAGAAGAAAGATGAGGATCCCCCTCTGATAGATTAATAAATACAAATATAACGCGTTCAGATTTAAGGGCCAGGCTCTTTCAAGGCCACATAGGAGTCAGGAGGAATATAAACACTTGGGCGAGACCTCTAGCCTGTCAAGACTTTCCTTTACTTTCTCCCATGGAATCTGCACCAGTTGCAAAGGCATAAAGCCGAGGGCCCAATGACTTGAAACTAGAGATGTTGCTGAAAAGCCAAACCAGGCCGTAGAAATACCTCCTGCAGACAAGTGACAAGAATCAGTAGCCCCACGTGGCACCGGGCCCCTGTGATATCTGATCGGCCCTGGGGCGTCCCTACGTGTCTGCCAACCCGCGCCTCAACTCCTCCGACTACACACCCCACGCCTGCTCCCAGGGATAAGTGGTTCCTTACTATAAATGCTGGAATGGATTTTGGGGAGGTGGGGGGGTTAGGGGGAAGGGTGGTGGGGTGAACTACTTGAGAATGGTTTATGTCAGTAAAACACATACTGTATATAGTGTATCCTAGTGAACCTCAAGCACTTATTGCTAAGATGCTCCTGGTACAGTGCATCATTCATAATTTGAGACAGTTGTTGTTGTTATGACAGAACAGAACCTTTTGGAGAGAGCTTTAGAATTGCAAAGGAAACAAGACAGCCATGTATGTAGGCCTATTAAGGACAGTATGCATAAAGAAGTACAGTACGCTTCAGAAATGTTGCTGTTCTCTGTCTTATGTTTTAAACAGATTGATCAAGATTGCACCCGCTAATGTGCAAAGTCCACTAATATTGATTTTCCTTTAATTCTACACCTCAGACAATCTGAATCTAATGACGTTAACAATTACATCTTTCCCAAAAAAACTGTAATTATGGTATAGCTGATTAATATATGGCAAGAACAAGCACAATTCATAATTCGCGCAAAGTACAGAAGACCAGACTATTTATCTGAAATATCTCTCTCTCTCTGTCTCTTCCTCCCTCTCTCCCTCTCTGTCCCTCCCTCCCCTCAAGAAAACAGGTGCAAGGAGAATGAGTGTTCCTCTCTCTTTTCCGGAATAACCCCTCTCCCCCCTCCACCCCCACCTTTCTCTCACTGGCATCCATAGCCAAGCATGCTGAGCATTTCCTTCTGTGTCCCCATGAATGCGTCTTCGGTCTGGAGAGAAAATTTAGCCAGACCTCCACTTGAAAGTGGATGTGGTATAGCTCAGTCACAATCCTCCCTCAGCCTTACTCAGAGGACTGGGTTGAGTGCTTTTTTCTAGCCTGCCAGGAGTGCCAGGTGGGCAGGTTTGCTCAATCAAGCTCAATCAAGTTCAGATAAAGTATTTGCCATGGTTTCAAATAGTATTTGAACCCAGGTCTGCTCTGCAGTTCTATATCAGGCCATTATTCAGCCATTTCCTGTAAATACTGATACAGTATCTACTATTGACTAGACCTGGCCAGTTGAAGGCAAAACTCAATGTATGGGATACACCAAGAGATACAGTGCCTTCAGAAAGTATTCTCACCCCTTGACTTTTCCCACATTTTGTTGTGTTACAAAGTGGGATTAAAATTGATTTAATGGTCTTTTTTTGCCCAATGATTTACACAAAATACTCTGTAAGGTCAAAGTGGAAGTAATATGTTTTAATGAATGGAAAATAACACTAATATATTTGGGGTGGCAGGTAGCTTAGTGGTTAAGAGCTTTGTGCCAGTAACTGAAAGGTTGCTGGTTCTAATCCCCGAGCCGACTAGGTGAAAACTCTGTCGATGTGCCCTTGAGCAAGGGACTTAACCCTAATTGCTCTGGATAAGCGCGTCTGCTAAAATGTAATGTAAAAATGATTAGATAAGTATTCAACCCACTGAGTCAATACATGTTAGAATCACCTTTGGCAGCGATTACAGCTGTGAGTCTGCTTTTTAAGAGCTTTGCAAACGTGGATTGTACAATGTTTGCCCATTATTCTTTTTACAATTCTTCAAGCTCTGTCAAGTTGGTTGTTGATCATTGCTAGACAGCCATTTTCAAGTCTTTTCAAAACTGTAACTCGGCCACTCAGGGTAAGTAACTCCAGTGTATATTTGGCCTTGCGTTTTAGGTTATTGTCCTGCTGAAAGGTGTATTTGTCTCCCGGTGTCTGTTGGAAAGCAGACAGAACCAGGTTTTCCTCTAGGAGTTTGCCTGTGCTTAGGTCTATTCCTTTTCTTTTTATCCTAAAAAAACTCCCTAATCCCTGCCAATGACAAGCATACCCATAACATGTTGCAGCCACCACCATTCTTGAAAATATGAAGAGTGGCACTCAGTGATGTGTTGTGTTGGATTTGCCCCAAACATAATGCTTTGTATTCAGGACAAAGTTAATTTCTTTGCCACATTTTCTGCAGTTCTACTTTAGTGCCTTATTGTAAACAGGATGCATGTTTTGGAATATTTTTTATTCTGTACAGGCTTCCTTCTTTTGACTGTAATTTAGGTTAGTATTGTGGAGTAACTACAATGTTGTTGATCCATCCTCAGTTTTCCGCTATCACAGTCATTAAACTCTGTAATTGTTTTAAAGTCACCATTGGCCTCATGGTGAAATCCCTGAGTGGTTTCCTTCCTCTACGTCAACTGAGTTAGGATGGACGCCTGTATCTTTGTAGTGACTGGGTGTATTGATACTGGGCGTATTGATACACCATCCAAAGTGTAATTAATAACTTCACCATGCTCAAAGGGATATTCAATATCTGCTTTTTATTTCATTTTTAACCATCTACCAACAGGTGCCCTTCTTTGCGAGGCATTGGAAAACCTCCCTGGTCTTTGTCATTGAATCTGTGCTTTGAATTCACTGCTTGACTGAGGGACCTTACAGATAATTGTATGTGTCGGGTACGGAGATGTGTTAGTCATTCAAAAATCATGTTAAACACCATTATTGCACACAGAGTGAGTCCATGCATCTTATTATGTGACTTGTTAAGCACATTTTTACTCCTGAACGTATTTAGGCTTGCCATAACAAAGGGGTTGAATGACTCAAAACATTTCAGCTTTTCATTAATTTGTAAACATTTTTTAAAACATCATTCTACATTGACATTATGGGGTATTGTGAGTAGATCAGTGACACAAAATCTAAAATGTATCCATTTAAATTCAGGCTGTAACAACAATATATGGAAGAAGTCGAGGGGTGTGAATACTTTCTGAAGGCATTGCTTTGCAGTATGCTTTCAGAAAGATAGTATGGAAAATAAATAAGTAAACATGCTATTCTCATTTTATACTTTAGAGTTTGAGTTGGTTCATACTGTATACAGTATGCATGCAAAAGTTAAAGGATTGACGTATCATCCATCCTTAAGCATCTCTGACCTTCCTCAATGTTGACCTAATGTCACTGGGCACCTGAGGGATTCATGTACAGTATATCTAATTCTCAGTGCCCCATCATCAGAATAAAAAAATTAATAAATGTGTGTGTAGATCAGCTTAATATTGCAGATAGATTGTAACTTCCATCAATGTAATTGTCTGCATCACTTCAAATCCACCATGTTTTTTAAATATATATATATATATTTTACATTTATGTCATTTAGCAGACGCTCTTATCCAGAGCAACTTACAGTTAGTGAGTGCATACATTATTTTTTTATTTTTCACACTTGCCCCCCGTGGGAATCGAACCCACAACCCTGGCGTTGCAAACGCCATGCTCTACCAACTGAGCTACATCCCTGCCATACACATATACACACATACACACACACATACATACCCACATACATACATACATACACAAACATATCCTTTAAAAATATATATATATTCCCCTTTATTACTTTCCAACCCCACCACCCTTTCCTTACTTGGAGTAAACTAGTGAACAACAATGCTTAGGCCTCTACTTCCAGCTTATACTTACTATCTACATTTTATGGACACAGTCAATTTTACAATAATTACATTTTGTTTGTTCTTTCTCCTGAAATTCTTCTACTCTCAACCTCTCCGATCATTTTCATGATGTCCATCCGGTTTGCTTCTATATGCCATACAGTGAGGGAAAAAGTATTTGATTCCCTGCTGATTTGCCCACTGACAAAGACATTGTCAGCCTATAATTTTAATGGTAGGTTTATTTGAACAGTGAGAGACAGAATAACAACAACAAAAATCCAAAAAACGGATGTCAAAAATGTTATAAATTGATTTGCATTTTAATGAGGGAAATAAGCATTTGACCCCCTCTCAATCAGAAAGATTTCTGGCTCCCAGGTGTCTTTTATAGAGGTAACGAGCTGAGATTAGGAGCACACTGGGCCAGGACCCATCCATCGAAAACAGCACACAGTGCCACGCACAAAACAGAAGCAGATTAACCGCCAAAAGCATTTCCAATGCTGTCACCTCTATTTATATAACTATTAAAAAATATATATCTATTCAAATATCTTGCATATCTTATTTTCCATCATTATCAATTAATATGCGTAATAATGTTGGCAGTTCATGCGTAGGATTTTAACATATAACCCGGATTGCCATTGTATTACATTTAATTTATTGACAAGCAATTTATTATCCTAGCAAATAATTACTGCGGTCCATCCCATACCCCCCCCAACATCCCCACCCCCCGACAACAGATGCCGGACAAACACACACGCACATACTCACATACTTCAACACACTCAACCCCCCTCCTCCACAATCCACCATAAAATCAGATACTCAATGGTTGTTATATCCCAGAGCCCAACTCAAGAAAGGACCTGATTTACGAGTGCACATACAGTTACAGCTGATTGAGAAAGCATGCAAGATTGAGCAGAAATTGACAACAATGTGAGATTTGATTAATCTACTTAATCTATGTCAAGTCTTAGGTGATGGAGATCAGATCCACCCTCTTCACCTGAGACACAAACACTCTGGTCCCCCGTTGTAACCATTTTTCCCAAGCATCTCCGTGCAGTCAGACCTTTGATTATTTTGTGCCACCTGGGCCACAATGATAAACCCCCTCTCTGATTGTCCGAGTGTGACCCCTTCTCCATGGGTTACTGCAGCCAGTGTTGCCAGCACTGCCACTACCTGGGTGGGGGTACCCCACCGGAATCCCCACCGGCTAGGTACAAGGTCGTCAAGGTTCTCATTAGCAGCTTTGAGAATTTCCTTGTATATAATGCTCTCCCATCAGAGGGCTCTGGCTTTGTAGGACCAATCCTGCCAGGCAGGCTCAGAATCTTGAGGGGGCGGTGCTGCTCAAGTAGGTCTCTGACCGCATTTATTTCTCTGTTTAGGCTGCATACTCACAGCAGGTCCATAAAAGAGATGGGAACTTCTCTTTGGTGTATGGGTCACTCAGGTGGGTGTCCAGGATATAGGGTTGGGGATCGTTCCATCATGATAGGACAATAAAAAAATTTGATTAGATGTATACTATATTTAAAAATTTATATCCCTCATCTACACAAAATCGAAAGCTCTCTCTCACTACCCCTGCTCATAGACACCCGTCGGCTCTGGGATATGCAACCATTTCCCCTCTCACTCACTTAACACCGCACCTTTCCAAACACAAAAATGCACACCACATGGTTGACTGCGGAGGAAATGGGCCGAGCGTGCAAACGCACCCACATCCCACACCTGCCGCAATCAAACTTGTTTAAGAGCTGAAGGATGGACTGACAGAACCTCATCTCCCTTCACACCAAAGGAAATCTGTAAAAATCATGTCTGTGGAATGCACATTTATAAAGTCAGTTTGCAACAGTCAAACTCCTGAATAATGTTAAACATTCAAGTAGGCCTATTCTCAAAGAAAACATCGACATAACAGTGAAATAGGCTAAATGTCCACGTCTAGCTAAGGGTTTGTAAATCTAAGACTCATGCAGCCATAAAAGGTTTAATAAAATAATAGAAGGTAGTATATCCAAAAAAAAAAGTAATTAGGAGTGTAGTGCTTGGGGAGCGCAACCTCACCTTTTTCAATTTGAGAATACATGGAAAATTTATTCTGATCAATTCTAAATAAATATTTAATTACCACAAAAATTCCATGAAAAACGATAGAATGACAAACCAAATAAATATGTAGGCTACAGCAGCCTAGAGGTACAGTAGGTAAATAGTGGTTTCTTCTCTGTCTTCTCTCTGGCGAATGATGAAGAACTGTAGGCTACATGTGTGCGCTGCAGAGGCCCATTGGAGGCTTGACAACTTCAACACGTCAAAACGTTGAAAAACAGAATTCACCTGTCTACCTTGATGTTCATAAAACTCCACCAACCTGCTCTTGCGCAGTGGAACCCAGAATGATATGTGACCACTTGGTTACAGCAACACCGTTCTGCTGAGGCCAGCCAAACCAACGTGGCCACCATAAAGCCTGATCCTCTCTGGAAGTTGCTGTAGCCCTGCTTGGGATCTTTAGCCTATATTGGCTATATTGGTTGAGACGCAGGGCCCGTTAGGGTAGGCTATGTCAGGGTGGGAAATTGGAAATGCATTTAGGTTATAGTTTGTTGAGATGAATGAATACACTACACCAAAGCTTGATTTTATGGCTGTTTTAAAACGAATTAGCTGCAATTCTAATTAGTAATGACTTATGTCCACTACTTGGTCAATTGATTTGATGATTAAATCTATGCAAATAAATTATATTAATTGATAGTTCAGCCCTCTGTTTTCTTTTATTCTGTAATAGGTATATTGTAACAATGTGTTCAAGCTAATCAAATCAAAGTTTATTTAGCACTGTCCTTTTAAAACCATGAAGAGTGCTCCAATCATTTAAAATAACACTCATCAATATCTGTTGCCTAGCCTAATAGTCCTACTCATCACTTATTACAATTAGAAGATTATCACTTCTCACAAAGTTAGATCAAAGCTGAATCAATGTCTTGCAAGATCACATAACGATTCATTAGTATTTTATATAACAGAACCGAATAGCATAGCAGGCCTATAACATTACTGTTACACCAAAAACACCTCATTTCAAATGTGATTTTAGGATGGTTAGCTGAAGCTGAACAGTATATATATACAAAAAAAAGTATCATGAGCCAAAACTCTGAGCCACTATGCAGGATATATGCTTTGATTCCCTCACGAAACAGTAATTCAAGAAGATCGAAATGCATAGGCTATTCCCATGAAACTGATTGAGATCAATCAAATGATTGGCATGCAGATGCAGTTTCCCCGGTAAAACGTGAAAAATTATAATTCATGATTGACAGTGATGATGGCGTATTTTGAAATGAGGTATACCTAACTTGGTGTTTGAGGGTATTAAAAATAGAGACAATATGTGTGGGCATAGGAAGACATTGCAATTGGAGGATGCATTTTAAGCATATTCTATAACAGGGCTCTCCAACCCTGTTCCTGGAGAGCTACCATCCTGTATGTTTTCATTCCAACCCTAATCTAGTGCACCAGATTCTAAATATTAGCTTGTTTATAAAATCAATCGGGTTAGTTACAACTGGGTTCAGAGTGAAACCCTACAGGACAGTAGCACTCCAGGAACAGGGTTGGAGAGCCATGATAAGCTATTCAATAGGCTACATCTGTCAGTACAAACAATTTTTTGCGCACCCTCATCTAAAAAAAATAGCACTACACCACTGAAAGTAACATCTGTGGTAAGTCTGTAGCCAGTGGTGTCTGTGTACTGCATGTGTTCCCCGCTGGCTTCATCCATCTGAGCAGAAGCCAAAATGCAACCGTCCATGCTCCTTTCGAACATGGTAAATAAAGGACCTTGAATGAATCCACCATGTAAAACTCCTGGGTTCACCCGGAGACTTCGTGCCACTATTTTGATCTGCTGCTGACCACGTTTTAGCCTTCTTCTCCATTTACATTGTGTTATAGCCTACAATTGGATTAGCCTACACTGTAATTCATTAAACTGGACTGGATTATTTTACCGCACCAGCATTGCAACCCAATTCATGCACAATTTATGCAATAAACTGAGATATATTGTGGCGCGTTACATTTTTGGGGGTCTGTGCTACAGAAGGCTATATTGGTCCGCTAATACAGGACTAGTAAAGGCCCAGTGCACTACTTTTGCAAAGAAAAAAACAAACAATATATATATGTATTTACAGTGTATAAAGTGTTCAGACCCCTTGACCTTTCCCACATTCTGTTAAGTTACAGCCTTATTCTAAAATTGATTAAATTGTTTTTTTTCCTCATCAATCTATGCACAATACCCCATAATGACAAAGCAAAAACAGGTTGTTATTGACGCACCTTTGGCAGCGATTACAGCCTCGAGTCTTCTTGGTTATGACGCTACAAGCTCTGGAACAGGTTTTTATCAAGGATCTCTCTGTACTTTGCTCCGTTCATCTTTCCCTCGATCCTGACTAGTCTCCCAGTCCCTGCCGCTGAAAAACATCCCCACAGCATGATGCTGCCACCACCATGCTTCACCATAGGAATGGTGCCAGGTTTCCTCCAGACGTGACACTTGGCATTCAGGCCAAAGAGTTCAATCTTGGTTTCATCAGACCAGAGAATCTTGTTTCTCATGATCTGAGAGTCCTTTAGGAGCCTTTTGGCAAACTCCAAGTGGGCTGTCATGTGCCTTTTACTGAGGAGTGGCTTCCGTCTGACCAATCTACCATAAAGGCCTGATTGGTGGAGTGCTGCAGAGATGGTTGTCCTTTTGGAAGGTTCTCCCATCTCCACAGAGGAACTCTGGAGCTCTGTCAGAGTGACCATTGGGTTCTTGGTCACCTCCCTGACCAAGGCCCTTCTCCCCCGATTGCTCAGTTTGGCAGGGTGGCCAGCTCTAGGAAGAGTCTTGGTGGTTCCTCAGATCTGCGCCTCGGCACAATCCTGTCTCTGAGCTCTATGGACAATTCCGTCAACCTCATGGCTAGGTTTTTGCTCTGACATGCACTGTAAACTGTGGGACGTTATATAGACAGATGTGCCTTTACAAATCATGTCCAATCAATTGAACATAACACAGGTGGACTCCAATCAAGTTGTAGAAACATCTCAAGGATGATCAATGGAAACAGGATGTACCTGAGCTCAATTTTGAGTCTCATAGCAAAGGGTCTGAATACTTATGTCAATAAATCCATTTTAGAATAAGGCTGTAATGTAACAACATTTGGAAAAAGTCAAGGGGTCTGAATACTTTCCGAATGTATATATATATATAAATCATACAATGTGATTTTCTGGATTTTTGTTTTAGATTCCGTCTCTCACAGTTGAAGTGTACCTATGATAAAAATTACAGACCTCTACATGCTTTGTAAGTAGGAAAACCTGCAAAATCGGCAGTGTATCAAATACTTGTTCTCCCCACTGTATATATTATGATATATATATATAGAGAGAGAGAGAGTACCAGTCAAAAGTTTGGACACACCTACTCAATCCAGGGTTTTTCTTTATTTTTACTATTTTCTACATTGTAGAATAATAGTGAAGACATCAACACTATGAAATAACACATACGGAATCATGTAGTAACCAAAAAAGTGTTAAACAAATGAAAATATATTATATATTTGAGATGCTTCAAATAGCCACCCTTTGCCTTGATGACAGCTTTGCACACTCTTGGCATTCTCTCAACCAGCTTCATGGTGTACTCATCTGGAATGCATTTCAATTAACAGGTGTGCATTCCTAAAGGTTAATTTGTGGAATTTATTTCCTTCTTAATGCGTTTGAGACAATCAGTTGTGTTGTGACAAGGTAGGGGGGGTATACAGAAGATAGCCCTATTTGGTAAAAGACCAAGTCCATATTATGGCAAGAACAGCTCAAATAAGCAAAGAGAAACGACAATCCATCATTACTTTAAGACATGAAGATCAGTCAATAAGGAACATTTCAAGAACTTTGAAAGTTTCTTCAAGTGCGGTCGCAAAAACCATCAAGCGCTATGATGAATCTGGCTCTCATGAGGACCGCCACAGGAATGGAAGACCCAGAGTTACCTCTGCTGCAGAGGATAAGTTCATTAGAGTTACCAGCCTCAGAAATTGCAGCCCAAATAAATGCTTCACAGAGTTCAAGTAACAGACACATCTCAACATCAACTGTTCAGAGGAGACTGTGTGAATCAGACCTTCATGGTCGGATTGCTGCAAAGAAACCACTACTAAAGCACACCAATAAGAAGAAGAGACTTGCTTGGGCCAAGAAACATGAGCAAAGGTCGTTAGACCGGTGGAAATGTGTCCTTTGGTCTGGAGTCCAAATTTGAGATTTTTGGTTAAAACCACTGTGTCTTTGTGAGACGCGGTGTGGGTAAACAGATTATCTCTTCATGTGTATTTCCCACTGTAAAGCATGGAGGAGGAGGAGGTGTTATGGTTTGGGGATACTTTGCTGGTGACACTGTCTGTGATTTATTTAGAATTCAAGGTACACTTAACCAGCATGGCTACCACAGCATTCTGCAGCGATACGCCATCCCATTTGGTTTGGCCTTAGTGGGACTATCATTTGTTTTTCAACAGGACAATGACCCAATACACCTCCAGGCTGTGTAAGGGCTATTTGTCCAAAAAGGAGAGTGATGGAGTGCTGCATCAGATGACCTGGCCTCTACAATCCCCCGACCTCAACCCAATTGAGATGGTTTGGGATGAGTCGGACGGCAGAGTGAAGGAAAAGCAGCCAACAAGTGCTCAGCATATGTGGGAACTCCTTCAAGACTGTTGGAAAAGCATTCCAGGTGAACCTGGTTGAGAGAATGCCAAGAGTGTGCAAAGCTGTCATCAAGGCAAAGGGTGGCTACTTTGAAGAATCTCAAATATAAAATATATTTTGATTTGTTTAACACTTTTTTGGTTACTACATGATTCCTATGTGTTATTTCATAGTTTTGATGTCTTCACTATTATTCTACAATGTAGAAAATAGTACAAATAAAGAAAAACCTTTGAATGAGTAGGTGTGTCCAAACTTTTGACTGGTTGTGTATATATATATAGGCCTATATTATTATTGTTAGTTATATATATATATTTTCCCATATTTCCCTCAGCACCCCTGCTTCCAGCGGCTATGGAGATATGGTGTTTGTGCGGGATCTACAATGTTAAGTTAATGACAATGAGAATTTGCCAGCTCCAAGAAGGCAACCCTGACCCCTTCAATAGCGTCATCTCCCACGGGACACCATTGCGCTACTCCCCCAGGGCGCTCTATCCTCCGAAGGAATTCTATTGATCCCCAAGCACACCAGAAAAGGGGGTGAATTCGCGCGTATTTCTTTTTAACTTACATTCAAGACTGGTCGTTCCTATTGTAAATGAATGCATTAATAATAGTATGTGATATTTGACATGTTGCCTCACTTAACTTGCTTTCTGCCTCACTTAACTCCCTCCATATCCAAATATAACATTTAGCCTATAGGCATTATTTCTTAGTTGCTGCTGCCATATAAAGAAGGAAGGGCTCAGTAAACTCCCTCTGGGGCGGTCGGGTGGGTGTGTGCTCGAGCTCTGTCCAGCTTCTTTTCTGTTTACACCAGTACAGGCTCACTTCTTGGCGGCCTGCACGACCCGGCCTGCCAGCGGGGATTTACTGATTGGCGCTCTGCCCGGCCGCAAGCAGTCTAGTTCGCTCGGTTCTCACGACCTAAGCAACACAAAGGCATCTCTGAACTTAGACACGCAGGCACAAGGAACAAGGAACAGCCGCAGAGCCCACACACTGCCAACTAGTGTTTCAGTTATGCCTCTGTGCAGAAGCAGCCTTTTATACATTGCTGGCTGGAAGTTTCAGAATGCCATTTTCGGAGAGTGTCATTCTTGGGGCACCGAGAGAAAAGTAAAAAAGAAACTACACAAATTAACAAAATACAAACCGCATGGTTATTGTTATCTACAGTTAAACGGTCAAACAGGCCTATGTGATAATAAATTACAACTTCTCATTATTAGACATGGAGAAGCTAAAAGGGAACATTTTACGCACGATGAGTTGTATTAGCAATTCAACTGGCAAAATAGGTATTCTAATATTATTATAGGCTATAGTGAAAAGATATGTTTATTTACCTCGTAGTCCAAATGCTCAACAGAAATAGTCAAAAAAATTGCTCGCAACACGTATTCATTCTATTATGGACATAATATTGGTCTTTGCGCCCTATGTGCGGTGCGCTCGCACTGGCGTGAGTCGATTGGTGAACCTTTCTGAGCAGCGGTAAAGGGGGCCCTCTGACTGCAAGTGGCTGACACACGCCGCCCGCCGCAGCAACACGTCCCACAGTTCCGGAGCGCACTCACTGGGGAAAGATACGTTTACATCCAGGGATAACATAGAGAGTGGCGGAGAGGGAGGGACAGAGAGAGAGAGAGAGAGAGAGAGAGAGAGAGAGAGAGAGAGAGAGACAGTTTGGATTGGCTGGAGAGATGAATGTGCTATTTTGTTTTATTCATAACTTATTTGGAGCATGAACCCATACTTCAAAAGGAAATTTCGAATTGAACATGTATTACGTCAATTCAAAGTCATGAGGTCCAGGAGAACTGCTTTGATCAATTCAACTCTCCCATCCAATTTACCCGCCAAGGCACTAAACTCCCCATGTTCCCTCGTTTTCCGCTATCCACTTAAGCCTACACGGGTTAACTGAACAATCGGTTGCACAAAAGGAAGCGAGGATCCTTCCATATTCTCATTTCAGCGAGGCAATCTGTTAGTGACATTAACCCCAAAGCGCATTTCCCAGGCTCATGAATAGGGGTTTAGACTTCTTAAAGATCCCGCTGCATACAGGATGAGACCCCTTTCAAACTTGTAATTACCTTTTTGCAAAAGAAAGAATACCCCCCCCGCCATTGTCATTTCAACCCCATTTCAACTTCCCGCCACACTTAAGAAAAGTTGTAAACAACTGAAATGTCAGGACTTTTTACCATCCTATCTCACTAGGCCTATAACTACTAAGCCTGCATTGATATGAGCCTAGACCGTGACAAAAATTAGGCCTATATCTGATGTTCAAATGGCTATTCAACTTTTACACACAAGACTAAACAAGAAGATAGCCTACTTAATATTAACTTTTACACATAAGTATGTTCTAAGTGTAAAGTAACTAAGTACAAATACTTTGAAGTAGCCTACTACTTGACGTTTTGGGGGGTATCTGTACTTTACTATTTATATTTGACAACTTTTACTCCACTACATTCCTAAAGAAAATACGAACTTTTTACTCCCATACACTTTCCCTCACACCCAAAAGCACTGGACAGGAAAATTGTCCAATTCACGCACTTATCAAGATAACATGTGGTCTTCCCTACTGCCTCTGATCTGGCTGACTCACTAAACACAAATGCTTGGTTTGTAAATTTTGTCTGTTGGATAGCCCTCGGCTATACATAGGCTACATAAAATAAAAAAACGTGCCCTCTGGTTTGCTTAATATAATGCATTATAAACGATTTATAGCGTTTACTTTTATGTTTGATACTTTAAGTATATTTAAAACCAGATAGCCTACTGTTAGACTTTTACTCAAGTAGTTTTTTACACTTTGACTTTCACTTTTACTTAACATTTTCTATTAAGGGATCTTTACTTCCACTAAAGTATGACAATTGGGTACTTTTTTCACCACTGTAAGTGATATAGCAGTGATATCGAAGTGAAGACAAAATTGTTAATTTCTGACAACTGATTTATTAGGTAAATGGGCCACTGCCCAACATCAATTTCCAAACATAAAACGACAAACAATATAAAAACACACAGCTTTGGTATAACAATCAATATCAACTTTGTACAAAACTACATCTTTCCATAAAAAGTACTTAATCACAAACATTTGAATAAATCTTCCATTGCATGGACACCATATTTATCACCAACATCCACATTTTGGAATCAGCCAATAACTTAAACAAACGTTTACCATGTCCAACAAATGAAACGATGTCCCCTAGAACGGAACTATTTACTTCATGAAAATAACTTTCATTATTGTAGTGTCCATTTCAACCAAACTACCAGGGTCGCCAAACAGCCTCAGTGCTCTCCGAACCAGTGCTGACACCGACAGGGCTGACGGCCTGAGAAACACCGACGAATGATGTCATCCCATGGACTGGGGATGATGCTGTTGGCGCAGAGCTGCGGTGGACGGGACTGGCGTTAACTGTCATAGGCACACCTGCGTTAGCATACAGAGGGATGACTGGGGTTGATGATGAGGCGAATGCAGGGTTGGGAATCAGGAAAGCAAACTGTCCGTCGGTGGCAGGCACAAGCTGGAACCCCCCGAAAACTTTAGGAGACAAGGATTCCACGGTGCTGAGTTTGGAACCCATAGAGACACTGTTGGGCAAGGTAGAAGGTAGCTGCACGTGAAGAGGCTGCGCAAGGTGAGCCTGTTGAGTTGGGGTTGACTGGGGGTAGTTCATGGAGATCATCTGGCCTAGGGAACCGGACAGGTGGTTGAGAAGCCGCGACCTCACCTCCGTGTTCACCCCCTCGCTGGTGGACAAGAAGTGAGTGACCTCATTCATGCATTCGTTGAATCCCGCCCGGTATTTACTGAGGACGGTAGTGTCTGCTGACAGCGCTGCTGAGGCAAAATAAAAAAGAGAACATTAGAAACCGTGTCTATTCGATGAAAATGTAAAAAAAGTGTTTGCCAGATGTCAAATTAGATATTCGCATTTCAATTTACCAGTCATCTGCACACGCTGTAAATTCCGTAAGTGCTTCACTGTCATCTCCAGAATATCGGCTTTCTCCAATTTAGAATGTCTGGAACTCTGTGGATAAGAACATGGTAAAGGTAAGGAGTGTGCATTAATACAAAATAAAATTTCAGGAATAATGAACAAAACAGTGATTTTCAATTGTGAAATCACTTAGACTTACATCTTTTTTAAGTGCATCGAGGATGAGTGTCTTGAGTTGGCCAAGGCTTTCGTTTATCCTCGCTCTCCTACGTTTCTCCATGATGGGCTTTGAGGACTGCAAAATAAATATTTTTTACATTAATTGCATGTTTATGGATAATTCCGAGTGCAAGCCTTTCTTTATCTCACAAATACAATGTCGTTAGCCTACCTACAGTTTAATTGGCAACAACATTCGCCTAGTAGGTCTATGCTGAATATATCAGAAACGTTTTAAATCCATAGGCAGTTTTAGAAGTGTACCTTTCTATGCTCGCTGGCATTCTTGGGTTTGTCTGGAGTATGGGACCCATTTGCAGGTGTACCAGCAATAGGGGATGCCGTTTGCTTCTCCATGGTGTCGGCTGGCATTTTGGTTTAAATGACCTCCTCCGGCAGATAGAAAAAGTATATCCTTTTGGAGACGTTGGAAAATATTTCTGCTTCTTTATGTTCAGATCAAATCGTAACCAGTGTGAACTATATCCTACGACAGTCACGCAGAAGTGAGCAAGTCCCACTGATCAGCTATATCACTTGGTATAACCGAATTGTCATCAGGTATAAGAGCGTGCGCGGTGCCAGGCTGCGTTGGGCAGGTCGAGTCTGCTCTGCTGCCGACACACGCCAGCGGTACTTATAGATAGTTCGCATGCTCCCAGTTCGTGTGAAACCCTCTCTGCATTCTTTCCCACACTCGTCTCAGCCAATGGGCGTAAGGACTCACCCATTGGGCGCGGGGCAGACCGCTGATTGGACAACACCCCCGCGGGCTGTCAGTCACGCGCTGCTCAATCCGCACTGGAGGGACAAACAACAAAGCGGCGAGTGCAGTCGGTCTGTCTGTGAAGTGATAAGGCGAATTGGGGGAATGTGCTGGCGGTTTACTTCCAACTTCTTCATACCCTTCACAAATGTATGCTTTTTGTGTTGACAAATATTCACGATGCTTAAAGATACTGTATTTTACAAAGCCTCATCATGCTTTTAATACTATGTTGCTATAAATAGCCTACCTTTGAAATAATGTTGCATGTCTATTTTTTTCAATCGTTTCTATAAGCCTATCCCAAATGTCGAAAATAAATACTTGTTTTTCTCAATGGTTGAAGGCAAGAATATAGCCTACATTCAAACAAGTGTGTGTGGGTTTATACTAAAGTACCCAATAAATACATTTTTACTATTTTAATATTCATGTCACTGACGCAAATGCATAAAATGCATTTATATTTTGATAAACATAAGGGTTGTAATAACTACATTAATACTTTAATGATATAGGTTAATATTTCAGTATAGCTGTTCACTTCGTCTTAACCTATTAATAATAATAATATTTAATATATATATATATATATATATATATATATATCAGCAGCTAGGCGTAATCATGAGATCCAGTTGCGCCTCAGAACAACAACTGTAATAGCACGCGAGGCTGTTTGGAGGGGCACGCAGTCAACCAATGGCAGGTGACCACTTTATGCAAATCTAACTTAGCTACGTCTTATTGGCTGTGTGAACATCCAAGTGTCAATCATTCCAGCGCGGGAGCTGTGAAGGGGAGGAGGCAGAGCGATGCGACATCTGTCCGCGTGCCAGTAGTACTGTGTGCGCCTGCTCCGTACACTTGAGCCTCCACTGAGCACGTGCCGAAACGGATTTCCCTTATTACAGCCTAGAGGGGGGCTTTTCCTTGGATCCTTGGGACGTCCCTACCCCATTGAAGTTGACGTTGAAAATGGTTCGGGTTAGGTAAGGGTTATGGTTAAGGTTTAGTGTAGGGACGTCCCAAGGATCTCGGATAGCACTGACCCTTTTCCTCCCGAACTCGTTAATATTTTTTAATTTTTTTTATTTAACCTTTATTTAACCAGGTAAGCCAGTTGAGAACAAGTTCTAATTTACAACTGCGACCTGGCCAAGATAAAGCAAAGCAGTGCGATAAAAACAATACAGAGTTACATATGGGGTAAAACAAAACATAAAGTCAAAAAAATACAACAGAAACTATATATACAGTGTGTGCAAATGTAGCAAGTTATGTAGGTAAGGCAATAAATAGGCTATAGTGCAAAATAATTACAATTAGTATTAACACTGGAATGATAGATGTGCAAGAGATGATGTGCAAATAGAGATACTGGGGTGCAAATGAGCAAAATAAATAGCAATATGGGGATGAGGTAGTTGGGTGGGCTAATTTCAGATGGGCTGTGTACAGGTGCAGTGATCGGTAAGGTGCTCTGACAACTGATGCTTAAAGTTAGTGAGGGAGATAAGAGTCTCCAGCTTTAGAGATTTTTGCAATTTGTTCCAGTCATTGGCAGCAGAGAACTGGAAGGAATGGCGGCCAAAGGAGGTGTTGGCTTTGGGGATGACCAGTGAGATATACCTGCTGGAGCGCATACTATGGGTGGGTGTTGCTATGGTGACCAATGAGCTAAGATAAGGCGGGGATTTGCCTAGCAGTGATTTATAGATGGCCTGGAGCCAGTGGGTTTGGCGACGAATATGTAGTGAGGACCAGCCAACAAGAGCGTACAGGTCACAGTGGTGGGTAGTATATGGGGCTTTGGAGACAAAACGGATGGCACTGTGATAGACTACATCCAATTTGCTGAGTAGAGTGTTGGAGGCTATTTTGTAAATGACATCGCCAAAGTCAAGGATCGGTAGGATAGTCCGTTTTACGAGGGCATGTTTGGCAGCATGAGTGAAGGAGGCTTTGTTGCGAAATAGGAAACCGATTCTAGATTTAACTTTGGATTGGAGATTCTAAATGTGAGTCTGGAAGGAGAGTTTACAGTCTAACCAGACACCTAGGTATTTGTAGTTGTCCACATACTCTAGGTCAGACCTTCGAGAGTAGTGATTCTAGTCGGGTGGGCGGGTGCCAGCAGCGTTCGATTGAAGAGCATGCATTTAGTTTTACTAGTGTTTAAGAGCAGTTGGAGGCTACTGAAGGAGTGTTGTATGGCATTGAAGCTCATTTGGAGGTTTGTTAACACAGTGTCCAATGAAGGGCCAGATGTATACAAAATGGTGTCGTCTGCGTAGAGGTGGATCTGAGAGTCACCAGCAGCAAGAGCGACATCATTGATATACACAGAGAAAAGAGTCGGCCCAAGAATTGAACCCTGTGGCACCCCCATAGAGACTGCCATAGGTCCAGACAACAGGCCCTCCGATTTGACACATTGAACTCTATCTGAGAAGTAGTTAGTGAACCAGGCGAGGCAGTCATTTGAGAAACCAAGGTTATTTAGTCTGCTAATAAGAATGCGGTGGTTGACAGAGTCGAAAGCCTTGGCCAGGTCGATGAAGACGGCTGCACAGTACTGTCTATTATCGATCGCGGTTATAATATCGTTAATTCCTCTATGGAGAATGGAAGCCATTTGGCCTAGGCTACAAAACAATGCAGGTCACACAACACATTGAAAGCAGAAATATAATAACAGAAAATAATAATAATATCATGTAATAGCCTAACATAATAGCATAAGTAATATAACTTTTGAAATTTACTAGGAGAATGGGGTGAGAGCCTGAGTTTGAAGGAAAAGGGCTCCATCTAGTGACTAATTTCTTCTGGCTTCTCAAATCCAGAACTGACAACAGTGCCTTTTACCATAGATGTTCAGGGTTTTACTTCTCAAACGAAGAGCGTAATGAAATATCAACAGCTAGGCTATAGGCCTAATCATGGATGATTGGCATGAGAATAACTATAATGTGTTATTTTTTTAGCAAACATTTCTTAGATGGGGGGAGTACAGCATATTTTTGTGCATTCAATACTTATTGGTTACATAATGAAGTAATCAATCAAAAGTCGCAAGAGGGAAAGGAAGTAGCCTATATTTGATGTCGACAAGTAAGCCTATCACTTGTCTACAGTGTTTGTATACCACAGATGTATTTCTGACCAACTCTACAAGTGCTCAGAGAGGATGTATTTCTGCTTACATTGGCCACAAGGTGGCACAGTGTAGCCCAACTCACTAGTTGAATCATTAAAATTAGAATTGAAATGAAATGGTTTAAATAACTTTGTCTTCTGCTGCACTGGAAGAGGTTTAAAATCGTTTTTGTTAAAAGTCAATATGACATGACTCAACATTTGAATTATGGAAAAAGTAAGGTTGTATGCTTTATAATGGCAGAATGAAAGCTCACACATTCAGTACAGAAACAGCCATTTATCATTAAAGATGTATCAATCAATCATGAAGATAAACTCCCAATTTTCTCAACTATAACTTAAAATAGAAAACACATTTTACATAATGGAAGTAGCCTACTGTAGTACTTCCATAGAATGAAGTCACAGTTTCATATACAACAGATGATAAATACTGTATACCCACTAACAGGCCTCGATTCTTGTGGTTTTAACAGAGTAATGGGCAATCCCACGGTAACAGAGTGACACTGAGACTCAGATTTTTCACCTTGAAATGTATGTCAAACAAAAACCAATGATTGCAAAGTTAAACAAACCATATAAATTATTGCACAAGGACAACTTTTAACAATTTCCATAGAAAATGTTTCAAAAACACATTTACTTGAAGAACATTGCAGATGCAAGAATTACGGTTTGTGCTGTTTGTGCCGTCATTCTGTTACCAAACTTTGCATCTGCACTTTGCAATCATTGGTTTTTGTTTGACATAGATTTTTAAGTGAAAAAACTGAGTCTTATAGTGTCACTCTGTTCCTGTGGAATTACCCTAATCTTAAAACCCCTGTCTGAGTCCATGATCCAGAGTTCACCGCAAGTTTATTGACAAGCACCAAATGTAATAAAAGTTTTTAAGCCTTAGTCCTGCATATACTCTGGGCTGGTGTCATATCAGTCATTGTTCATGAGCTCTAGTCCTCGGTGGGTGAGCTTTGACAGAGCATGCTGGACACTTGTTTACCCGGGATCCCCAGGTCTCAAGGGCCAGCTGTGTGTACTTGAGCTCACGTTTACTTTATTTGCTTTGGGATCGGGGCAAATGATGCATACCTAGTTCTAGGGGGTTGGTTGGCAGAGCATAGGTTTCCCCCTACCACTGCCTCCTATTGCAGTGGCATGCATTGGCATGTTTAGGGATTTTATTTTTGTGATTGGATGTTGTTGGATGACAACCCATTTTTCTAGTCCGGATTCTGTCTATAATCTTTTTTTCTTTACTCTGACAATTCAAAAGATCAAATGATTCAAAGGCATTTCAATTGACTAAAGAAGGGCAACTTGAAAAAATGTACATCCATAATTCTGTCTACATTTCGGAATTTCAAACATGGAGGTCTTTGTGATACACAACAAAGACAACAGGAATCCCCTTCCAACTGGTTGAAACATTAAAAAAATCCCTTCATTATTACATCCTTGAAACACTTGTCGACACTGACAATACCATGTGGTGGAATGCAGAGTACAGGAATCACTGTTGAGAAGGGATCTAGTCTACATTCATCAAACAAGTAAAGCCAAAAGTACTTGCTGTTTGACTTAAGTTTATGAGGGAGTGAAGAGAAGCCGGGGAGATGAAAAGACCAAAGGGAAGGGGCTGTGTTTGCAGATTTATCACAGTCCAGTAGGCTGTTGTCCGGGTTCAGAGTGTGCTCAACAGCTCCTTTTCACCGGCGCCTGGTTAGTTTGTCGTTGGGTAATGAGCCACCCTCTGCTCTCCCCTCAAATCCGTGTGCAGAATGCAGAAAATAGAGTCAATTATATCTGTATTAGCTGCTGTTGACCAGCCAATCCCCTCGCACACTCTTTAATTGCAGTGCTCGTAATAGTGTTTACTATGGTAAATCCTTGCACAAGGCAGCAACGATGCCTGCAAAAGTGACTTGTGTTCTTCCTCCAGATGACTACTGTGGCTACTTTACAAGGACCAAAACACCAGGCAAAAACAGAGAGATAATTCAAAAATGCACCTATACTTTATTAAACTACCAAACATAGATTATCATGCTCTAGGTGTCCAATGTAAAATAACTTCCCAGGCCAATTTCTCCATTTTTGGTAATAAGTTATGATGAACTGGTCCCTTGTGTTTATGGACTAGGATTGAGAGAGTACTTGTTGCTGGAAAGGTTTTGAGATTGCAGGTGTAGCTCATAGTCTTGAGGTTTGTCATGTAATATATATATTTTTAAAGCCTCTAAGTTTTTTGTTGTTGTTGAAAGTCCATAGAAACTAAAGACGCTCATATTTGCTCAAAATAAATACATTTTGACAGCAGCATCTTGGTAAGTGTTATATAATGTTAACAGGCATGGAAATGTGCCAAAAGAGGATGCAGACAGAGCTATCAATGAAATGGTTGAGACAGTAGGCCTACTTTCCCAAACTACAACATTCTTAAGCTAAAATATCCCATCTGCTTTTACTTTGAGTGATTATCTTTTCTGTTTTAGAACAACACAGGGAAATAAGGAATGGATTTACTCATATAGAAAGGGCTTGAACCAGCCAAAAGTAGCCCACTACAGCAGTGCAGCTAAAGTTAGTGGACTGATTTATTGTTAAAAGTATACTAAGCACATGCGCAGACAGAACACTTATCCACTTAAGATATTATTGGCTAAAGATCTAAAGATATTTTGTCTTGGCAGGGTAAAATATCTAATGTGAATTGTTGCTAGGGATTTCTTAATATTTGGAATAACTTAATGTATTATACGTCTTTTTTTTTGTATAGGTATTAAAACATATTATTTCCCTGGTCTTGATTTTCTTGTTTGATGTGTTACCAGCTCTGTTTTTTTTTAAATAAGATGTCAAAAATGGAATTAATTAATATAAAGTGGGTGATATTCCTCATAGCGTGAAGGGGGTGGATGCATTCAAAGACATCAAAGCAGAATGTTAGCACCACAAACGTGACAGAGTGGTGTTTTCCATGAACTTTCACCTTATTCTTTCTTAATCTCATTACTCCATTTATTGTTCTCGTACCTGGAAAAAAAAATGTGGATCAATTATATTTGCTTCGCTTTTCAAGTAGTTGGTTGTCATTTTGCCATCTGCAGACCAGCATGTCCAGTACAATGTGATGTATTCACAGAGCCTAGGTTTTCTGAGCAGAGAGAGAACCCTTTCTCTCGCTTCTGAGCCCAATTCATGGCTTTCTTCTCCCTTTTAAGTGGGCTGTTGATGAGGTTAGCCTAATCAGATTAAGTCAACTGACATTGGTCGCCGCAGTTTGTTTTCCTTCCAAAGGCGGCCTGACATCTCCTATACTTTTTCTTTATCCTACTTTTTTTTTTGCACTTTTCATCAAGGCTTCCACCAAATTCTTTGAGCGCAGATTCCAATGGACTCCTTTATAAACCTCAGTACTCCAATGATATAGGTTATTTAGAATGGGTCACTAAACTACAATACTTTGGGGGAGCGCATTAAAGTTGTGCAATGACGCATTTGGGAATTTCCACTGGTGTCTGTGTAAAGAGGCTGAACGCCGCAGATTAGCAATACACAAAACACCAAATGAAATTCTGGAAATCACTGGAACCTTTAATTTGATTTCAAAATAAATGTTTGAAGGATGTTGTATTAACTACAATACTTAATGCAATCTTCCCTGATTTCAAGACACAGAGATAGGACCAACGTTTTCACAGCTGGTTAACTAGTCTTTTAGTGCAATAAGCATCCATTGTTTATATTGCATTAATAGATGTAAATACAACGCCCACTGAATTTAAACATCTACAATTATCCAATTCATCATTCATTATTTTTGTTGAAAATGTGAATGTTTCTGTAGATCCTTTAGGGACTTAATCTGAGTTCTATACTTTCACTGGGGAAAAAATGGAAAGGTATTTCATAGCCTACACTTACCAATTACACCCAAATAAAAGAGTAAAATTACTATGATTATTTTTTCCCCCTTTACTCTGCAAGGTAAGGATGATAACCAGGTTATCTTTACACAACATGAAGGGTATATTTGTTTCTGTTCATTGATAAAGTCGAAGTTACCATTAGGCCTACACCAAACTTTTCTCAAATGTTTACAATGGTATTTTGGTATATGCCTATATGACAATTAACAGATACCAACTAAATAGGTATGTAATAGACATTACTCTTGTGGTCCAGAAAACCTGGGCACCATAATTATCTTGATTAAAAAACCATGTAGACTACTCATCATCTATTATTTTTCAATGTGCTAGCCATAGACCCGTTTTGTTACCTAGCGACAATGTTAATTCAACAAAACATATGTTCTTGCAATAGCAGTGTGAATTTCTTTGTTTGGTTAATCGTCCAATATGCCTATAAAATCTAAATGTTTATGTTAGAGAAGACATTGCAATAGATGTCTTTCAAATTATTTCACTCAACATTGATCATTCTTACAGGAGGTATTCCTGGTATTTGAACCCTGAGTCGAGATGCCCAGTTGAACAGACATTCCCCCATTTATAACCGTACATCTCTGTTGTTCTCATCCGTGGTGTGCCGTAACTTGATTCTCCCCCTAATAACAGGCTTACAAAGACAATGAGCACAATCAGTACAGGAGAGGCCTTTTCATGAGACTTAAGAGGCCTCCCTTGAGAAAAGACATGGCAGCCCAATGACTGAAAGGGGGCTGTGGAACCATTTAAAGTTAATGGTTCTGAGAGTCTGTTGCCATAACTACATTATAGGGTTTCAGCAGCTCTTTGAGTTCCACACTTACAGTTTGGGCACATCACTGCCCTTCATTCATATCAGCGCTCTGCACTGGAATTCACTATGAGAGATATTGCCCTCTCAAGCACTGTTGAACCCGAGGTTGCACTGCCTGCAAATTCCTAGAGTTAAAACAGAGGGTGGGCACGACAAAGACTATCGATCAAACGCCGAGGGCAAAGCAAATCGGAAATCTAATTATTACAAAGGCATGTGTCAAATAACTACTGTTTGAGGCCATCTACAGTACATGGCATGCCTCTTCGCAATGCTGCTTCTCCTCATTGGCAATTCCACGATAATGCCATTGCGCTGAGACTCAGATTTTTCACCTAAAAATGTATGCCAAACAAAAACAAAGATTTCAAAGTTTAACAAAACATACAACTCTATGCACAAGTACTACATTTAAGAATGAACAAAGACAACAACAAAAAACACCCAGCTCAGAGTAGGCTTTAGGATGATGTTAAGACACTGCCCAGACAAACGCTGAGCCAGGAGTAATATCAACTCATAGAAGTTTATCTCAATGGTAATCAGACAGTTTGAGGTACCGCAAGGAAAGATAGTGAAGACGCTCATTGACACTAGCTAGGTTTCCATCCAGTTGGCGACAGATTTTCATGTGAATATTCTAAAATCGCATTTTCCCTCCAGAGATGTTTCCATCAAATTGACTTGTTGCAGATAAAAGTCTGTGCGTGATGACATAGTGCACATAACATATATTTTGCGGTTAAATTACCATGTACCGAATAAGAAAGACAAGTTAAATGGGTTTCAATCTTATTTTCAACTAAAACATCTCACAAAAATATTTGCATTATATAGCGAATGTGCCCACTCTGGTATTGGCATGTGCACTCCAGTCAATACCGCTATCTGTGCACTGTCGGCTAGAGCGCATGTAATAGCCTACATCAGTGGTCACCAACATTTTCTGATTAAAGATCAGTTTCGCAGTCAAAAAGCAAGCCGAGATCTACCGCTAAGATAAAAACAAAACAACATGACTTTTTTTTTACATGAACCGACGAAAAACAGTTATGTAGTAATCAGGTGTGTGCAGTAGGCAGGCCTAATACATTATCACAGCATAATGGCTAAATGCCTGGCCTGCCAATATTGTTATTCTCAGACCATATTATATTTCAAAACTCGAGCTTTGATAACAAAATTGATCAGTTCAGGGCCTGAAACTAACTTTTTGGTCCACCAGCCACTGTGGCAGGTAGATTTAAAAATCTACCAGCCAAATATTTTTTCCCGACATAATTACACTAAAAACTAAAAACGATGTGCATGCTTTGTAATGTTTCTAAAACAATACATGTATTACTAGTAAGTGATGTGTTATATTGCTCAATTTAATTTAATTTTTTGAGACCCTAGTCTTTTAACCAAAATATCACAGATGAGACAAATGTTCAGCTGCCCCTTTAAGCGCAGGGGGTTACCGTGGCAACAAGGGCACTCGAGCGGCTGGGAGTCGTCAGTTATAGTGTGCCTGCCTGGGAGATAGGAGAATCTGACTAGTAGCTGATGCGTCTTCGCTGAAGCATACACTCAAACATTTAAAAACAACCCTAGCTTGTGAACAAAACAATGTAAATAGCCAAGAAACACAAGGACAAAGGCTCACTTTAGTAGACTTAAGTAAATTAGACCAACTTTTATGCCTGTGTGCTGGGCTTCTAAAAAATGTATCTTCACTTCAATCACAGTGCGCACAGGTTCCCAGCCAGGCAGTGTTGATGCGCGTCGCGCGAGGTGGGATATATAATAATAATATAATATGCCATTTAGCAGACGCTTTTATCCAAAGCGACTTACATTCATGCGTGCATACATTTTTGTGTATGGGTGGTCCCGGGGATCGAACCCACTACCTTGGCGTTACAAGCGCCGTGCTCTACCAGCTGAGCTACAGAGGACCACATAAGATTCGTAGGTCTTTGTGTGATTAGCTACTAGCTATGAAACAAAAATACAGAAACACTTCGAAAAAAAATCATAATATATTTTGCTATAAATGTGCTCATACTTGACTACTAATTATGTTTATTTGCAAATACGAGTGAAATCCTTGCACTGTGGAACCCTGACCACCCGCCATCGTGGCTGGTGAAATAGCCTATAGATTTTACCCACCAATTCCATAATCTAACCGCATTTGGGGGGTGGTGGGTGTTAGTTTTAGGCCCTGGATCAGTTGGTGTAGCGCTTGCAAGGCACACCAGCTGAGTATAAATTGAAATAATTAGCAAATATTGTATTTTTTATTTTACTAGACTGATGGTAGGCTACATGCATCTGATGGTCATGGTGATTTCAAGACAACTGGGAAATCGGAAAAAAACGAGGTAAAATCACGACGTTCAGGTCGGAAAGTCGGTGCTCTAGAAAGATGCCTGAGTTTCCAACTTGGAATTCCGAGTTGGATGACGGTTCAAACCGATTTTTCCCTGTCGGATCTATTTTTTTCTGAGTTCCCAGTTGTCTTCAACGCACTGAAGTCGGAGATGTCGGAGTTCCGAGTACCCAGTTGTTTTGAACATGGCATTAGTCTCAACTGAGGGAGGGAGCGAGCAGCAGATGGTCAGCCTCTCACGGTCCCTGCTCTCTCCTTCCTTTCCTCCATTGGGACTGACCAGAGAGAGGTGACAGTCTTCCACCTGATGGCCAAACTCCAGTCGCATGGCATACGCATCTGCCTCAGGCACAAATTCATGTTGTTCCTATGACCAGAGAAAGTGAAATATTCCTTGATATTAAAATAGACATGACGAGCTGCTAATAATAGCTTAATAAAAACGCAGGGCTATTGATACACTTGGCTACTCATTCATTGCAGCAGGCAGTTTTATGTTTACATTTTAGTCATTTAGCAGACGCTCTTATCCAGAGCAATTAGGGTTAAGCGCTTGCTTAAGGGCACATCGATAGATTTTTCACCTAGTTGGCTCGGGGATTAGAACCAGGGACCTTTCGGTTACTGGCACAACGCTCTTACCCACTAAGCTACCTGCCGCCCTGTTCTGTAGTAGTGTTGAATAAAAACAGTGTTGACAATGCTTAATACACAAATAAACATAAACTCACTCATAAAAACAGCAGCTCTTTGCTGTATTCTTTGACAGTCTCTCTCTCTGGTCATGGTTTTAAAAGTTATGAAATCTCATGTAGGCTAGTATAAAAACCCAGTAGGCACACTCGATTTAGCAACAGATCTCCAGGTCCACCGGGTAGGCGGAGTTAGACTTTTAAAACAAATGAAATAGTTCAAAATGGGAACACTTTTCCTACCCGGTGCGCAGGGCTTCTGAATCAAGTGCACCTACTGTCAACAGCGCAGCACGAATAATGATTTTAAAAAGGAGCGCAATCCTTTAGCACTGGCTTTTTTACAGAAATGTTTGGTGATCCACTAGGAATGCCTTGAAGATAGACCACGGTTGGTGACCACTGGCCTATATGATGAGATTATTATTATGTGCAAAAGAGCGAGATAATTTGTAATTCCATCTGTAGCCTAATAAACTGCATGCTTTCCTAACGTCGTAGTGGGAGGACCACAACATGCCATTGCGTGACTCCAAGTTAACTTCGATATTCTGGTTATTAGGCCTATATCAATATTTGCGCATAAAAGCCTTTCCACCAACATTTCTTGCATAATTCAGTTTACCGACACAAAAAGATCCCACCATGCATATTTGATATTGTAGCATATTTGGATTTGTCATTTGGAAAGTTTAGCGAAAAATGTTCTATTTCCATCAGGCCCGTGATTTTTGTTTTACCGACATGGCCTACCTTACTCGCATAAAACGGTTGGATGGAAACCTGGTTACTGTTGCAAATGATGGGGAATAACCAATCGCAACGAGTCTTTGCCAGATGTGAGCTTTATAGCACTTCAGACAACCAAGGTGAATGTTGCAATGGAAAAACGTTTGACATCATTTATGCCTGACATGATAATAATAATAATATGCCATTTAGCAGACGCTTTTATCCAAAGCGACTTACAGTCATGCGTGCATACATTTTTGTGTATGGGTGGTCCCGGGGATCGAACACACTACCTTGGCGTTACAAGCGCCGTCCTCTACCAGCTGAGCTACAGAAGACCACATGTTCACTTTTCCTACTCTTAATTGTTGCATAATAAGCTGCCTTGCATAACTGTATATATATATATATAGTGGGGAGAACAAGTATTTGATACACTGCCGATTTTGCAGGTTTTCCTACTTACAAAGCATGTAGAGGTCTGTAATTTTTATCATAGGTACACTTCAACTGTGAGAGATGGAATCTAAAACAAAAATCCAGAAAATCACATTGTATGATTTTTAAGTAATTCATTTGCATTTTATTGCATGACGAAGTATTTGATCACCTACCAACCAGTAAGAATACTGGCTCTCACAGACCTGTTAGTTTTTCTTTAAGAAGCCACTTCTTCTGTTCTCCACTCATTACCTATATTAACTGCACCTGTTTGAACTTGTTACCTGTATAAAAGACACCTGTCCACACATTCAATCAAACAGACTCCAACCTCTCCACAATGGCCAAGACCCGAGAGCTGTGTAAGGACATCAGGGATAAAATTGTAGACCTGCACAAGGCTGGGATGGGCTACAGGACAATAGGCAAGCAGCTTGGTGAGAAGGCAACAACTGTTGGCGCAATTATTAGAAAATGGAAGAAGTTCAAGATGACGGTCAATCACCCTCGGTCTGGGGCTCCATGCAAGATCTCACCTCGTGGGGCATCAATGATCATGAGGAAGGTGAGGGATCAGCCCAGAACTACACGGCAGGACCTGGTCAATGACCTGAAGAGAGCTGGGACCACAGTCTCAAAGAAAACCATTAGTAACACACTACGCCGTCATGGATTAAAATCCTGCAGCGCACGCAAGGTCCCCCTGCTCAAGCCAGCTCATGTCCAGGCCCGTCTGAAGTTTGTCAATGACCATCTGGATGATCCAGAGGAGGAATGGGAGAAGGTCATGTGGTCTGATGAGCAAAAAATATAGTTTTTGGTCTAAACTCCACTCACCGTGTTTGGAGGAAGAAGAAGGATGAGTACAACCCCAAGAATACCATCCCAACCGTGAAGCATGGAGGTGGAAACATCATTCTTTGGGGATGCTTTTCTGCAAAGGGGACAGGATGACTGCACAGTATTGAGGGGAGGATGGATGAGGCCATGTATCGCAAGATCTTGGCCAACAACCTCCTTCCCTCAGTAAGAGCATTGAAGATGGGTCGTGGCTGGGTCTTCCAGCATGACAACGACCCGAAACACACAGCCAGGGCAACTAAGGAGTGGCTCCGTAAGAAGCATCTCAAGGTCCTGGAGTGGCCTAGCCAGTCTCCAGACCTGAACCCAATAGAAAATCTTTGGAGGGAGCTATTGCCCAGCGACAGCCCCGAAACCTGAAGGATCTGGAGAAGGTCTGTATGGAGGAGTGGGCCAAAATCCCTGCTACAGTGTGTGCAAACCTGGTCAAGACCTACAGGAAACGTATGATCTCTGTAATTGCAAACAAAGGTTTCTGTACCAAATATTAAAATCATACAATGTGATTTTCTGGATTTTTGTTTTAGATTCCGTCTCTCACAGTGGAAGTGTACCTATGATAAAAATTACAGACCTCTACATGCTTTGTAAGTAGGAAAACCTGCAAAATCGGCAGTATATCAAATACTTGTTCTCCCCACTATATATATATTATGATATATATATATATATATATATAGAGTACCAGTCAAAAGTTTGGACACACCTACTCATTCCAGGATTTTTCTTTATTTTTACTATTTTCTACATTGTAGAATAATAGCGAAGACATCAAAACTATGAAATAACACACATGGAATCATGTAGTAACCAAAAAAGTGTTAAACAAATCAAAATATATTTTATATTTGAGATTCTTCAAAGTAGCCACCCTTTGCCTTGATGACAGCTTTGCACACTTTTGGCATTCTCTCAAACAGCTTCATGAGGTAATCACCTGGAATGCATTTAAATTAACAGGTATGCCTTGTTAAAAGTTAATTTGTGGAATTTCTTTCCTACTTAATGCGTTTGAGCCAATCAGTTGTGTTGTGACAAGGTAGGGGTGGTATACAGAAGATAACCCTATTTGGTAAAAGACCAAGTCCATATTATGGTATGAACAGCTCAAATAAGCAAAGAGAAACGGCAGTTCATCATTACTTTTAAGACATGAAGGTCAGTCAATACGGAACATTTCAAGAACTTTGAAAGTTTCTTCAAGTGCAGTCGTAAAAACCATCAAGCGCTATGATGAAACTGGCTCTCATGAGGACCGCCACAGGAAAGGAAGACCCAGAGTTACCTCTGCTGCAGAGGATAAGTTCATTAGAGTTACCAGCCTTAGAATAAATGCTTCACAGAGTTCAAGTAGAAGAGACATCTCAACATCAACTGTTAAGAGGAGACTGCGTGAATCAGGCCTTCATGGTTGAATTGCTGCAAAGAAACCACTACTAAAGGACACCAATAAGAAGAAGAGACTTGCTTGGGCCAAGAAACACGAGCAATGGACATTAGACCAGTGGAAATCTGTCCTTTGGTCTGATGAGTCCAAATTTGAGATTTTGGGTTCCAACCGCCGTGTCTTTGTGAGACGCTGAGTAGGTGAATGGATGATATCCGCATGTGTGGTTCCCACCATGAACAATGGAGAAGGAGGTGTGATGGTGTGGGGATGCTTTGCTGGTGACACTGTCTGTGAATTATTTAGAATTCAAGGCACACTTAACTAGCATGGCTACCACAGCCTTCTGCAGTGATACGCCATCCCATCTGGTTGGCGCTTAGTGGGACTATCATTTGTTTTTCAACAGGACAATGACCCAACACACCTCCAGGCTCTGTAAGGGTTATTTGACCAAGAAAGAGAGTGATGGAGTGTTGCATCAGATGTCCTGGCCTCCACAATCACCCGACCTCAACCCAATTGAGATGGTTTGGGATGAGTTGGACCGCAGAGTAAAGGAAAAGTATCCAACAAGTGCTCAGCATATGTGGGAACTCCTTCAATACTTTTGGAAAAGCATTCCAGGTGAAGCTGGTTGAGAGAATGCCAAGAGTGTGCAAAGCTGTCATCAAGGCAAAGAGTGGCTACTTTGAAGAATCTAAAATCTATTTAGATTTTTTAAACACTTTTTTGGTTACTACATTTCAGTCATTTAGCAGACACTAATCCAGAGCGATATACAGTTAGTGAGTGCATACATTTTTCATACTGGCCCCCCGTGGGAATCAAACCCACAACCTTGGCGTTGCAAGCGCCATGCTCTACCAAGCGCCATGCTCTACACTGGGCCTTATGATTCAATATGTGTTATTTCATAGTTTTGATGTCTTCACTATTATTCTACAATGTAGAAAATAGTAAAAATAAAGAAAAACCCTTGAATGAGTAGGTGTGCCAAACTTTTGACTGGTACTGTATATATACAGTGAGGGAAAAAAGTATTTGATCCCCTGCTGATTTTGTACGTTTGCCCACTGACAAAGACATGATCAGTCTATCATTTTAATGGTAGATTTATTTGAACAGTGAGAGACAGAATAACAACAAAAAAATCTAGAAAAAAACGCATGTCAAAAATGTTATAAATTGATTTGCATTTTAATGAGGGAAATAAGTATTTGACCCCTCTGCAAAACATGACTTAGTACTTGGTGGCAAAACCCTTGTTGGCAATCACAGAGGTCAGACGTTTCTTGTATTTGGCCACCAGGTTTGCACACATCTCAGGAGGGATTTTGTCCCACTCCTCTTTGCAGATCTTCTCCAAGTCATTAATGTTTCGAGCCTGACGTTTGGTAACTCGAACCTTCAGCTCCCTCCACAGAATTTCTATGGGATTAAGGTCTGGAGACTGGCTAAGCCACTCCAGGACCTTAATGTGCTGCTTCTTGAGCCACTCCTTTGTTGCCTTGGCCGTGTGTTTTGGGTCATTGTCATGCTGGAATACCCATCCACGACCCATTTTCAATGCCCTGGCTGAGGGAAGGAGGACCTCACCCAAGATGTGACGGTACATGGCCCTGTCCATCGTCCCTTTGATGCGGTGAAGTTGACCTGTCCCGTAGCAGAAAAACACCCCCAAAGCATAATGTTTCCACCTCCATGTTTGACGGTGGGGATGGTGTTCTTGGGGTCATAGGCAGCATTCCTCCTCCTCCAAACACGGCGAGTTGAGTTGATGCCAAAGAGCTCGTTTTGGTCTCATCTGACCACAACACTTTCACCCAGTTCTCCTCTGAATCATTCAGATGTTCATTGGCAAACTTCAGACGGGCCTGTATATGTGTTTTCTTGAGCAGGGGGACCTTGCGTGCGCTGCAGGATTTCAGTCCTTCACGGCGTAGTGTGTTACTAATTGTTTTCTTGGTGACTATGGTCCCAGCTGCCTTGAGATCATTGACAAGATCCTCCCGTGTAGTTCTGGGCTGATTCCTCACCGTTCTCATGATCATTGCAACTCCACGAGGTGAGATCTTGCATGGAGCCCCAGGCCGAGGGAGATTGACAGTTCTTTTGTGTTTCTTCCATTTGAGAATAATCGCACCAACTGTTGTCATCTTCTCACCAAGCTGCTTGGCGATGGTCTTGTAGCCCATTCCAGCCTTGTGTAGGTCTACAATTTTGTCCCTGACATCCTTGGAGAGCTCTTTGGTCTTGGCCATGGTGGAGAGTTTGGAATCTGATTGATTGATTGCTTCTGTGGACAGGTGTCTTTTATACAGGTAACAAACTGAGATTAGGAGCACTCCCTTTAAGAGTGTGCTCCTAATCTCAGCTCGTTACCTGTATAAAAGACACCTGGGAGCCAGAAATCTTTCTGATTGAGAGGGGGTCAAATACTTATTTCCCTCATTAAAATGCAAATCAATTTATAACATTTTTTACATGCGTTTTTCTGTTTTTTATTGTTGTTATTCAGTCTCTCACTGTTCAAATAAACCTACCATTAAAATTATAGACTGATCATTTCTTTGTCAGTGGGCAAACGTACAAAATCAGCAGGGGATCAAATACTTTTTTCCCTCACTGTATATATATTTACCAATTCTGATATTTTGAATAATATGATAGGCATATTGCAATTAATCATACAGTATGATGGTTGTTAAAATCAGAATTTTGATAATATTACTGTTATATCAACACACTCATCACTCCCGTTCAATAACACTAAATCACTTTTGGCACAGTAGGCATCAACTCACTTGCCGATAATGTTGTATAAAACGTTTGAAAGGTCTACCATTAAACACTTAACACATAGGCCCTAAATGCTGTCAATTGTCCAATTTATAGGCATGCTCAATTTAGGCATTGTTTTTAACAACGTGATATTGCGCTCCACATGGATAACTTGAAATAACATGATGTGGGTTAACGAAATAATAAAAATAAAAATATGCCTAATGTAAAATAATTGTCAAAAGCGCAAGAGATAGTGTTTTGTGTAGGTAAACATTATTTATGGATTGCTCATACAAAAATATCAAAACATTCAACTCCAAAGCAGTTGCCTGTCTATGACGCAGTAACCAATGACTCAGCTTCCTTTTTCTATAATCAAGACACCTGCTGGTAACTCATAACTGGTTAGAACAGCTCATGAGGTCTTCTAAATATCTAATGACTAAAGAGGCTTTATGCCTAGCTTATATTTTTACCCTTAAGAGTAGGAGTAACTTCACGTTGGTGCTCATGGGTCCTTTAATGGTACAGACACACCGAGAAATCTGACTGCTGATAGGTACTTAGCACAGTAGGAGGCCATTCCTTCTCTTGCTAGAACAAAAGACGTCCCTGCTGTGTACCGACCTGGTACAGAACCTGCCGTTTCTACTTGTAGAATCACAATGCTCATCAGTGGCCTAGAACTTGACTTTGAGCCAATCAGAGAGCACAAACCTCCACGTGGGGGAGCTGACAGAAGTAATCTACCCCCTTTTATCAGAATTGTTATAACTAAACTGTCTTCACATCTTTTACATCTAGCTAAGGAGTTTTGTGCTTGAAATTCTAGCTAGCTAGCTAGGAACATCAATAGCGCAGCTTTCTAGTTAGCTTACATTAGCTACAGCAGGCACAAGCCAAACAAGCTACTGCCACCTTGTGGCCTGGAGTATTTAAACGAAGCAAATCAGAGGTAAAACTGTTCCATGTGAAGAACAAAAAGTTAACTGCCGACACTGGGCAATGGTGCTAATTACCTATAGGCAGTTAGATTTCTCTGTGTGTCTGAACCTTTACATGGAAATGCACATATGTTGCTGGGCAATACGTTTCAGTCTACTGTGTTGTGTTTGGATTTGTTCACATTTTTATGATAAAGTATACTACTACCTCTTTGAAAACTGTATCAATGTGCAATAGTCTATACGATAATAGCTTATATAATGCAGACATAATTTGCCCTGTATTTCCTGTGCATGTCATCCTTACTAGTGGGCCACAATGTTCAAAGCGTGATGAAACTATCAAGCTATTCACACGATTACTCAAATACAGTGAGTGTACGAAACATTAGGAACACCGGCTCTTTCCATGACATAGACCAGGTGAATCCAGGTGAAAGCTATGATCCCTTATTGATGTCACTTGTTAAATCCACTTCAATCAGTGTAGATGAAGGGGAGGAGACAGGTTAAAAAATGATTTTTAAGCCTTGAGACAATTGAGACATGGATTGGGTATGTGTGCCATTCAGAGGGTGAATGGGCAAGACAAAATATTTAAGTGCCTTTGAACAGGGTATGGTAGTAGGTGCCAGGCGCATCGGTTTGAGTGTGTCAAGAACTGCAATGCTGCTGGGGTTTTTCACGCTCAACAGTTTCTCGAGTGTATCAAGAATTGTCCACAACCCAAAGGACATCCAGCCAACTTGACAAGTGTGGGAAGCATTGGAGTCAACATGGGCCAGCATCCCTGTGGAATGCTTTCGACACCTTGTAGAGTTCATGCCCCGACGAATTGAGGCTGTTCTGAGGGCAAAAGGGGGTGGTGCAACTCTATATTAAGAAGGTGTTCTTAATGTTTTGTACACTCAGTGTATATTTCACTCCTGTGATTTCAGTATAAAACTACAGCAACATCTGTACCACAAGAGTGTTGATGAACTATTACTGCACCTCCACCAATGGCATGTCCTGAGATTCTGAGCATTCAACAATGACTGGACAAAATCAACAGACTTCAACATCATTGAATCTGACAATAAATGTGGCTTACAATAAATGTGAACAAATTAAACAGTGGCAAAATCTTTGTAGTTGGCAAGACAGCTCAAACGTGAGAATACAAACAGGTTGTAATACCTTTCTCAATGTTCCAATATTTTGGGATTTACTACCTCATTATTTATTGCAGTACAACTTTTTGTTGTGAACTTTTTGCCTATCTGCCATTAATCCAAAGGTTTCCTCCTTCAAATTAGTTTAGGATATTTTTAAATGTTCCTTTTCTCCCCTTTAGTGAAGACATGGATTCTGAAGTAATTGCCAGAACTGCAGATTACACAAATTGTATTGGAGAAGGTCTCATTTGTTTATTTTAACATGTTTTCCCCATTCATTTAGTGAAAAATGTATAATTCACTTCAAAATTGTAATGATATGGTTGTGAATTAAATACCGGAAGAAAAATAAGGCAGAAAATGCTAATTTTTCATCTTTCGGCCTGAATTGAGCTTGTGTCGAATGCATTTGGCCAAACCAAAACAGATGTAAAAAGGCAAACAGGACTTTTCACAGGCTGTGGCGAATGGTGTTGGTTAAGTCAAACAAACTAACACAGAGCAGAAAAAGCACATTTCTCACCGCATTACCATGCTGAATTCAATCCTAATGTGTTTGATTTATAAAGAACCTCTCCAGACCTTCACAAGCCAAATTATTCAAATTTAGACTGATGTTTCTAGTCTGGTGATTAAACATGCACATTCCATAGAAAAGTCACAGAAAAGCTATGGCTACAGACCAAGTGGAAAATTGTCCAAAATGAATAATACACAAAGGACCAATTTCAAGATTTTCCTCCTTGATAGCCATATTAAACGGTGCCCATTGATTGTTTTGTTCCATTTGGTCGGTTGGAGAAACGCTTTGCCCTCTAGTTTTTGGGGACAAAAAATGACTTCTTTTGTCAAGGGGAAAAATCAATGCAAATTAATCCTTTATGCATTTCCTTTTTGTTTGGTGCCCGCCGCTAGCTAAACAAAATCATAAGAAAAGGTGGAGAATGCAAGCGTTTATCGGCCAGTGGAGGAGAGAGATGACCCTGCTCTTGGGTTAACAATGAGCCCTTTATAGCAACTGAGCATTTCTATGAAGCACAAGTATTCCACTCTGCCTGACCAACACCACGGGAGACCCCAACACGTGCAGATGGTCCCCAGCAGAATCAGCTCTATTTACTCACATAAAGGGAGAGGAAAATCAACCAACCACATCTATGGCCATGAGCCATTCTTGGCCAATATTCCCAGGGACAATCAGACAGGCCAGAACTAGAACGACCGAGGACAGGATGCAGATTTGTTGGCAGACAGTACTGTATTGTCAGGTGCATAGACAGATGACCAGAGAGAGGAGACTTTCCCATAGGAATGTAAGAATGGCAGCCAGGAGATGCTACTGACTAAATAAATCACTGTCGGCTGTGGGGCTGAAACTGAAAACGTGGAGTTTACCCAAGAGAAATAACAATCCCTGAATCATCACTTCTTGGCCTCTAAGCTCACCCACTGAGGTTGAGCGCTGCATGCTCCATAGAGTGCAATGAGACCTGAGATAAAACAAAGGCCATACTAACAGTACACGTTTTCAGGATTTAATGCAGATTTTGTATTTACAGTATATCTACAGTACCAGTCAAAAGTTTGGACACACCTACTAATTCGAGGGTTTTTATTTTTTATTTTTACTATTTTCTACATTGTAGAATAATAGTGAAGAGATCAAAACTATGAAATAACACATATGGAATCATGTGGTAACCAATAAAAGGGTTAAACAAATTAAAAAATATTTGATATTTGCCTTGATGACAGCTTTGCACATTCTTGGCATTCTCTCAACCAGCTTCACCGGGAATGCTTTTCCAACAGTCTTCAAGGAGTTCCCACATATGCTTGGTACTTGTTGGCTGCTTATCCTTCACTCTGCAGTCCAACTCCTCCCAAACCATCTCAAATGGGTTTAGGTCATTGTGGAGGCCAGGTCATCTCCATCACTCTCCTTCTTGGTAAAATAGCCCTTACACAGCCTGGAGGTGTGTTTGGTCATTGTCCTGTTGAAAAACAAATTATAGTCCCACTAAGCCCAAACCAGATGGGATGTCGTATCGCTGCAGAATGCTGTGTTAGCCATGCTAGTTAAGTGTGCCTTGAATTCTAAATAAATCACAGACAGTGTCACCAGCAAAGCACCCCCACACCATAACACTGTGCCACTCGGGAGACAAAGTTATGGCGCAGTGGTCTAAGGCACTGCATTGCAGTGCTAGCTGTGCCACTAGAGATCCTGGTTCAAATCCAGGCTCTGTCGTAGCAGGCCGTGACCGGGAGACCCATGGGGCGGCGCACAATTGGCCCAGGGTAGGGGTGGGAATGGCTGGCTGGGATGTAGCTTAGTTGGTATAGCATGGCGTTTGCAACGCCAGGGTTGTGGGTTTGATTCCCATGGGGGGCCAGTATGAAAAAAATAATAATAATGTATGCACTCACTAACTGTAAGTCGCTCTGGATAAGAGCGTCTGCTAAATGACTGTAATGTAATAACACCTCCTCCTCCATGCTTTACGATGGAAACTATACATTTGGAGATCATCCATTCACCCACACCGTGTCTCACAAAGACACGCCGGTAGAAACCAAAAATCTCCAATTTGGAGTCCAGACCAAAGGACACATTTCCACCTGTCTAATGTCCACTGCTCGTGTTTCTTGGCCAAAGCAAGTCTCTTCTTCTTATTGGTGTCCTTTAGTAGTGGTTTCTTTGCAGCAATTCAACTATGAAGGCCTGATTCACACAGTCCCCTCTGAACAGTTGATGTTGAGATGTGTCTGTGACTTGAACTCTGTGAAGCATTTATTTGGACTGCTAATGAACTTATCCATTGCAGCAGAGGTAACTCTGGGTCTTCCATTCCTGTGGTGGTCCTCATGAGAGCAAGTTTCATCATAGCGCTTGATGGTTTTTGCGACTGCACTTGAAGAAACTTTCAAAGTTCTTGAAATGTTCCGTATTAACTGACCTTCATGTCTTAAAGTAATGATGAACTGTCGTTTCGCTTTGCTTATTTGAAATGTTCTTGCCATAATATGGACTTGGTCTTTTACCAAGTGCTATCTTCTGTATAACCCCCTACCTTGTCACAACACAACTGACTGACTCAAACGCATTAAGAAGGAAATAAATTCCACAAATATACTTTTAAGAAGGCACACCTGTTAATTGAAATGCATTCCAGGTGACTACCTTATGAAGCTGGTTGAGAGAATGCCAAGAGTGTGCAAAGCTGTCATCAAGGCAAAGGGTGGCTATTTGAAGAATCTCAAATATAAAATATATTTTGATTTGTTTAACACTTTTTTGTTTACTACATGATTCCATGTGTGTTATTTCATAGTTTTGATGTCTTCACATTTATTCTACAATGTAAAAAATTGTAAAAATAAAGAAAAACCCTTGAATGAATAGGTGTGTCCAAACTTTTGACTGGTAGTGTATATACAGTGGGGAGAACAAGTATTTGATACACTGCTGATTTTGCAGGTTTTCCTACTTACAAAGCATGTAGAGGTCTGTCATTTTTATCATAGGTACACTTCAACTGTGAGAGACGGAATCTAAAACAAAAATCCAGAAAATCACATTGTATGATTTTAAAGTAATTAATTTGCATTTTATTGCATGACATAAGTATTTGATCACATACCAACCAGTAAGAATTCCGGCTCTCACAGACCTGTTAGTTTTTCTTTAAGAAGCCCTCCTGTTCTCCACTCATTACCTGTATTAACTGCACCTGTTTGAACTCGTTACCTGTATAAAAGACACCTGTCCACACACTCAATCAAACAGACTCCAACCTCTCCACAATTGCCAAGACCAGAGAGCTGTGTAAGGACATCAGGGATAAAATTGTAGACCTGCACAAGGCTGGGATGGGCTACAGGACAATAGGCAAGCAGCTTGGTGAGAAGGCAACAACTGTTGGCGCAATTATTAGAAAATGGAAGAAGTTCAAGATGACGGTCAATCACCCTCGGTCTGGGGCTCCATGCAAGATCTCACCTCGTGGGGCATCAATGATCATGAGGAAGGTGAGGGATCAGCCCAGAACTACACGGCAGGACCTGGTCAATGACCTGAAGAGAGCTGGGACCACAGTCTCAAAGAAAACCATTAGTAACACACTACGCCATCATGGATTAAAATCCTTCAGCGCACGCAAGGTCCCCCTGCTCAAGCCAGCGCATGTCCAGGCCCGTCTGAAGTTTGCCAATGACCATCAGGATGATCCAGAGGAGGAATGGGAGAAGGTCATGTGGTCTGATGAGACAAAATATAACTTTTTGGTCTAAACTCCACTCGCTGTGTTTGGAGGAAGAAGAAGGATGAGTACAACCCCAAGAACACCATCCCAATCGTGAAGCATGGAGGTGGAAACATAATTCTTTGGGGATGCTTTTCTGCAAAAGGGACAGGACGACTGCACCGTATTGAGGGGAGGATGGATGGGGCCATGTATTGGCTCTCCCTCAGTAAGAGCATTGAAGATGGGTCGTGGCTGGGTCTTCCAACATGACAACGACCCGAAATACACAGCCAGGGCAACTAAGGAGTGGCTCCGTAAGAAGCATCTCAAGGTCCTGGAGTGGCCTAGCCAGTCTCCAGACCTGAACCCAATAGAAAATCTTTGGAGGGAGCTGAAAGTCCGTATTGCCCAGCGACAGCCACGAAACCTGAAGGATCTGGAGAAGGTCTGTATGGAGGAGTGGGCCAAAATCTCTGCTGCAGTGTGTGCAAACCTGGTCAAGACCTACAGGAAACGTATGATCTCTGTAATTGCAAACAAAGGTTTCTGTACCAAATATTATGTTCTGCTTTTCTGATGTATCAAATACTTATATCATGCAATAAAATGCAAATTAATTACTTAAAAATCATACAATGTGATTTTCTGGATTTTTGTTTTAGATTCCGTCTCTCACAGTTGAAGTGTACCTATGATAAAAATTACAGACCTCTACATGCTTTGTAAGTAGGAAAACCTGCAAAATCGGTAGTGTATCAAATACTTGTTCTCCCCACTGTATTTGAGCTGTCAACAATGACTAGTATTATTATCTGTTTAAATGTTGCATGTGTGATGTGTGTTGTTGTAAGCTACTGGAAACCTTGAATTTCCCTCGGGATGAGTAAAGTATCTATCTAAAACTATCTAGATCTAGGCTATCTACTAGCGCATTAATTGCATTTTAAAATACTGAGAAGAGCAGTAAGCAAAAGGACTGACGTGTGGGTGATCCAGTTTCTGACCTTAGTGCCAAATGTTCTAAGATGTTGTATAACTGTCAATAAGGATGCTAACATGCTAGTATGCATGTGACACAACTGTCTGGTATTGAAATGATACAAACCATTGTTCATGGTTTATGCCACTTCTGCTCTGTTTCAGTGCACGAAAGTACAGGAGGGACGACAGACATGCCACATTCAGAGTAATGGGCAGTCTGATATAGTAATGCAACCAAATGATTGCATATCCCACACCCAGCCACACAGGAACAGTAGCTTTTAACAAGCACAACTGGCTGTGAATCACGCAATGTCATCTGAAATACACAGAAGCATAATTTAATGGGTTTTGAAAGACGAGGGCTACAGCATCAGGAGTAGGAGCAAAACTTGTTCTTTCTACTTTTTACTGGTGTAAGCAACTTATCTACTGTCTCGTGTCACTTTTGTGCTTTCTGCATCACTTTCCTACTGTCTTGCACCACTTGGTTATACTGTCTCCCACCACTTACCTATTGTCTTGTGCCATTTACCTATCTTCAAACAGTATTGGCAGAGCAGTAGGTGAGTGGTGCAACATTGTAGCATAGTACCAATAACAACAGTAGAATGAAGGTTTTGCTCCTAATTCCTCTTGAAAAGTAGAAACATCAAGTACAAAAGCAAGGAAGTTGGGCCACATGTTTATAAAGAAAGAAGTAAAGATGACAGGACAGTTTTCAGTAGAACATCAGCAAGAATAGCTGAGTGGAATATGTTACTGTCATTGCAGTCATCAAGTCAGGAAAAAGTAGTAATCTCATTATAGTTTACATTTCAAACCAAACTCCAATTTGTTTACAACAGACCCAACAACAAAGCATGGCAATTCCCACTCAGCTACCCTGGTCTGTATTAGGCTACCACTGTTCAGCTATCGTGAAAACCACTAAAGTATTCTCTTAGCAATGGCAATCAAAGATTTTCACCTAGTTGGCTCAGGAATTAGAACCAGCAACCTTTCGGTTGCTGGCACAATGCTCTTAACCACTAAGCTATAATGGAGATCTCATTTGTAGCCCTGTTTTTACCTGATACTTTCATAAAAGTACAAACACATGAAGTGAGAGGTATATACACATGATTAAACTTTATTTAAAGCATGATTAACCTGAAGCAGGACGGAGTCATGTATTAAAACACCAAAGCAAGTTCTCTCACGTCACCCCGCTCCTCTGCACACTCCACTGGCTTCCAGTTGAAGCTCGCATCTGCTACAAGACCATGGTGCTTGCCTACGGAGCTGTGAGGGGAACAGCACCTCCGTACCTTCAGGCTCTGATCAGTCCCTACACCCAAACGAGGGCATTGCGTTCATCCACCTCTGGCCTGCTGGCTCCCCTACCTCTGCGGAAGCACAGTTCCCGCTCATACCAGTCAAAACTGTTCGCTGCTCTGGCACCCCAATGGTGGAACAAGCTCCCTCACGACGCTAGGACAGCGGAGTCACTGACCACCTTCCGGAGACATTTGAAACCCCACCTCTTTAAGGAATACCTGGGATAGGATAAAGTAATCCTTCTACCCCCCCAATTAAAAAAAAAAAAAACATTGTAAAGTGGTTATCCCACTGGCTATAAGGTGAATGCACCAATTTGTAAGTCGCTCTGGATAAGAGCGTCTGCTAAATGACGTAAATGTAAATGTTCTAGCTCAGGCTAGCTAGCGTTAGCATATTACCTTCAAAGTCGCAAAGAAAATAAGAAACTTAAAATTTGAAGCCTTTATCCAGTTTGCTACGTGGAGTCGTACTGGATGTCCGGACGACCCTCCGTATATCATTAACAGATACTTTAGGCAACTCCAGCAAACACCTTGTAAACTTCATCTCTGCCATCATAACGGTCTACTGTCACTGTCTAATGTTTTTTTCCGGTAACCGGAAATGCCCAAGCATCCTTACGCCAATGCGGAAGTGATGCGTGCATAGAGCCCATTGCTGCAGAAGTGCTCAATACTGTTTGAGCATATGGTACTTGGTACTCCCCAAAGCATGGCGCAACAAACGGGTGTGTCACAAGCTAAACACATGTACTTTGTCATCTTCTCTGCTTCCTTTTCCTGGTACTGGACAGGCAGACTTTGCAGTGCCTTCGTGTGCGACCGCCTTGAGCAGCAGTTTGATGGACTTCAGAGGGAAAATGCTGTGCAGTGAGATGTCTGCAGCAGGACGGCCCCCAGTGGATGGACGCCAAGGGTTGTGGTGCTCCTCCAGCAGATCTCTCATGGAAGGTAATCACCTCACCTATGGGGAGAGGGAGTGGAGAGGATGAGGGAGTGGGACAGTGGGTGAGATATTGTCAATATTAATGCATAATGGAACTGCATGTGATTTGTATGTGAACTGTATGTCCAATTACATAAAAAAACGTGTTCAGTAACCTGTTAGCTTGGGGATGAACTATGTGGCCATTGAGAACAGCAGTGTTGATCAGATGGAAAAACATATTCTTATACCACTTGGTAGTTTTCCGTGCGCATTCCACAAAGCTGTTTATCATGTCTGTCTTATCCACTGCCCCCATTTTGAAGTTATAGTCAACCACACATTCTGGTTTGATCTTTCTCTCTCCCGTCAGGTGGTCCAACTTCCCTGTGGCTGACATGGTTGCTGTATGGACAGTGGAGAGGACATGGACGTCTCGTTTGTCCTGCCACTTTACTGACAGCTGTTGACCGTTCTCCTTGAACACCACCTCCCCCCTCTGCATCTTCCTGTACATTTCAAAAGTGCTAAACAAATAGTTATATTGACTACATCCGTCCTAGCTCGCTCATTAATGTCTTAATCAAAATTACGGATTGCCTCTTATCCACTTGTCGTCCCCTTATGCCATAGTTTGTACATCTCAAATGTTATTAGAAACCACTGCACCACTCGGGAGGCCACCATTCTGTTAATTACAAGCATACCCATAACATGATGTAGCCATGACTACGCTTGAAAATATGGATAGTGGTACTCAGTAATGTGTTGCAATGGATTTGCCCAAACATAACACTTTGTATTCAGGAGATTTTTTGCAGTATTACTTTAGTGCCTTGTTTCAAACACGATGCATGTTTTGGAATATTTTGTACAGGTTTCCTTCTTTTCACACTGTCAATTAGGTTTGTATTGTGGAGTAACTGCAATGTTATTGATCCATCCTCAGTTTTCTCCTATCACAGGTTTTCTTGACCTTAGGCATCTATATCACGGTGTCAAGGCATATGAACTAACAGGTTATAGAGCAAACAACACAATTATCACAACACAGGTTACAATATGGCTTTTTCCCCCTGGCTTTCCCGGTGATTTTACCCAAGCACCGCTACTGATTGGTCTCATGGTGAAATCCCTGAGCGGTTTCCTTCCTCTCCGGCAACTGAGTTAGGAAGGACGCCTTTGTAGTGACTGGGTGTATTGACACCAGTGGTGGAAAAAGTATGCAATTGTCATACTTTAGTAAAAGTAAAGATACCTTAATAGAAAATGACTCAAGTAAAAGCGAAAGTCACCCAGTAAAATACTACTTGCGTAAAAGTCTAAAAGTATTTGGTTTTAAATATACTTAAGTATCAAAAGTAAATGTAATTTCTAAAATATACTTAAGTATCAAAAGTAAAAGTATAAATAATTTAAAATTCCTTATATTAAGCAAACCAGACAGCACACTCCAACACTCAGACATAATTTACAAACAAAGCATGTGTGTTTAGTGAGTCAGCCAGATCAGAGGCAGTAGGATGACCAGGGATGTTCTCTTGATAAGTGCGTGAATTGGACCATTTTCCTGTCAAAATGTAACGAGTACTTCTTGGTGTCAAGGAAAATGTAGGGGGTAAAAAATACATTAATTTCTTTAGGAATGTAGTGAAGTAAAAGTGAAAGTTGGCAATAATATAAATAGTAAAGTAAAGTACAGATAACCCAAAAAACTACTTAAGTAGTACTTTAAAGTATTTTTACTTAAGTACTTTACACCACTGATTGATACACCGTCCAAAGTGTAATTAATAACTTCACCATGATCAAAGGGATATTCAGTGTCTGCCTTTTTTATTTTTACCCATCTACCAAATGGTGCCTGTCTTTGCGAGGCATTGGAAAACCTCCTTGGTCTTTGTGGTTGAATCTGTTTGAAATTCACTGCTAAACCTTACAGACAATTGTATGTGTGGAGTAAAGAGATGAGGTTGTAATTCAAAAATCATGTTAAACACTTACTGCACAGAGTCCATGCAACTTATTATGTGACCTGTTAAGGAAATGTTTAATCCTGAACTTATTTAGGCTTGACATGACAAAGGGGTTGAATACTTATTGACTTAAGACATTTCAGCTTTTCATTTGTATTAATTATGAAAAACAATTACACTTTGACGTTATTGTGTGTAGGCCAGTGACAAATAATCTCAATTTAATCAATTTTAAATTCAGGAGCTAACAACAAAATGTGGAAAAAGTCAAGGGGTGTGAATACTTTCTGGAGTCACTGTATGTGTGGAGCCATGTTTGTTGACATCACACAATGTAAATAATTAAATAAATAATTAGTCATTTAGCAGACGCTCTTATCCAGAGCGACTTACAGGAGCAATTAGGGTTAAGTGCCTTGCTCAAGGGCACATCGACAGATTTTTCACCTAGTCGGTTCGGGGATTAGAACCAGCGACCTTTCGGTTACTGGCACAACGCTCTTAACCACTAAGCTACCTGCCGCCCTATAAACAGACCCAATGTATTCTGGATGTCACGTAAACGTCTGTCAGACCAAAGATGTTATAACAAAACGAGGTGAAGGGATGGTTCCCTCGTCTTTCGAGTAAACTTCCGGAAGGTAATGATGGGAAATGAATGATGGTAGACGACACACCCCCTTCAACATGCATACTGCAAACAGACCCAACTCATATTTTCACCTCTTCTTATCTTTGGTTGTCGGGCGCACAAACTCTACCCACCATTGGATTACTTTCAACTTTTAGAAAGTGTTTTACTCAATTATTTCAATCACTGGTGAGCTCACCCGTGATGTGATGAATTGTAAATAATAATTGCTATTAGCTAATTCATATTATGGTTTCTGTCACCCGAGAGTTAGCTAAATAGACCGCTTGTGTTAGCTCATTCTTTCCTCAGTTAGCGCTAGGACAATGTATCCCACATTTTTCGATTTGGACGAGAATTGTGTTATGCTGTTGGTACTTCTGTGAATGTCTGAACATTTCATCCAAAAATAAATTGCTCACATTGAGGACATAAAGTTGTGCAAAATGTTTAGGTGAACAAAAAAATATGGCCAGCTCAAACACTGACTGTTGCGCCAATTTTAACTAGACATTCTAAAGAAGTACTCCAATCACACCGGTTTGAGCGTACGCTGCAGGGACCACATCCGCATGCACGTCAAACAGTTAACATACAGTGTTATCAACTCAAATATGACACACTTTGACGTACATGACTACATTGTTCATGTTCATTTATACAGTAATTATTATTCAACATGTCCTCACCTGGGATTTAAACTCACAACCTCTTGGTTCACAATACTCCGATCTTCCTGCGACACCACCATGTCTGTGTCATGTATTGGTTAATCTAACTATTCTCATCACTGATTTGATTTAGGCCTACTTATTTCAGCAATTTATGGGCTTTCAGTATAGTTGTCTAATGTTGGTTGGGCATGTTAACCTGTTTTAATGATACTCCTGAATCACTATGATCAATGAACGTTTTTCTTGAGTGTACTTTTAACAGAGCTGAGATTTACTTAAGTGCATTCACCTAATTGCTAACAGCCTTAACACCTATCAAGCTGTTTCAGATCTACACAAGTGCCTAAGGAGGAGGGGGTTGGGTTTTTTCTGGGCAGGCTAGGGCCTAACTATATTGTCCCAATAAGCATGTCCTAGAGATATCCTATATTGGGACAGCGGTTAGGGCGTTTGTCATTGGTGCTGGTGGCATGGGTTCAAGACCTGCTAGGGCAGTCAACCTTCTCTCACATCTTTAGCAAAATATGTTAATGTCATTATTTGGCATAAATTACAACACACATCTGATCTCATTAAAATTAGTTTCTCATTGAAAGATGGGAATCTGTAGGATTTCACCTTGAGCACAAATTATGACCACATTTCCCCTACCTCACAAATTATCAGTATTTATTCGTTTTATATAGCTGAACATCTCAGAGAACTCTCGTCTTCTTTAAATCTACACCACATATAACATTTATAACAAACGTATCATTGACAAACTCATTTTAATTAGATAAGATAGGTGTGTTGTAACTGTTGCCAAATAATTACTTTAAAGGGATACTTTGGGATTTTGGCAATGAGGCCCTTTATCTACTTCCCCAGTGTCAGATGAACTTGCGGATACCATTTCTATGTGTCCAGTATGAAGGAAGTTAGAGGTAGTTTCGCGAGCCAATGCTAACTAGTGTTAGCGCAATGACTGGTAGTCTTTGGGTATCAGCTAGCATGCTTTTTTTGGGACCATAAGGCAATGTCCTGACAACTGACACACATAAATGTTCCTGTACGTTCCCATGAAACAAGTCTAGAACATTAATATCTTATATTCTGAGAACATGGTAACCATGTTCTGTGTATGTTTGGTGGGACGTTGAAGGAATATTCTCCTAACCCTCTGGACATGAATGTTCTTGCAGCGTTCCAATAAAACGTGCCTAGAACATTTATATCTTAAATTCTGAGAACGTGGTCAGCACGTTCTGGGTAAGATCTATTTGACATTAAGGGGATGGTCTCTTGGAAACATTCCTTGCACATCATGGGTACATTCCTATGAAAACATTATTTAATGACCTAATGAGACTCTTATGGGAACTTTCTCTAAGGTTGTTGGAACATTTGTTGTTAGCTGGGAAGCAAATAAGTAGGCTATACTGTATAGTCACTATAAAAGTAATAGGAGGCCACAAACCCAAAATTGTATTATTTTTCATCTTGTAATTAAAACAAAGTGTCAGTGAAACCTTTCCCCTCTGAAGAGACCAAAGCAACACCTCCTCCCCCCAGCTTCTCTTTCCCATACACACACACACTCCTACCAAAGTTTATACTCAAATGTGTGATCCTCAATAAGAGCCGCCACAGCCATCCTTCTCTCCCTAAGATCGGCATGCGTTCCTCTCATCCTCCCTCTCCCATCTCCAGCCCCCTGCCTGCGGCTGACCCTGTGTCTACCCGGCCGTCGGGCTCCCTCCGGGCCACCTGTGGGTCCCCTCCCAGGCCGGGGAGGCCCGTGGCGAAGCTACAATTCGGGCTCATTAGCAGGGGCCACCTGGAGGCTGGCCAGGGGCCAGCGGAGGGCCCGGGCCCATGATATGTGGTCTATGAACAGCGGTGTGACACGCTGCCTGGCTGGGGCTGGCTGGCTGGGCTAACATTACAGCTCACCCCAACCCAGGCCAGCACACAGCCTGTGGAAAAAGAGCCCCCTCCAGCCTTCAGCCAACTGCAGCCCAATCACTTTAATTGTCCCTACAACCAAAACAAGCCACCCTACTCTGTCCCCGTCTTATGACACCACCTGGAGCTTCCATTCACCCACTTCAAACACAAACTTTTTTGAGGAAATGCAGGACATCTTAGCATGAATTAGCTACATGTTTTTTTTTTTTACTGTTGCTGTTAGTGATATCCTTTGCATAAGCTGCTGGTGAAAATGGTAGGGTTTTTCATGTTTTCAAATCAATCAAAATCACATTTTGTATTTGTCACATGCGCCGAATACAACAGGTGTAGACCTTAACGAGAAATTTACATTTACATTTACATTTTAGTCATTTAGCAGACGCTCTTATCCAGAGCGACTTACAGTTAGAAATGATTACTTACCAGCCCTTAACCAACAATGCAGTTAAGAAAAAGAAGAGTTAAGAAAATATTTACTAAATAAACTAAAGTTTAAAAAAGTAACACAATAAAATAACAATATCTAGGCTATACAGTGCATTTGGAAAGTATTCAGTCCCCTTGACTTTTTCCACATTTTGTTACGTTACAGCCTTATTCTAAAATGGATTAAATAAAACAAATTCCTCATCAATCTACACACAATACCCCATAATGACAAAGCAAAAGCAGGTTTTTAGAAATGTCTGCAAATTCATTAAAAACTAAAAACTGAAATACCTTATTGACATAAGTAATCAGAACCGAAATTGATACTCGAAACTGAGCTCTGGTGCATCCTGTTTCCATTGATTATCCTTGAGATGTTTCTACAACTTGATTGGAGTCCACCTGTGGTAAATTCAATTGATTGGACATGATTTGGAAAGGCACACACCTGTCTATATAAGGTCCCACAGTTGACAGTGCATGTCAGAGCAAAAACCAAGTCATGAGTTCAAAGGAATTGTTCGTAGAGCTATGACACAGGATTGTGTCGAGGCACAGATCTGGGGAAGGGTACCAAAACATTTCTGCAGCATTGAAGGTCCCCCAAGAACACAGTGGCCTCCATCATTCTTAAATGGAAGAAGTTTGGAACCACCAAGACTCTTCCTAGAGCTGGCCACCCGGCCAAACTTAGCAATTGGGGGAGAAGGGCCTTGGTCAGTGATGTGACCAAGAACCCGATGGTCACTCTGACAGTGCTCCAGAGTTCCTCTGTGGAGATGGGAGAACCTTCCAGAAGGACAACATCTCTGGAGCACTCCACCAATCAGGCCTTTATGGTAGAGTGGCCAGATGGAAGCCACTCCTTAGTAAAAGGCACATGACAGCCTGCTTGGAGTTTGCCAAAAGGCACCTAAAGCACTCTCAGACCATGAGAAACAAGATTCTCTGGTCTGATGAAACCAAGATTTAACTCTTTAAACTGAATGCCAAGCGTCACGTCTGGACGAAACCTGGCACCATCTCTACTGTGAAGCATGCTGGTGGCAGCATCATGCTGTGGGGATGTTTTTTAGCGGCAGGGACTGGGAGACTAGTCAGGATTGAGGGAAAGATGAACGGAGCAAAGTACAGAGAGATCCTTGATGAAAACCTGCTCCAGAGCTCTCAGGACCTCAGACTGGGGCGACGGTTCACCTTCCAACAGGACAACAACCCTAAGCACAGAGCCAAGACAATGCAGGAGTCTCTGAATGTCCTTGAGGGGCACAGCCAGAGCCCAGACTTCAACCCGACCCAAGAAGACTCAAGGCTGTAATTGCTGCCAAAGGTGCTTCAACAAAGTATTGAATTCTTATGTAAATGTGATATTTCAGTTATTTGTTTAAAATAAATGTGCACAAATTTCTACATCTGTTTTTGCTTTGTCATTAGGGAGTATTGGGTGTAGATTGATGGGGGGAAAAAATGATTTAATCGATTTTAGAATAAGGCTGTAACGTAACAAAACGTGGAAAAGTCAAGGGGTCTGAATACTTTCCCGAATGCACTGTATATACAGGGGGTACCGGTACTGAGTCAATGTGCAGAGGTACAGGTTAGTCGAGGTAATTGAGGTAATTGTGGTCCTCTGTAGCTCAGCTGGTCGAGCACGCGCTTGTAATGCCAAGGTAGTGGGTTCGATCCCCGGGACCACCCATACACCAAAATAAATGTATGCATGCATGACTGTAAGTCGCTTTGGATAAAAGCGTCTGCTAAATGGCTAATTAATTAATAATTTGTGTACCTGTACGTAGGGGTAAAGTGTCTATGCATAGATAATAAACAGCGAGTAGCAGCAGTGTAAAACAAGCGGGGATCAATGCAAGTAGTCCGGGTAGTAATTTGATTAGCTGTTCAGGAGTCTTATGGCTTGGGGGTAGAAGCCTTTTGGACCTAGACTTGGCGCTCCGGTACCGCTTGCCGTGCGGTAGCAGATTGAACAGTCTAAGACTAGGGTGGCTGGAGTCTTTGGCAATTTTTAGGGCCTTCCTCTGACACCGCCTGGTATAGAGGTCCTGGATGGCAGGAAGCTTGGCCCCAGTGATGTACTGGGCCGTACGCACTACCCTCTGTAGCGCCTTGCGGTCGGATGCCGAGAAGTTGCCATTCCAGGCGGTGATGCAACCAGTCTGGAGTCTCTTGATGGTGCAGCTGTATAACTTTTTGAGGATCTGAGGACCCATGCCAAATATTTTCAGTCTCCTGATGGGGAAAAGGCTTTGTTGTGCCCTCTTCACGACTGGCTGGGTGTGTTTGGACCATGATAGTTTGTTGGTGATGTGGACACTAAGGAACTTGAAGCTCTCGACCTGCTCCACTACAGTCCCGTCGGTAAGAATGGGGGCATGCTCGGCCCTAGTTTTCCTGTAGTCCACGATCATCTCCATTGTATTGATCACGTTGAGGGAGAGGTTGTTGTCCTGGCACCACACTGCCAGGTCTATGACCTCCTCCCTATAGGCTGTCTCATCGTTGTCGGCATACTTAATGATGGTGTTGGAGTCGTGCATGGCCACGCAGTCGTGGGTGAACAGGGAGTACAGGAGGGGACTAAGCACGCACCCCTGAGGGTCCGCCGTGTTGAGGATCAGCGTAGCAGATGTGTTGCCTACCCTTACCACCTGGGGGCGGCCCATCAGGAAGTCCAGGATCCAGTTGAAGAGGGAGGTGTTTAGCTTAGAGTCCTTAGCTTAGTGATGAGCTTTGAGGGCACTATTGTGTTGAACGCTGAGCTGTAGTCAATGAACAGCATTCAAATATAGGTGTTCCTTTTGTCCAGGTAGGAAAAATAGAGATTGCGTCATCTGTGGATCTGTTGGGGCGGTATGCGAATTGTAGTGAGTCTAGGGTTTCTGGGGTGATGGTGTTGATGTGAGCCATGACCAGCCTTTCAAAGCACTTCATTGCTACAGACATGAGTGCTACGCGTCGGTAGTCATTTAGGCAGGTTACCTTGGTGTTCTTGGGCACAGGGACTATGGTGGTCTGCTTGAAACATGTAGGTATTACAGACTCGGTCAGGGACAGGTTGAAAATGTCAGTGAAGACATTTGCCAGTTGGTCAGTGCATGCTCTGAGTATACATCCTGGTAATGTGTCTGGCCCTGCAGCCTTGTGAATGTTGACCTGTTTAAAGGTCTTATTCACATCGGCTACGGCGAGCGTGATCACACTGTCTTCCAGAACAGCTGGTGCTCTCATGTATGCTTCAGTGTTGCTTGTCTCGAAGCGCGTTTGAAGTCATTTAGCTCATCTGGTAGGCTCGTGTCACTGGGCAGCTCGTGGCTGGCCTTCCCTTTGTGGTCCGTAATAGTTTGCAAGCCCTGCCACATCCGACGAGCGTCAGAGCCGGTGTAATAGAATTAAATCTTAGTCCTGTATTGAAGCTTTGCCTGTTTTGGCAGCTTAGGAATGGTTATTCGGCTGTTCGGCTATACACTCTACCTCTCCATCATTTTGACAAACATTATCCCTGTTGGTGGTTGTTTACTATGTATTTTGTGTTTGCTGTGTTCTATCCGTGCTCTGACTCCCTGGGTGAATCTCAAAAGTATATTCTTGATTCCCCATGTCCCTGTTTCCTTGGCCATGTCCAGAAACAACCCATGGACCCTAGAGACTTATGGAGATCTGATAGGATTGGACAGGTACAAGCAACATGGCGATAACTCCACCCAGCCTGTCAGAGGGCAAGATGGAGCTATTACCAAAGTGTTTTAGGGGGTAGGGGCTAGGTATTCTTTTCTGGACAGGGCCATCGATTCTTCATCTCATATCAACAAGAGTATGTTTTGACTAAGGCCGCTACTATCTAAAGTACACTGTGAAATCCTAACCTAGGCTAATACGCATATAACCAGGAACCTCAACAATTAGGCTACTGACAGCACATCACTTCTATTACTCATATTTTCAAAAGTAGTTTACGTATTTAGGTTCTTGAAAAGGGGATAGTTCACTTTAAGCTAAAACTCCCTTTTAAACCTCTGAACTGTCCCTTTAAACCTGACAGGTGCCCTCTGGCACAGTGTTTGCAACCTAATGACAGATGTGTTGAAAGTAACAGCAGGGAGAACATAATGGTTTATTCAGTTAGTAAACATAGTAGCCATGCCCCCCAGGCAGCCGGTGCCCCCAGGCTCAATGTCATAGCATGGCACAGCCTCAGGTGAGAGCGTCTGTGGGGCTTCACAAGACAATACCATGTCAATACACAAGCTAACAACACCCAGGGGCAAGCCAAATCTACCATAGCTGAATGGTAAATCTACAATGGCTGACTTAAGAAAAGGTCAACTTTGTAAAAGAGATGGCTAACTGCAGTAAAGTGAAGGTTAACTTAATTAAATAGCACAATATGATATAATGACACCACTGAAGATGGGCAATTCCACTGTAACGGAATTTTTACTTTATGCCAAACAAAAACCATTGATTTCAAAGTTTAACAAACCATACAACTCTATGCACAATGACGACTTTGAACAATTTCCACAGTAAATCAAAAAATAACATTTACTGGAAAAACTGTGCAGATGGTAAGTTTGGTAACAGAATTACAGTAAAATCTCCCTCAGTTTTATTCTGTAACCAAACTTTGTATCTGCACAGTACTTCCTGTTAAATGTGTTTTTGTAAAATGTTCACTGGAAATTGTTACAAGTAGTCCTTGTGCATTGAGTTCTATGGTTTGTTAAACTTTGAAATCAATGTTTTTTGTTTGGTATACATGAAAAAGTGAAAAATCGGAGTCCGTTAAGCACATTCCACCTGCAGCCTGCTGTTCAAAAGGCTCCTGTGAACTCCCTCTGCTGCACCTCAGCAGTGTACCGCAGACGGCCACCACCACCCCCTGCCATGAGGCTAACCTGGCTACAGCTAACCTATCTCTACACCGCAGGTGACCAGCTGATCCATCAAACACCACACCTCTGTGGATTTGAGAGGATTTGATAGCAGGCTAAGCAATATAGGTGAACATTCCACTATGCCTATCAGAGGGCAAGATGGAGCGATTGGATATTGTTTACCTATCCAATCCTCCCCACAGGTACATAGGGATGGGGGTAGGGGTTGATTTGGGTCTGGCTCACTGCCTCAGGTAATGTTCAAATGTTATATTATTAATTTCAAATGTTATACAAATGTTATAATATTCAGCATTGGCCACACCTCTGGCCTCTGACAGAGAGCACAAGGATAACAGTAGCATTTAGTCAGCTCCACATCAATCCCCCAACTGTTTGAAAAGATCTGGATGGTGATTGGGAAGTCACGCTCCCTCTTTACTATAAAGCTAATGATCTCTCGACTAACCTGTGCCCCCGCACATTGACTCTGTACCGGTACCCCCTGTATATAGCCACGTTACTGTTATTTTATTGTTGCTCTTTAATATTATTTTTTACTTCAGTTTATTTTAGTAAATACTTTCTTAATACTTATTTTTCTTCAAACTGCATTGTTGGTTAAGGGCTTGTAAGTAAGCATTTCACTGTAAGGTCTACGCTACACCTGTTGTATTCGACACATGTGACAAATACAATTTGATTTGATTAACGAGACTAAATCAGGACTGTTAAACTGCATTGTTCTCTGGTTGTTTCCACTGTGTTTTGGCATGCCTTTTCCCTTTACTGCCTTACTTTATGACAGCAAGTAAGAATTGAGGTTCCTCCCCCAACTTTCCCCTAATAATTTGTCAGCAAAAGCAAATGGGTACTTTTATGACTCACCTATACTTGTAAGTTAGGCTAATAGCTAAATACAGTGGGGAAAAAAAGTATTTAGTCAGCCACCAATTGTGCAAGTTCTCCCACTTAAAAAGATGAGAGAGGCCTGTAATTTTCATCATATGTACACGTCAACTATGACAGACAAATTGAGAAAAAAAAATCCAGAAAATCACATTGTAGGATTTTTAATGAATTTATTTGCAAATTATGGTGGAAAATAAGTATTTGGTCACCTACAAACAAGCAAGATTTCTGGCTCTCACAGACCTGTAACTTCTTCTTTAAGAGGCTCCTCTGTCCTCCACTCGTTACCTGTATTAATGGCACCTGTTTGAACTTGTTATCAGTATAAAAGACACCTGTCCACAACCTCAAACAGTCACACTCCAAACTCCACTATGGCCAAGACCAAAGAGCTGTCAAAGGACACCAGAAACAAAATTGTAGACCTGCACCAGGCTGGGAAGACTGAATCTGCAATAGGTAAGCAGCTTGGTTTGAAGAAATCAACTGTGGGAGCAATTATTAGGAAATGGAAGACAAACAAGACCACTGATAATCTCCCTCGATCTGGGACTCCACACAAGATCAAACCCTGTGGGGTCAAAATGATCACAAGAACGGTGAGCAAAAATCCCAGAACCACACAGGGGGACCTAGTGAATGACCTGCAGAGAGCTGGGACCAAAGTAACAAAGCCTACCATCAGTAACACACTACGCCGCCATGGACTCAAATCCTGCAGTGCCAGACGTGTCCCCCTGCTTAAGCCAGTACATGTCCAGGCCCGTCTGAAGTTTGCTAGAGTGCATTTGGATGATCCAGAAGAGGATTGGGAGAATGTCATATGGTCAGATGAAACCAAAATATAACTTTTTGGTAAAAACTCAACTCGTCGTGTTTGGAGGACAAAGAATGCTGAGTTGCATCCAAAGAACACCATACCTACTGTGAAGCATGGGGGTGGAAACATCATGCTTTGGGGCTGTTTTTCAGCAAAGGGACCAGGACAACTGATCCGTGTAAAGGAAAGAATGAATGGGGCCATGTATCATGAGATTTTGAGTGAAAACCTCCTTCCATCAGCAAGGGCATTGAAGATGAAACGTGGCTGGGTCTTTCAGCATGACAATGATCCCAAACACACCGCCCGGGCAACGAAGGAGTGGCTTCGTAAGAAGCATTTCAAGGTCCTAGAGTGGCCTAGCCAGTCTCCAGATCTCAACCCCATAGAAAATCTTTGGAGGGAGTTGAAAGTCTGTGTTGCCCAGCGACAGCCCCAAAACATCACTGCTCTAGAGGAGATCTGCATGGAGGAATGGGCCAAAATACCAGCAACAGTGTGTGAAAACCTTGTGAAGACTTACAGAAAACATTTGACCTGTGTCATTGCCAACAAAGGGTATATAACAAAGTATTGAGAAACTTTTGTTATTGACCAAATACTTATTTTCCACCATAATTTGCAAATAAATTCATTAAAAATCCTACAATGTGATTTTCTGGATTTTTTTTCCTCATTTTGTCTGTCATAGTTGACGTGTACCTATGATGAAAATTACAGGACTCTCTCATCTTTTTAAGTGGGAGAACTTGCACAATTGGTGGCTGACTAAATACTTTTTTTCCCCACTGTATAACAATATGCTCAAATTAAGGAGATTGATTACCAGTACATTTTCAGATTTAAATCTACAGATTTACAGTCATTGAATGATGAACATGAGGGGGAATACCTCAGAGTCTACCAGGTATGAGTGGAGAAGATGTATTTAGGAGGGGTGTTTGTCAGCAATGCTCAAATGGTAGTTTATCACATGGCACTCCAGGTGGACAGCACTACAGAGCACAGCAGGACCCCCAGTTCGAAGGCTCCACATCTAATTAGATTCCACACAAAATAAAAGCCCTGAGAATGCCTAAATCACAACCCAGCAGAAAGTCACCAGAGGAGGGCCCTGCTCTCTGCTATTTTATCTCTCTCTAGCTTACACACACACAGCGCAGGAACTCAGTGACTAGCCAAAAAGCGTAAACTAACACACACTATATCTCTCCACTCATAATCAATGTCCCATGTCAAAGTCCTGCCCAGCCAACTTACTTGTCAACAGAAAGCAGAACGAGAGACAACAAAAATAATAAAACAAATACATTCCTATAAGTAGTGATGAAATAAGTACAGTAATCTACTGAATCATTTTGACTATGAATTAAAACTAAACAGAAAGAGAACTACATAAAACACAGTTAGGCCTAAGTATGCAATAAAGAAAAAAACGGAATCCCATCTCTCAGCGTTTTGATTAAAACCAGGAAATATGACACCATTGTGGAAGGTTGCATTCCCCCCCAGCAGCATATTGTGGTAAAGGCCAGGATGCCCCTGGTTACCTTCCTGGGAAAGTAGTGCCGGGCTCATAATGAAGCAGGGACTCCTGCTGGAGCGGTGATTAGGACGAGATGCCTTAGCTATGAGGCTGCTAGACCGTGTGTCAGCACAGTCTCCTGCCCTGCAGGACTGAAGTCATTCACTGTAACACAACACTGACAACACTGGCTGAGTGGCTGAGATCTCGCGCCCTCTCTCCACACATTTAGTGCGGAGCTCAAGCAGCAGAGGTAGGAAGGAACCCCAGAGATGAAAGATATTACATGGTGAAGAAAAAGGGGAGGGGGGACTTTGACAGCAGATCTTAAAGCTTTTTACCACAGTGCTCTACCATGCAGCTAGCACCATATAAAAAAGGAGAGTGCTAACGCATTCAGAGACGTGTTGGAAAGTACATTTGTTATGCCGGTCAAGACAGTTTTATGTGATTGAGGAAGATGGCGATAGGCCTATATATTGTTAGTGTTCTTCACACACTTATGTTACTATCGTATCTGAAGATTATGCCTTTGTTAAATGTTTTGGAGGAACAAAGAATGTTGTTTTATGATCTTAGTTCAAATGTAGCGTTGGGAGGGTGATGCCCCAGGGGAGACTGGTGATTGGCCAGAAGAGGGGAGTCACTCCTCTTTTTGCATTGTTTATAAATAGGGGGTAAACGATGAGACGGCAGAACGGCCATATCAATCTGGGGAGCCGTTCTCCGGACATCGCGAGTCTGTATCTATGCTGTAAACTCGTGATTTTAATAAAAGCCTCTAACACGATGCAGCATAGCGGACTTTTTGTTGACAGCAATAATTGCCACCATTCATCATATACGACATAATGGCGCCCAACGTGGGGCTGGGTTTGCGTCTCTTCTGTGTTTCAGTCAATCGCCGGGCTGACTCGCTCTGAAGCGTGGGAAGAAACAAAACAAAAATGGTGAGTGTTTTCTTACCGCTTCGGAGTTTGTTAGATTGGATATGACTTGTGTACACTGGAGAGATGTTCCATTTCGACTTGGCCTCGGTGGCGTTATTGCGGTCGACTGGAGTCTGCTAAAATGTTATTTCATTGGTAACAATAGACAATGATACTTTAGAGCATTAAGATAGATTTCATTGGTAACGAGTGACAATGATAATTTAGAGCATTAAGATGGTCCATTGGTAACGGGTGACAATGGGAAATTCAGATATGTATACATTTTAGAGCATTGCAGGTTTAGATAAGCCCTCGTGACGAGGCGACCGCATGGTGGGCCAAAATCCTGGAAGGGCGTTAGGACTTTTCAGGTCAGTCTTGGACTGGGGTTTGGTTGAAAATTTATTGGGGATGGCTTGCTCAACTTCTGTTCGACGGGATAGTTGCATTGGGGGGGATCGCTCAC